>NC_133619.1:42710933-43030933 GCF_048593235.1 Sminthopsis crassicaudata
TAATAATAATACCTTACAAGATTGTCCTGGAGAGCAAATGAGAAAAAGTTGTGAAAGCATGTGAGACAGTAATTTTAAAAAACATTTTTCTTTTTATATGCAAGCAAAGTGTTAGATGAAGAATTAGACTCAAGGAGCATGTCTAGGACTGAAAAACCAGATTTTGGTAGATGGCTGATGGTAGGACTGTTCCTCTAATTACCTTCTTTTGGAATCTCAAAGTTCAGCTGTACCTACCCACAATACTTCTAACTTACCTCTTCTGCCCCCTCTTTTGGAAGTAAGATGACAGCTAAGGCAAGCAGGTAGAAATAGGATTGTTAGGTCTGTTTGAAAGCTAATACCAGAACTTAGTACATAGTAAGCATTTATTAAACACTTTTGGACTCATGGAAAGAAGTTCATAAGAGGTTCTCAGCCCTTTAGCAGACTAATGGAAGATAATTCTTGTAATCACAGTTAAATCATTTGGAAATGTTGGTTTACATCTTGAAACCTCCAACCTTGGGACTTCTAAATGGTGGAATAACTGTTGCTTTTAAGAATTATCTATTGGGATAAAACTCTGGGTCTTTTGTCTCATTGTGGGGGAAATAGTCATCTACAACAAATTGTCAAATTATCTGTGTCCCAAGATGTATGTCTTATTCTACATCTTCAGTCTATCCCTTCTCTATTAAGAGAAGAGTAATAGCATATTCCATCCTCAATCCGTTGAAATTGTAGTTCATCATTGCATTGACTTGAGTTTTCAAGTCTTTCCCAGTTTTCCTTTATAACCTTGTTATTGTATGAAACATTCTCCAGGCTCTGTTCACTTTTATTTTGCATCAGTTCATATAGGTCTTTTCAGATTTCTCAGAATCTGACCATTTTGTCCTGTTAATGTTATGTTAATTATGTTATTATGTTAATATACCATAATTGCTTAGCCATTCCCCAATTGATAGACATCTCCTTAATTTCCAGTATTTTTCCTATAACAGAAAGTGCTATAAATAATTTTGTACATATGGTCCCCAAAGGCAATTTCTCAATCAGACTTAGTATCCTGCTGATAAAGAGACATTCAGTCCCATAGCCTCATATCTTCCTGCTTAGGAAATATTTAGTGACTTAAGATATAACCTCTTTAGTGGTATTTCCCTGAAAAGGCAGTATTACTCAATTGGCAGGCAATTGTGGTTTCTAGGGGAGTCACTCAAACCTTAGTGGCTTTTGGTCAGCAAGGCCTATTGTGGATCCAAGTATACAGAATGACCTTTGGGGAATTAGCAGGGGTCCTTTACCCCAGGACTGAGTTTTAGTTTCCTCTGATAGCTCATGACACTGTTTTTCTTGGCATAAGGACATGAAGTAGCTAGCGGTATGTATTTGCAGTTGTTGTATTTTCCAGATTTGGTGATAGATTTATAGCCATTCTGTTCTGTAGTCACCCTGTCTATACTGGGATCCACAGCATGCATGTATCCAACCATTTTGGGGCACTTGTCGTGCCTACACCAGGATTATTCCTATTATTTAGGTCTCCTTCCAACAATGTTAGCTAAGCTAACCAGACCCAATGAGATTTAGGGGAAATGTACCAAATTCATTATTTTTATACTTTGTCCCCATTCCCTCTCTACCTCTGTCAAAGCATCTTCAGAATGAACATGAAGTCTTTCTCTCTCTCTCTCTCTCTCTCTCTCTCTCTCTCTCTCTCTCTCTCTCTCTCTCTCTCTCTCTCTTTTGTTTAAAAAAAAATAAAAGAAAAAAGCAATCACTATTCCTGAGTTACCTCTATGGTGACCAAGGTTTCTTTTGGGGTTCCCATCCCTGCTGTGCTCTGGCAGCAGTGCCAGGGAGGAGATGTTATTGGAGAGGAAGGGGAATATTATTTCTGAGCTGGAAATGAAGTCTCGGAATATATCCTCTCATCTATTCTTTCTGTCATAATTTTGGTGGATTTCATAAACATGGGATTCTTACTCAGTATTTGAAGTGGTTGACCCATTTGTAGCTAACATTTTGGGATTTCTTCAAAGTGATGTTTTTGAACTCAAGCATAACAGCTGTACTCATGATGTAAGTGCCTGTAGTTAACCTTATAGTGATTTCCAAGAAGAAAAGATGAGTCTTCCTATTTTATGTTTTTAGGGTCCAAAGGCTGCCTTGAGTCTTTAGGGGATTCTAACTGCTAAACCACCACATTTCTTTGATCACTTGACATCATTTAATAGTTTTTTTTTTTAATATGCTAGTGCCTTTGATTACTTTTATTTACACGAAAGTTTCTAAATTGAAGCTTTAAAGGTAAATCTTTAATAGATTGCATAGACAAGAATATAGACCACAAAGCTGCAGTTGGAAGGGACTTTAAACACCATCTAGTCCCCAGCTTCTTAAATTGTAGGTCATGACTCCATAAGGCATCTTGGAACTATATGTGGGGATTGTAAAATTATGATTTATTATTAGTAAGTGTTTTATTTTTATACCTGTATATTTATGTCCCTGGGGTCATGTAAAAATTTCTTAGGTGAAAAGGGCTCGCGAGTAAGAAGCTCTGATCTAGTCTACCTTGATCATTTTTTAGATAAGAAAACTGACCTGGAAGGCTCAAGGAAGGAAAGAAGGAAGGAGGGAAAGAAGGAAAAAAAAAGAGGGGAGAAAGGAGGGAGAGAAGGACAGAAAAAATGAAAGTATTAATTGTCAAAGATTGAATTTTGACTCGGCTTCCCTGACATAGTTTATTTTATTTACATATGGGCTTAGGGAAAAACAAGTAAGTAATAAGGACTTTGAGAAATATATATCAATTTTTATTTAAAGCTCTAGAAAGAGAAGTAGTAGATGGCTAGTGCCTTAATGCACAGAACACTGGGCCTGAAGTCAGGAAGACATCTTCAAATCTGGCATCAGATTTGCTAGCTGTGTGACCCTGGGCAATTCACTTAACCCTGTTTGCCTCAGTTTCCTCATCTGTAAAATGAGCTGGAGAAGGAAATAGCAAATTATTCTGGTATCTTTGTCAAGAAAACCCCAAATGGCACCATAAGGAATAAGACATGACTGAAATGACTGAACGACAACAAACGGTGAATGGCAGGTGTGAGGTCAGCCTCTGATACCTACTGATAATATGATTTAACTTTTTGGTGTCCCAGTCAGTTCAACTGTCTTAATTTTGAACAGTGATGAGGAATCTTTTTTTCTGCCAAAAGCCATTTGGATATTTATAACATCGTTTGCAGTCCGTACAAAATCATCAATTTAAAGAACTCAAGCAGTGGGAAGTCACTTGCAGTCGCCTTGGCAGGGCCAAACCAAATGACTTTGCAGGCTGGATGTTCCTCACTTCTAGTCTAGAAGATAAGGACCTACTCAAGTCAAAGAAATAGTTCATTCTGAGCAAAATCACAGGGGCAAGTCAAAAAAGTCCTTTTAATCCCACTCCTCCCAAACCAAACCTTAAATAGTTATAAAATTCAAAATCAAGAGCCTGCCATTTTGGAGATCAAAGACAGGAAGGTGATTTAAGGTTCAGACAAAGCTGGGCAGTTGTTTTTGTTTGGTTTCAGTTGGTCTAAAACTTTCTTCTTTTTCATAGCTGGGCAGAGCAGTGGAAACATGCCACTGGAGTCATCTGAACTCTTGGGGAAAGTAACACACAGCCCCTTGCTTCTTCTCACAAAGGATTCCTGTTGATAATGTGAGAGGTTAATGTGTGTGCTCAGACCGCCAGCAGAATGGACGCTTGGAAAAAGCAAGGTTATCATGATTTCCTCTGTGGAAACTTTTCCCCCTTTGTTTTCTGGGCAACTGGTAAAAACAGTGACTTTGCTGGGGAGGTTTAGTAATCAAAGAAGAAGAAACAATGTGTATGGGAAAGCTAGAATTGCCAGATCATAGATTTTAAGGAGAAAGGGGCCTTAGAAATCACCTAAGTCCAGCCTTTCCTCCTATTTTACAGATAAGGATACTGAGTCTCAGAGGGGCGAGGTAAGGGGGTACAGGAAGGAAACACCCACTCACTGTCTTCTCTGGCTATCCAGGGAGATTTAAGATTGTGATGAATTAAGGGAAGCTAATGAAGGAATTTTCCAGACAAGTTGCAGCATAGACTCTGAATTAAAATTTTAGTTAGGGAACAAGAATGGTTTTATTCCAATTCTTGTCCTTGATTCTGTTTCATTAAGCAGAGGACTATGGAAGCAGAGCAGCTTTCTCAGTTCCAGCATTTAGAGTGCTAAAAAACCGGGTGGCAATAATTGCCATTTGCCTCATTTCTAGTTTATGCTGAAAGAACTACTTGGTGAGTGCCTGTAACATGCTTGGAATCCTTCAGAATCCTTTGTGTTGTGGAACACAAAGAATGATTCTGGTGAATGTCCTCCCTGATCTCTCTCCCAAGACCCCACCATTTTCTTCCAATAGGTCCTGTTTGTTTTGAATGTCTCCAATGTACTTTTTTTCACCTCCAATGCACTTTTAAAACAATGTTATGAATGAATGAAAAAATATTTAGGAAGAACATGTTATGTAGCAAGCTGTGTGTGTGTGTGTGTGTGTGTGTGTGTGTGTGTGTGTGTGTGTGTGTGTGTGTGTGTGTTGGGGATTCAAATACAAAAGCAAAGACTCAAGGGCCTTTCAGTCTAATAGCATTGTGGTATTACATTTAGGAAAGGTCCAAGAATTAGTTCCTACAATTAGACTCATCTTCCTGAGTCTCTTGAATGTGTGACCCTGCACAATTCACTTAATCCTGTTTGCCTCAACCCTCCTGTGTAAAATGAACTAGAGGAGGGAATGGCAAATCAATCCCCCCAAATGGAGTCAGAAAGAGTCAGATGTGAGTGAACAACAAGGTAGTTTGATATTATGCTTCAAATGCTCAAAGTTTCTGTTCTACGTACAGGTTGGGTGAAGGGTGGGGAAACCAAATGTTCAAGAATAAGATGTACAGATGTCATGTTCTGGTTTTCGCCTTGACTTGTCCTGTACTATTACCCATCTCTCCTAGGATTGTTGTGATGATCAGATGAGATAATAATTGTGAAGACTATAAAGGTGTAGTAGGTGCTTAATAAAGAAATGTGCCCTTCTCCTTCTCTTAAAGGCCTACACTCATTTCTCTTAATCATCTTTTCATCCTTTATATCAAAGTTTCTTAATCTGAGATCCATGGACTTTCAAGGAATCCATGGAACAGATTTTAGAGAGCCAATGAGCTTTGATGGTGAAATAAAAAAAAAAAATCCTTCTTTATTTTTATTAGCCTTTAAATAAAATTGAACATTTACTTCAGTTATTTAAAACCATCATTCTGAGGAGCCCATAGGCTTTACCAGACTTCCTGAGAGAATTTAGAAACCTGTTCTCTGTGTAAAGGGGAAGGGTGAAATTTACTGTGCCAATCAAAGCTATGGCTAAGGGTTTTTGTGTCCCCCCTGTAAGGAAGTACCATAAATTGAGGAGAGAGTGATGGCAAGTTTGTGAATGAATAAATAAATGAAAAAGATGACAAAGGAAAAATTTTCTGTTAGCTTTCACATTTAACTATTTTTGCTAATTGGGTACTAAATCCTGGTCTTCCTTCTGACTCCTGAAGCTAGAAAGTGCTTGTAGCCTTCTAAAATCAACCTTCTTGGACATAGACCATGTTACCCAGCCCTAGTTATGGTTTGGCTGTGATGTGTATTAGTAAATAAATTGTTTTTCATTTTACTACATTTTAGATCTTGATCTATTGATTCAGTTGGCTATAGGACAGTGCCGGTGGGCTGAAGGTCAGAGGGTGAGCATTTGTAAGGGTCAGTTAGCCTCTCTTGCTTTTAGGGTGATGGGATTATATTGTCACTGCCTGCAGCTGTCTTGCAGACATGTATGTGGAGTTAGAGTACTCTGTGTGTGATGTATTAGTTTGACATCTACCCTTCCGCCCCCAAAAGAGAAGCTGAGAGCAGGTGGACAGCTTACAGGCCTGGTCAGCGGGAGCAGGGCCAGAGCAAGGAGGATTAAGGTGGTTATTACAGCAGCAACTGTGACGCAGGTTTTAGGGTTCCCTTAGGAGACCGTCTTTCCCTTCCCTCAGCTTGTAAATCACACAAGGTCAAGGGATGACGTTTCAGAATCAAGATGCTCCTCATAAGTTATATTAAGGATTTCTTTGAAATTACCAAGATATTATTTGAGGCATCTAGAGAGCCTAGTGGATAAAATACTGTACCTGGAGTCAGGAAGATCTGACCCCAGACACTTACTAGCTGAGTAACACTGGGCAAGTCACTTACCCCCGTTTGCCTCAGTTTCCCCATCTGTAAAATGAACTGGATAAAAATGGCACACTCCTGCAGTATCTTTGCCAAGAAAATCTCATGGATAGGATTGGTGGATGGTGTAAGGCAGAATTGGACAGCTCTGAACAACAAACAAGATTATTTGCTTCTATTGAATAGTTGTAAGGATCATGTAAGATAATACTCAAATGTTTGCAAAGTACTTCTTATTATCTGATATGAATCATTATGAAAACACTGTCTGTTATTATCTATAATATTGATTGGATTTAATGGAATCGGGGGCGTGTTTGAGGGATGAGCCTTCCTGAGCTATTCAATGGAATAGGCAAAATCAGTATTAACCCTCCAGTGTCCACAAGTGGCCATTTCTTGGTACCACTCAGGGGATGGTCAGAGAGGCTTTCTCTTCTTGATTTGGAACTTTCTGCTTCCTCCCAACATTTGTACTCGCCACAGATGCTAAGATCCCATGCGACATCTCTGTAGCACCAGGAAAGCAGTCTTTACCCCAGTTTAATTTCATTGACATCAGTTCATAACTTAATCATTTTTAGGAGAAAATGTCAATTGATTTTTTCCATTGCTAAGTATGTGAACAAAGAAAACTGTGTAACCCAGAGCTCCGTGTATAGGGTAAAAGCTGGATCGGTTCATTAGTGACGCAGTTCACAGTCTGCAGGGTACATACATACATACATACATATATATATATATATATATATATATATATATATATATATATATATATATATATATATTTATATACACCGAGGAACAGATATCATCTTAGGGTTTAATGTAAGAAAGAAGAGATTGATTAGATTTACTGGGGGGTAGTCAGAGTAGCCCCAATAGTACAATACTAAAATGGGGGAAAGCCAGATTCACAATCCAAGTAGAATTACTAATAATTAGACACCTTAGTGGTCAAAATCCAAACAAAACAAAACAAAAATGAATCTTGTAGGTCCAATGCTGTCGCTTATGAGTGTTTTCTCCTAGTCTTTGAGGTTTTTGTGTGCCAAAAATTCATCATAAATCTTCATTAATATGTCAAAATTCCTTGTGAAGCCTGTCTTCATTTGCATTCCCTTCTACTCTGATTGACAAAGAACTCTTTATGAACCAACCAGCTTGATTTTTATTCTGGCCTCCATCTTTTTTCTTTCATTAAGGGACTGGTGGGGAGTCAGAAGCTGGTAAAGGTGGGGGTGGGTTATACACAGATTAGAGAGTGGAGAGAGGAGAGGATGATCAACTAATTTAGAGCTTTTCCAACTCCTGTTAGGGATTGAAAAGCCAAGTCTTATTAGGATAACTTTTTCAGTAGATCTATGATCTCACTGACATCCGTGTAGGATGTGTAAAATTGTGTAACTGTTACCCTTGCCCTTGTCTTCCCATAAAACCATCATGGTATCATTACCCCCAGGTGGGGTCAGAGACTCAAGAATAACAGATGGCATTTACTTATAATATTTTAAAATTTGCAAAGCACTTTTACAATTACTGAGAGGCAGCTAGCTAAGTGGTATAGAGTGCTGGGCCCTGAGTTCTAATCAGTCCTCAGACAATAGCTGTGGGCCTGTGAAGTTATTCTTTACCTTAGTTTCCTCCTAAAAAAATTGGAGATAATAATAATAGCACCTACCTCCCAAGATTTTTTGTGAGACTCAAATGACGTAAAAGTGCCTCTCATATATTGTGTTATATCAACATTATTACTATTATTATTGATCATCTCATTTGATGTTCACAATAACCCTGGGAGATAAGTTTTACTATTACCTCTGTTTTACAGATGAGGAGATTGAGGTTAAATCACAGAGTAATCAAAATTTTAATAAATCAAAATTATTTGAAAATGTAAATGAAGATATAGATAAGTTAATTTCATTACTCAATCAGAAAAAAGTTGTTCGTTTTTTCTTTTTAAAAATAGGTTTTATATCATGGACCCATAATTATGAAGTCAGTGGGCGTTTCTTAATTGCCTCTTCTGTCTGAGACCCTTGTGAGCAATGTTGGGGATATTGCCCCAGAGTAATGACTATATACTTGACTTCTTCAGATCCTTCCTGTACCCCCCTTTTCCCCCTGAACTGTACATTGGATATAGATGCTTCTAAATAAATATTTATTGAGTGACTCCATAGATGACATTTAAAGTCAGCAACCTGGAACTCTGAAGGAGTTCCAGAGAAATTTAATTTAGATTGTTTAAACATTCTAAGTGTGTGGGGGGGGGGGGGAGGAGGAGGGGAGAGAAGAAAAGGGATCTTATCCTGTGTGTGAAAATCAATCTTTCCATCATATGCTACTTGGAATATGGGAATTTGCCAATTTACCAATAATTCACTGTAATGGGGAGTTGACAAAAGCACTCAAGATTGGGAGAGCAGTTTAGATGCTCTGCAGTTGTATTTTAAAATGCTTGTTCTCCCTATGTTTTGGGAGGATCTTGCATAAAGCACTTCACCTTTTAAAAGTAGGAATCTGATGAGATGATATCTCAAGTCCCTCCCAGTTCTCCAGTTGACATTGATCTTTGTTTTACACTGACCCATTTGGGCAGTGACTCGTGACCATTGGACCTAAGATCATAAGCAGCCTATACTTGAGCTCCAGAGTTTCAGTTGACTAGCACTTCACACAGTGTCTACATGGCAGGCTCTCAATAAATAAATGCTTATACTCTTCTCCTTCTCCCTCCCTTCACTTCAAGTCATTTTGGGGTTTTGAATTATCACATGACTTCTCCAAGATCACAAATCAGGGGAACTGTGGCTCATATTGCTCTGATTCCAAAGCTGGAGTTAATTGCCTATAACATCATGGTCTTTAATCTGGGCACAGTAGAACTGAGTTTAAATCTGGCCTCAGACACTTAACTAACTGTGTGATCCTAGGCAAGTCCCTTAAGCCTGTTTACCTCAGTCCTCATCTATAAAATAAGCTGGAGAAAAAAAAGGCAAATCATTCCAGACATCTTTGCTAAGAAACCCCCCAGTGGGGTCATAAGGACTCAGACAGGGCTGAATAATAACAACAGCAGTTTTTACGTGGCTTCATTGGAGTCCACAAAGTTGCATCCCCATTTAAGTATCATCTTTAATTATTTGTTTAAAAAAGAATAGGATTGAATATTCAAATTCAAACTTTTTAAAAGAACAAACCAATATTGCATTAGGTAGTTTAAAATGACTCTTGAACCTAAGCTTTGTTTATTTCTCATGTTCAACTGAGAATATACATTGATAGGTCACAGATCAGGATTTCATTCATCTTCTCACTTCAAAGAGATTTCAAATATAAAACTTCCAATCAAAAACCTAAGTCTAGAAGGGACCTAAGTGGTCTTCTTAAGTCCAACCCACTCATTTACTCTTAAATAGTTGTATGGGGATAGCTGGATAGTGTAGTGATAGACACTGGCCCTGGAGTCAGGAGGACCTGAGTTCAAATGCTACCTCAGACACTTAACATTTCCTACCTGTGTGACTCTGAATAAGTCACTCAACCTCAATTGCTTTACCGGAAAAAAAAAAAAAAAAAAAAAAATTATCTGAAGCTCAGAGAAGTATTATGGTTTATCCATAACCAGATCATTAATTCACATTGGAGATTTGAACCCAGGTCTCTTCCTCACTAGGCCCAATGCTCTTTATACATTGTTTTACATAAGAATGGGACTGAATGTTGGTATCTGAGAATATGCTTACAGAAAAGAATTATTAGTTATATAAGTGTTTAATTTTTTATAATGAAATTGATTTTTCTTTTATCATTTCTGAGGATCATAGATTTAGAGCTAGACATCCCTTCATTTCATAGATGAGGAACTGAGTCCCAAAGAGGGAAGTGATGTATCCAAGGTATCCAAAGTCAAGATTTGAACCTAGGCCTCCTGCTTTATAGTCAGTCCAGCATGCTTTCCCTACTGGCTTATTTATTTCTCAAAGAAGATACAGGTAATCGGGATTAAGGGTGAAAGCCTGAATGGAGAGAATGATCAAGCAATGATTGTATTATTTCTTAATATGTTAGTGAAGTTTAGGGGGAAAAAAAGTCATCAATTCCTCATAGTTCCCTTACAGAACTTTCCCTTGCAACAAAACAAAAATTAAGCAAAGTCAGTAGTAGTCTGTGTCAAACACTCCATAGCTGGGGGCTCATTCACTGTCTTGGCCATTACTGTTTTCTGTTCGCTTTTGAGAATTCTTTTCATTCCCATTATTGTAATAATCTCGTGCATTCTCCTGCTTCTGATATTTCCTTCTGAATAGATTCATAGGAAATTACCCATATTTCCTTCAACCTCTCCTATTTGTTCAATGTCATGTCACTATTGCCCTTTATTTTTAAAAAATAAATTATTATTATTATTATTTATTTTTTTTTTTGCAAGGCAGTGAAGGTAAAGTAGCTTGTCTAGAGTCACCCAGCTAATAAGTGTTAAGCAGCCCCCTGAGCCACCTAGCTGCCCCAGCTATTTCCCTTTACATGATTGTGGTCATTTTATTCTTCTAGTCTTCCTAATTCATAGGAAGTAGAATTACCATTTCTTAATGGTCCAATCCTATTAGGTTCTATTGAGCCACAATGTGTTCAAAAGCATTAATTTAATGTTACATTTCATTTTTCTGACTTAAAATAGCACTAGTTAAATATAATTTGCTTTTTATATATGTTGTCTATGGGAAAATCTCTTTTGCTCTTTGCTGGTCCTACAGTTGGTAGAAAAGCAATAACACCAGTACTTAGAGTCCTAAAGTAGGAATTTCTTATGGTAGGTGATTTCTCTGTGGGATTTGTGGGGGAAGATAGGAATGGGATGTGGTTGCTGATCATAATGATGATAGATATTGATTAAGATTAGATATGTCCCTGCTGTTAAGGAGTTTTAACTCTCTCATGCAGGACATAAATGAAACTATTAGACATGATCAGTATAAATATGTTTGGATAGAGAATCTATAAATTTATTCCGCTTCCCCTTCTTATCATCTTTTACTTTGAATTCTCTCTCTACTTGTGGCCATATTATGTACCATCCTATCATAGCCTGTCTTGTATTATTACTTATAGAATCATTTGCTTATTGGGAGGGAGGGAAGAGGAAGAGGTTTTATCCTATTAAATATATAATAAGAACAGCAACGGGACAAGGAACAAGGCACCAACTTACTTGGCTCTGTTTAATCAGTCATTAGTCGACTCTTAATTTCTTTCTTTCTTTTTTTTTTTTCCCTGAGGCTGGGGTTAAGTGACTTGCCCAGGGTCACACAGCTAAGCAGTGTTAAGTGTCTGAGATCAGATTTGAACTCAGGTCCTCCTGAATTCAGGGCTGGTGCTCTATCTACTGTGCCACCTAGCTGCCCCAGTCGACACTTAATTTCAACAAATTCTGCTTTCTATAAGGTATTTTTCTATGACAGGATGGAGGCCCTGACTTTAATTAGTTAAAACCTCCAATTTTAATAAATATTTAGTGAATGAATAAATATGATTTAGAGTTAAAAGACTTGATGTGGCAGAATTAATGTTGATTGATTGGAGGACAGGTTGTGGTAAAGATTATGGTAGTATGAAGTGGCCCTTTTCCTTGTCCTAGCTGACCCCTGTGTCCCAGGTCCTTCATTCCATTCTCTCCTACCTCCTAGGAGCATGTCCCTTTGATCATCCCAGTTTACAGCCTCTTCTTATCTGCTGTCACCTTCCCTGCTGCCTACAAACACACCAAAATCTCTTCCATCCTTCAAAATAACTTTCAGTCGTTGCCAAACTATTGTGATCTCTCTTTTTACAGCCAAAATCTCAGAGAGGGAAAAAAATCGATGTGACTTAATCAAAGGGAAAACATGTGGCTTAAGGTAAACTGTTAGACTTGGCTTTCTCAATTCCCACTCTGCTTCTCAATCCCTTGCATTTACCAAATGAAACCAAAGAGTTGTTATTGATGATCTCTTTGGTTGAGAAATCCGACTGGCTTTCTCCCATCCTTAGTCTTCAGAATTCATCGATAGCATTTGTTTTTGTTGCCCAGGCCCTTCCTTTGGGATGCTCTTTCATCCAGGTTTTCTCAACTGCTGTCTTGGTTTCTTTCCTATCTGTCTAACCCCTCATTCTAATTTTAAGTCTCACTGGCTAGAAAGTTATCTTTCTCTCATCCCCTCCCCAAGGTTGTGTCCCAGGCCCTTTTCTCTCTCAGCTCTGTGATCTCTGGTTCCATTGATTTTTCTCTTATCTCTGTTTCTGTGCAGCCCTTTTTTCTCATTGATCATCTCTAACTTCTTGGTGAACATCTCTCATGGGTATCTGAAACTCAGCAGGCCCCAAACAGAAAGCAGCTTTTCTCTTAAATGACCCTACTAACCCTAATATCCACTCACTCCCATTTCTGTTAAGGGTACTATCCTCGAGCTCCCTTTGGTCTCCCTTACCGTAATTCTTTCTTGTCCAATTAATTGTCAAGTCTGTTTGATTCCATCTCCACCTTTTCCTCCTTATTCATTCTTTTTTCTTCATTCACACCACAATTGCTCTAGTTGAGGTCTTGATTACCTCTCACCTGGACTTACTGCAAATGTTCCTCCTGGTACTTTCTTCCTGAAATCTCTCTCACGAATGCGTGCTCCTCCTCACTGCTGCAACAGTGAGATTTCTAAAGGGCATGTTATTCCCCTTCTCAAGAAGCTTCAGAGGCTCCCTCTTGCCTCTAGGAGAAAATAAAAACTCTGTTTGATAGGTAAAATCCTTCACAATTTGACTGCACTTTGTCTTTAAAAACTGATGATGCACATTATTCCTCACGTACTCTGTTCCAACCAATCTGATCTCATTGTGGATTATGGTTTATTATATTACATCTTCTACATTTGAGTGTGTTCATAGGCTGCCCCCTTCCCTGATTTTCTCTCCCTCTTAATCATATTTTAAAATTCCTAGTTTTCCTCAAGGTTCAATTCAAGAAGCCATTACTGATTTCCCTCATTTGCCATTGTGTATCTTTGGTTTATTTTTCTAGATACATGGTATCCATCGCTTTCCCTGTTATTTATTATTGTGTCTCCCAGGGATAGCACATAGTAGATACATAATAGTTGCTTATTTATGGATAGAATGATTTGTCTAGTGAAGAGATCACAGGACTAGGAAATTTGGTTTGTAGTTACAACCATGCCTCTAGCTGGCTATTGAGCTAAGGCAATCAATCAATCACTCAATCACTCTGAGTCTCAGTGTACTCACCTGTAAATTGACTCAATGACTTGAGAGCAAGGGACTGTTTTCATCTATATTTTTGTACACTTACCATCTGGCAGAGTACCTTGTACACAGTGGACATTTAGTGGAGATTAATTCAAGGGAAGGGTCCCTTCCACCTAAAGCTTTCTGTTGATGAAGATTTATCCTAGAAGAGGTGGATTTTAATAAAGCAAAGGATTTCATATTTTCCATGACTTGAGTGATCGATCCAAATTCTAATCCAAAATGATTTGAATATTTTTTCTAGAACCTGACAGTTTCCCTTAAGTAGGGAACTAAGAAGAAATTAATGATTTATGGAGGTGATGTTGAGTTAAAATAGACATTTCATAACTGTCAAATACACTTTACTGAATTTAACATCTAGCAGGGAGGCAGTTTTAAATTCTCTTTTCTCTGCCTCATTTCCCTGTAGCCTGTGAGGCTTTTCTTGGGATTGAGCTGGTGAAGTGGTTTTGTCACATTGTTAGTGGCCCTTATGAGTTGGCTGTTGTCAATTCAATTCAGCAGACATTAAGCACCTACTACATGCAAGGCATGTTTTATGAGAGTTGCCTCTAATTAACATTTGGAAATTTCGAAAATGGAATCCTTACTTGTGTTTTGCTTTGTCTGCCATATGCCTTAAACCTGTTGAAAGGAAGTCTGAAAAACTTTGTCTTGTCTTTTAGATGGTTTGGGAAATATGGGCTAAAGTGCCCTTGTTAATATCACTTGTTTTCATTTTTTTTTTTTTTTTACCCTAGAATGGAATTCTTTCTATTGCATTTTTTAGCTTTGAAAAAGAAAATGTCCTGAAGCTCATTGCATCTTACATTGGGTTACTAGCACAGTGTCATAATTGGCCACATATTTTCCCTTGATTAAGTTGCATTTCAATTCCTGGTCCCATTTAAAAAATCTTGAATTAGGTCTAGTGAGCATCAATGCAGAACTGTCACCCTCTTTCAGCTGAGGTCAATTAGCAGCTAGCATACACTGTTTCTTTATTTTGGAAAGGTTTTTCTTGGGCAAAGACTTCGTTCTTTTAACCAGATCCTGCTTTTCATCTGTTTTTGATGGCAAAAGACCATATTTCCCAGCCATTTGCAAACAGCGACTGTCTGGCAGGATTTCCTGGATACGCGGCCAGTTACAATTGTTAAAGCCAACTTTCTGAACTTCAATGATTAGCCTAGTTATTTGTGCTGTTGTTTTCTTCCATGGGAACTAATCAGCTTATCATTTGGAGAAAAGAAAAAGTGTCCAAGAATAACCTGTCTGCTAATTGAAACTCTTGCCTTCTTTTATTGAGTCCATTGATTCCTCTAAATTGGAACTAAATCTGTCTTCATCATAATGTGATGAAAAATAAAAATCTGAAAATGATGGAAAGTTTCACTAATGAATTTTTCTAAAGAGTTGATCTTGGAAGCTATGAATTTGAAAGACGTTACTTTAGAGGCTGACTGTTCCAAGGAGGGTGTAAATTGTTATAGGACAGTGTCAAGAAATCCTGGGGTAATCAATGGGGGGAAAAACTCTGCAGGCCAATAGATATTTTCAGAGACACCCTTGCGGAGTTGGCAAAGATGAACAAACACATTTTTAAGTATTAAAAAACAAGTTAATCTTTTTATTATAAGTGAACTTTAAGGCTACAGCTATAGGGAGAAAAAATTCCAATTTCTTTTTCCAAGAACATTTCTGATTTATTTATTTTAAAAAAATACATTCTATATAACGTCCATGATAATGAAATATACATTGCAGTTTCCTAGAGAGTTACATGAAAAGAAGACCCAAGAGAAGCGGGATGAGGTAGTTGAAGGAATCTGAGATTTGGAGGCAAAGGGTCTTGGTTCAAATCTCTGTTCTGTTTCTTATTATCTGGGTGATCATTAGTGTATTATATATTTGGTGTATATTAACCTCTCTGGACTTCAGTTTCATCATTTGTGAATTCATTGCTTGTGAGGAAAGTATGAGAATAAGCATGCTAAATACACCAGGAGCTTATATGGTTATTATGGTTTTCTTGAAAATGAGAAAAAAAAAATCAGATGTAACCTGATGCTTGGTTTTTGGTTTTTCCATTCCTTTGCATAACTACTGATCTACTGCTACTGGGCCATTTAGCCTTTCTTAGGATTGTAGCCTCAGAGGTATAGGGATGGAGACTAGACCTGAGGTTTAATGACTAAAGAGAATTCGCCTTATCAGTGCAGGTGAGCATTTAGATGATAGGATGGATGGAGTCCTAGAGTCAGGAAGACCTAAGTTCAAATTGCCTCAGCTACTATGTGGGCGATCTCAGGCAAATCACTCGATCCTCAATTTCCTCAAATTTAAAATAGGAATAATACTGATAACAGCTACCTTGCAGGTTTTGTCATGAGGATAAAACGAAATAATATTTTTAAAAGACTTAGTAAATGCTAAGTGTTATTATCAAGATCCTTGTAATCAGCTTAGAGTTATCTAGAGCAAATATTCTTCCTTTTTTTTTTTTTTTTTTTTTTTCCCCCTTGGAAGGCAATTGAGATTAAGGTGCCCAGATTCACACAGCTACTAAATGTCTAAGGGCAAATTTGAACTCAGGTCCTCTTGATTCTAGGATCCAATGTACTGTCATACTGTTCCCTCTTGTTCTTTATTTTCAAAGAAAATCATTGACTTGCTCAGTCACTATGTCTAAGCCGTAAACCCAGGTCTTCCTGGATGGCTTGCTACCCACTACACCAAGTTGCCTTTCAGATTTATAAGGGATTTTAAAGACTGTGTTTAGTCTAACTTTTTCATTTTTTCATGTAAGAAAATTGAGAGCCACAGAGGTTAGGGAATTTGAAGAAAGCCAGACAGAAGGAAGTCCAATTTGGCAGAGCTGGGATTTGAATCTTGGTCCCTTGCTTCCAAATCCAGAACTAATTATCTAAATAAAGGGGAACATCGTGACTTGACTGCTCTAAATGTGGGATTTTTTTGCAAAGCATATTTCAATAATAGTATTAGTATTACTGCTTGGATTTGGAAAATCCTTATATTTGACTACTCCTAGGAAAAGACATGGGCTTTTAAAAAGCCTGTTTTCTCAGGAAGCAAAGCATGCTAAGTACAGACCAAACAGTGATTCGTAGTCTCAATGCTATATCCAACAGCTTATTACTGTCTCAAAACGTCACAGTCACAAATGGATTGGATTTTACTATTAAAAACATTTATTTTTATTTTATTTTTACTTTTCTTAGGCTCAGAAATCACTATCCATGAGTGTAGTTTCAGAGGTTAGCATCTAAAACATCTACATTTTTCTAAGGAAATAACAAAAAATTGGCCCCTATTTTTTCAGATTGAAATAATACCAGAAGCATTTGTCCCCCTCATTATTGAGTTTTCACTTTTCTGAATGAAGAGTGGGAAGAAACATGGTTACTATGAGGTAAAGAAGATAAAATGAGAGGGACTTCAGCAATTTTAATTTGGGTCTTTTAGCCATCCAGTCCCTTGCAATGAATGCAAAGGCCATGGCTAAAAGAAGGTGTTGTTATCTGGTGGAGTGAAGGCCCACTTCAGATCCTAGAATGGCTGTCAAATCCCACCTTCTCCTTTTGAAGCTTAGAGTTTGAATTGGGTTCTTTCAGAAACTCAATAAGATAGGAGTGCCTCTCAGAATTCAGCCACCTCTTTCCAGCTGGGATTGGACAGAGGAATTGGAATCTCTGGGTAGTTTGCTGCTGACAAGCCATCCATGAAGAGCCCAGAGCCCTTGATCATAGTGGGATGGCTTTAGGAGTAGGTGGGAGGAGGGAATGGGATAGAATTTATGCATATTAAAAAGTATGGAGGGAGGAGGGAGGGCTTGAATTTCTATAACTCTTTTGGATAAAAGTCTTACAAAAATTCAAGAACATAATCTGGACTCACACTTTGAAAAAAATAAAATCTTTAAATGTTTCTTTTCTCAAAAATCAGAATTTTTTTTTTTTTTTCAGTATGACACCAAAAAAAAAAAATTGAAAGATTTATCTTCCATAAAATTACTGTGGAACATGTAGTCTTCAGGTTCTGTTCCTTCTTTCTTTGATTCCTCACATGAAATGAGTTCTTTCTGGTAACCTGACATGCTGCTGAGAAACCAAGATAATAATCTATATTTATCTGGAGAGCTGTGCCTGTGGCTGGCCAGCTTTGCTCTGGAGTCCAAATGAGTGAGGTTTATTGTGACGATCACAAACATAGGTTTATAGGGACTATAGAGAACAATTTTTTTTTCTTCTACAACTGGATGGTGGCAGGCTCTAGATATTTCTAATTAAATATACAAAATATCTTACTTTGTGGAAAACTTAATATGGAAGATCTGCTTTTATAAAGCAGATAAATTAGTGGTAGTTCCTAAAAGTATATATTTAGAGTTGGAAGGGAAACTCAAAGGCAGTCTATTCCAATCTCCTCTCTTCCCTTCCTATAAATGAAGAAACAGATCTATAGCATTTAAGTAAAGTTATAAATAGCAGAATTATCATTCAAACTAGTTCTTCTATTGATTGTTAAGTTAATTTAATTTTTTTAATATTATCTTTTTGAAAGTGCTATATTTATATCAAATACTCACAAGAAAGGTTATTATCTCTTTCTATGTTAGGAGAAACCAAGGCAGAAAGAGACTGGATTGAGTTTCTGCTTGCTGAGGAAGTCTGGCTCAAAAGTAAAATCTATTCTGTTGGATCCCTGTGTGGAGGAGAAAATCTGAGAGTACCTGAGAATAGATAGCTGTATGGACAGTTGATAATAGATATGAAGGACACTCATTCCTATTTTTCTAAACTTTTTTTTTTTTTTGGACCATTATGATTCACAAATCCATAGTTTCCTTTTGTGATTTTAGAATTTTAAAACCTTGGCATGGAGTAGGCACTGAAATGTTAATTAACTGACTGGTTTTGTTTTATAATTACTAATTAAATAAGATTTAAAAGAAATTCAGTTCTTTATTTCTCAGTTCTAAAACTTTCGGCATATCTTTTGTTTTTAAATCACTTTTCATTGTTCAGTGTAGCTCTCCCTCTTCCAGAGAGTGGTAGGTTATAACCAAAAAAGAAGTAAAAGAGAGAAAAATAAGCAGTAAAGTGTCCACATGGACTGAATCTGATACTACACACTGTTGCACCCCACCCTGCAGACCTCATTTCCCCTTACCAACAAAGAGGGGAGGAGCAAATGGGATAATTAAAACCTTTTATTTTGAGAAAAGATGTTGGGAAATTGAAGAAAACTGTATTGACAATTTTTTGTTATAAGGACTGGCTTTCTGGAAGAAATTTAGGTAACATAAAAATAAGTTATCAATAAAAAATATTTAAAAATAAATTATTGACAAGTCACAAACCCTAATCTAGAATATAAGGTCTCCTGTACATCATGGGGGAGGAGGAAGGAAATGGCTTTTCTGATGAAAAAATAAAAATCTTTTTGGGGTCCAATTCACTGGACCCCATTTATCTGTTGTCATTTGTAATAACATTTAACTTGTCTTGCTTTTCAAGGACTGAGCTCTATAGATAACACTGTTGCTACTTTTTTCTGAAGTTATAAATGCAGGGACTGGGAAGTTGGGGTTGTGAGAAGGGTTTGTCAGTAAGACCTGTGGTCCTAGAACATATTCTTTATTAGCCAAGTTCTTATTTGAAGCTACCAGGCTATTTTTTGTTCCGAGGCGAAGAACACTCCATCAGAGAGATGAATTCCTTAAGGCCTTTGTGTTATCAGTTGGAAAGGCTGTCTGGATAGTGCAGGAAACTGATAGCTTGTCATTGGGAAACCCAGAACAACTGGGCTACACACTTGTAGGAACAGATTCCAGAGCCTCTGCAAGGACACCGACTGTCCTTTTCTGAAGTTACTCTTTTTAGTATGGCTTGGTGTGGGGTAAAGGGGGGAAGGAAACCATTTCAATTATTTACTAAAAAAAAAAAAAAAAAAAAAGATTTTATTCAGAATTATGGAATCACAAAGTTAAAAGGGACATCAGGATGGTAGGATAGAAAAATAACTGTTGCTGGAAGTGGGTTCTAAGCTCAGGGCCTGTTTGATCTTGGGAAGCCATTTAACCCCTTCTGGTTTCAGATTTCCTTATGAACAAAATGAGGGGGTGGATTATTGGCCCCTGAGGTGCTCTATAGTTCTAAATCTCTGATTCTCTGATCTGGCATTGCTTCCTACCTTCAGCCTATGGATGAATAGCTTGCAGTTCCTTTCCAATTCAAAATGGAACTTAATTAGAGAGGATTACTAGGAAAGCTTATTTAAATTCCTCCACTGGTGGCTTGATCACTACAGGGACAAATTTTGCTTTTTTTTTTTTTTTTTTTTTTTTTTTTAAGAGAATACTAATATAAACCATGTTTTAGCCACAGCCTTAGAACTATTCATAGAGATGCCCTGTCCCATAGACCCCCATTTTTTTCTTTTTCACTTCTTAGTTAAATCCTGCTTTTGATTGTTTCCTCGATAAAAAGGACAAAATGTAGAAAAAGTTTCTTATATTTAATGTTTCTGACAGCACCAATGAGAGACCTCATCCTTCATACAGATACTTAAAAATTGAAATGTACTGTATATATTTTCACACACACAAGTTTCCCACAACAATGTTTCATATAATGGTTTCCTTTCAATAGCTCTAACCCCTCCCTTTCTGGAGAATTGGGATTGCATCCAAACGCTAAAGGTTAAGTTATCAATAGAACTCAAAGGGTGTTTTGTCTTCTTTTGTATCACTAGTTTAATGTTTTTTAAGTCTATAGCATATACTAACAATGGAATCAGTCAATTATAGGGAAGCTTAGCAAGACATTCTCAAAAGTTCTCTTCCCAGCAGTGAACAGTGTTGAAACTAATTCAGGAAAAAAAAGAGCAATTCTTTTCACTGGGGGAAATTATTTTAATTAGTGGCTCCCATAGTATAATAAATAGCTAAACAATTCTGAAACATCTCCACTTTAGGACAAGTAATTAGCAATGAACTTGAGGCAGGAAAAAATGGGGCCCAGGGTATAATCCATTAAAAGCAAATAATTACATCCTAACCTCCTTGCTAAAGTTTCATGATACATTAAGAGGGAAAAAAAAAACCAAAAAAAAAAAAAAAAAACAAAACCAAGCTTCTTGCATATTATTAGGGGAGATGGATATAGATGACTCATTCTGAAGTTTGGGTTCCCTGCTATATTTTCATATTTTGGAAAAGAGTAAAAATGAATGAGATTTTTAAAAATAGCTAGTATTTATATAGTATTTATTATGTTCCAGGTATTAGACTAAGCTCTTTACAAACATTATCTTATTTGATTGTTAACAATTCTGGGAGGTAACTCTTGTGATAGTCTCTATTTTCTTTCTTTCTTTCTTTCTTTTTTTTTTTTTTTTTTTTTTTGTTGTTGTTGTTGAGGCAATTGGGATTAAGCGACATGCCCGGAGTCCCACAGCTAGGAAGTAAGTGTCTGAGATCAGATTTGAACTGGAGTCTTCCTGTCTTCAGGTCTAGTGCTCTTATAGTGTCTATTTTCAATTTAAAAAACTGAGGCAAAAAAATGATCACTCAGCTAATGTCTGAGTCTGAATCTGAACTCAGATCTTCAGGCTTAACAGCTTTGATATTTTGGTGTTAAGTTGTTTTTCAGTCGGGTCCAATTCTTTATTGGGCTCTTTTGGCAAAGATACTGGAGTGTCTGCCATTTCCTTCTCCAGCTCATTTTACAGATGAGGAAACTGAGGCAAGCAGGTTTAGGTAACTAGCCTTTGAACTCAGAAAGATGGATTTTTCTGACTCCAGGCCTAGTGTTCTATCTGTTGCACCGTCACCCCTTTGTGATTTGTGATGTAGATATTAATATATGGATGTCGCAAGATAATGGAATGATTGAGGTCAAGTTTGAGCCGTTCCAATTTGGGCTTTCTAGCTATTTCACAAGGGACAGGAATTTCGAAGATGATGGGGACAAACCTCCTGAATTAGGTCACCCAGCATCTCCTCCTTTTTTGTCTGTTGTTTTGTTACATCAGGTCAAGCAGGCACAGACCTAGCAGTTCCATGATTTTTAGAGGAAAACTCATTGACTATTACCTATCTGATGTTCAGCTTGAATGAGTGATAACAGGGCTCGGGAACTTGCTAAAGTTAGAAAGTCGGATCTAGCAGCTGTGTTAATTGCCTGTTGCTCTATGTGTACCAGTTGCTTCAAGGGTATCAAGAGGAGCCACCCAGAGTGCTTTGCAACAGCTGTAAACACGGGCCAAAGGGAGCTAAGTTTATTGTGAGTGCCAACAAGTATTTTGAGAGCACACTAAGAATAGATAGAAACAAATTGCATTTCTGAGCTATGGAAGTTTAAAAGCTTCTAGGTAAAAAACCCTTGGGTGGTTTTTTTTTTTTTTTTTTTTTTTAATTAATCTTTATCTTTGAGATAAGGAAGCTTAACATTTAATAGGTTTGTTTTTTAGAACTTGGATGTTTTTGCTCAAAGTTTTGGAAGCAGGGTAATATTGTCTTCCTATCCTATCCTACACTTTGCCCAGGGTCTGTCTCCATCGCTTACCCATTTATTTATTGTTCATTCATATTAGTCATGTAAACAGAGACCATGTTTGCCATGAATTGCAACAAAATAGTTCCAGAAGTCTTAATCATAATTTTGAAACATCTCACTTTTAGGTAACTTATTAGCACTTAATTTATAGCAAGAAAACCTGACTTGAGATGTAATCAATGCAACACAAATAATTTAATTATAGCCCCTTGCTAAAGTTTTATGTAAGCTTCATGAAACATTAATGAATGAAGAATTAAATGTCATAACTTGATATATATATATGCTGTGACTGAGGCATTGGTTCATAGGCTCAAATGTCAAGAGTTAGAAGGCAGTGTGGAGACAGGTGACCTCCCCCGTGCTGGAAAGTACCATAGAGGCCCACGGAGATCCAGGAAGATTAAATAACTTGAGTAGTGACAGAGCTGGGGTTTAACTCCAAAGCCAGAAGTCTTTCCATTGCACCATACTGCCTACTTCTTAATATGGAACAGATAAGACATGGCTCCTATACTTAAGAAACTCAAAATTTTATGACACAGACAGATAAGCATAATACAGTATAATTCATGATGTTATAAAATCATTTGTCCCTACTTGTGGTTTTGAGGACTCAGAGGATGAAAAGTATTGGGTGTTTCCTTTTTTTTTTTTTTTTTTTTTTTAAATGGGAGGCAGCTGGGTGATGGAGTGGATAGAGCACCAGCCCTGAAGTCCAGGGAGGACCTGAGTTCAAATCTGGTTGTAGACACTTAACACTTCCTGGCTGTGTAATCCTGTAATCCACCCCAATTGTCTCAGCAAAAAAGAAAGAAAGAAAGAAAGAAAAATGGTCATAATTCATGCATCAATTTTTTTGTATAAAAGGAAAGAAAAATAGTACTATAATGCTTAATATTTTTATGATAAATTATATATTTTACAAAATTTTTATTATAAATTATTATGAATAAAAATGTTTAATATAGCAAATGAATCTGTTGCTATCGCCAAGAAATAAGGCAACCCACTTGTAAAAATGATTGTTTGATTTTTGTTTTTTTAAATCTTATGTTTTTCTTCCCAATTCTTGCAATGACCCAGCATGTTCTAGATTGCCCTTGTGAGCCAGTTAGCTGCTTGGAAAGATATAATCTAATTTAATGCTCCCCTGAAGGCTGTATTCTTTAGTAAAGATAAGCCAGCTACCGATGTCTTATGGATTCTAAGGGATGGGGGCAGAAATCAAAGGAGGTTAGCTGGGCAAGGAGCTTTTGGGTGGATTGCAAAGGATGAAGAGGAGAAGAAGCAAAGAGTGGGAGAGAGAACATTCAGGGAATAGGGACTGATATGGACTCATTAACCCACAGTTTCAAGCTCTCATCTTTGAACCAAGTTCTGGGTAAAGAAGTCCAGTCCTTCCTCATTGCCTCCAAGTACTTCTTTCCCTCAGGGTGAAAGGCTCAGAATTGGACCTTTAGCACACTTAGCACCCAGGCTTGCACCTAATTGATGAATGATGAAGCTACCAAAAGAAATATTGAAGTTAAAATGGATGAACCAATAAAGGAGGGAGCATTTAGGAAGGTAGCGGGAGAAAAAGGCTAATGGCCCGGTCTTTCCAAGGCTGGAGAGAATAGCTACCAGGAAGGAGACCCTAACAATGTTAAACACTCCAGATAGCCACATTCTCTTCCTCCACTTGGTAACATGGTAGCTTTCTGATAAGGGGAATGAAGTAAGGTATAGAGTTGTGGGAACTGATTCCATGCCCCTCCCCACCCCAACTCTCTGATTTTCACCATTGCTTCAAGTTGTTTTCACTGATCATCCAGCATTTTGCTGGCTAAGACTTCCCAAATGGTGGAGCACCTTATCTTAATATCCTTAGCTCCACCCAGAGAAAAGCCAGGATTTGAGGAAATGTTTTGAGCCAAAAGAAAAAACAATAGTCCATGTGTGTGGGTAGCCTTACGTCACTGTTTATAGTGTTAGAATTTCCTCCCCAATAACTTTTCGGTTTAAACTGTTAGTCTATGTCTGACTGTATAGATATGTTTTCTCAGAAATTATTAAAACATCTTTTGAATTTAAATTCAAATGAGACTTACCTGTGTGTGGGTATATACATATTCTATGTGTGTGTATACATACACACAATTTGCATGATATTAGGGTTATTTAAAGTCTATTTGATCCTCAGCAATTTAGAAATGGTATAATTACGATTTTATCAGATAGGGATGGCACGCTGTCCAGTGGATGAGCTACAGATATTGATAACGTTGCTGTTCAGTCCTGTCTCACTCTTCCTTGACCTCAGAGTTTAGCTAACTTTCAGCATTATTTTTGTTTATGTTGATGACATTTTTTGCCAGCCAAAGACATTATTTCTATACATTTGAACAAATTGGCACCGAGTTTCTATGGGAAGAATCTTAGTTCTTTGTGTTTTTAATGGAAAATTCTGGGTGTATGGCTTATTTAAATGGAAAGCTATAGCTTCTCTATAAATATATATGCATACATATACATACATGTATAAGTACATATATAAGTAAATGTAGGAGTATATGTATATATACATAAATGCAAATAAATATATATACATAAATACTTATGTATGCACATGTAAATTACACACATATAAACATATTTATGTGTATTATATATGCACATATGTATACTTTAAAATATTTATACACATGTGTATACATACACACATACATATATGCATATTCATATATCCATAATGATTAAAACCCCAGAAATTCTCCCTCAGATATCTTTGACATGGAGAGCTTCAGGTCTAAGTTTTGAAGAAAAACAGCATCCCCCTAATAAAAGGTGGCCCTTTTATTAAACTAGCTTATCTCCTCTCCACTAAACAGCTAGTTACATGAAAGACCATTACAAATAACAAGTAGTGTGTAAATCCATTTGTCCAAGTCATAAAAACAGTCACCACAACTGGAGAGGTTCTATAGATTCAAGCCTAGTTGGGAAAACAAAATAAATGAACTCTTTGGCTGAGAGTAAGATAAGATCTCCCTTCCAATTCAGGGAGAGAGAAAAGGATCTTGCATAGGGGAGGTCTTCTCTCAGCATTCTCCAGAACTGTGGGCTCTGGAGATCAGAAAAGTGATAGAGCGTGGCTTCCCCTGCAGATTGGAGCTGCAACTCAACATTTCAGGTCTTGCTCTTTTGGTTGCCTCTTCTGAAACTGCCTTCTCCAGATTTCCTACAGCATCTCAAATCTAAGTGGACTCTTGTGAGTCCTTTATTGCAGGTTCAGAATGTCAGGTTTGAAAGGAAACTGGGTTATAAACATTTTAATTGGAAGCACTTTTTGTGTTTTTTGTCTGTCTTTTCATTTTCAACCATGACTACCCCTAGTCATAATCAGTTGCAGCTGATTTACTGACTCAATTATTGCTGTAATTCCTGCCCAACAAAATAAGATCGACTAAATTCTATTTCCATAAATGTCCCATTTGAACTTATAAATATATTTTTATCGGTATATATACACATATATAATTTGAAACAAAAAGAAGAACTTCTATAGGGGACAGCTAGGTAGTGCAATGGATAGAGCACCAGCTCTGAAGTCAGGAGGACCCAAGTTCAAATACGGCTTAACACTTTCTAGCTGTGTGACCCTGAGCAAGTCACTTAACCCCAATTGCCTGGGGGGGAATTTCCATAGGAGGAAAATTATATATTGAGAAAATTGATATCTATAATTATAAAGTGTTACCTTCCTATGATTCTCGATAAATTTTTGTAAGGCAGTTGAGGTTAAGTGACTTGTCCAGGATCACACAGTTTATAAGTGTTAAGTTTCTGAGGTCACATTTGAACTCAGATCCCCCTGAATCTTGGGCTGGTGCTTTCTCCATTGTACTGCCCCAAAAGTGCTTTCACTTCTAAGTAGTGTGTTCTTTTCTTTTTAACGTATTCAAGACAAAAATAGAACCCTTATCTGCTATCTAGAAATGGTAGAGTGTAGAGTAGAGAGCATTTTAAGAGATGGAAATGGACACAGGGAAGTCTAATTCTGTTTCTTTCCCATTCATTTTTTAGTGTTTAAGAAAAGTTTTAAAATTTTGTTTTGACACAATGGACATTTCCTCTTCTTCCAAAAAAAGCTCCTAAGTAACAAATCCTCTGCTTCCTCCTGAAAAAAGGTTGTTTAGAGAAAATGGGATGTAGCTTTTACTTTAGATTTCTCTAAAGTATCATACAGATTTAAACTACTTTACATTGAGAAAAATCTTTAATTGTTATAACCAATAAAATTGGCATTGAGACAATATAGGCCCAATTAGAAAGCACTTAATTCATAAAAAAAAAGATTCCTTAGAAAAGCAACTGTTTAAAATCACATAAAATCTGAAATTCAGGGGCCATAAGAAGTCAATTTAGGGTGTTTTAAAATCCTAGGAGAATAAAGTGAAATGAAATATCATGATTAAATATGAACACAGATTATTCACTTTATAAAATGTACCCTTGTATCAGTAGTATAACATAAAATTATTTTTAAAAAATTCTACTTTTTTCCTCCCTTTTTAACAAATCATTGTTAACTTGCCTTATCAAGAACCTTAGGTTCTCTAGGCCATGATCTAACAGGTTCTGCCAGAGCTTTGAAAGACTCAGAGTGGTAACCTGGTATTTGTCACTTGAGTATCAGAGCTTATATCCAGGGGAGCTCCAGGTATTCTAAAAGATCATCTCCCAAAGGGAAGAGGGGTTGCTATCAAGTCAGTGGAAGGAATGCTCACTTCAGTGAAATCCATTGAAGTGTCTCGGAGTATTTATATTTTGTGTTATATGTATAACTTGCAGGTAGTAGGGAGTCTAAAAATTCTTTAGGCTGATTCCTTCATTTTATGGATGAGAAAATAGTGGCCAAGAGGATAAAAAAAGACATTTCTAGATTTATACAGCTAGTGATATTGGATTTCATTCCAGTCTCATACGCTTTGATTCTGTGACCATGGGAAAAAACCAATTAATGTTGCTAGCTTCTGTTCTCTCTTTTGTTATGAGAATCAAATAAGATAACGCATGCAAAATACATAATAATTAAGCAATATGGTGGATGGAGAGCAGTGCCCAGAGTTAAGAAGACTCATCTTCCTCAGACACTTACTAGCTGTGTGACTCTGGGCAAGTCATTTTATCCTGTTTGCCTCAGATCCTTATCTGAGAAGGAAATGGAGAACTACTCCAGTATCTTTGCCAAAGTAATTCCAAATGGGATCACAAAAAATTGAACGTGACTGAAAAATAACAAGCAAAGTACTTTGTAAATCTTTAAATGCTGTACTAATATCAACTCGTTCTTATCAGTTACAAACTCATAGGCTAAAAGCACCACAACCCAAGTTAAAATGAATAAGTCAATTGAGAGACAATATGGAGTGGTATTAGGGGATTTCTGACACATAGTGGTCATATGACCATAGACAAGTCCTATCAGTTTCTGCATCTAAAAATGGGTATAATAATTGCACCTAGGTCCCCAGATTATGAGAATCAAAGTGATAATATTTGTAAAAAGCACTTACTGGAGCGCTTGGCTCAGTAGGATTAGGCTTTGTTGTGGGCAGTATTGAAAAGCTTGCTTTTGAGAGTTGCAGAGATTTTCTTGATTGGACCTCAACCTCATTAAAGAACTTAATTCCATGCCTTCTTTTGCTAGCCCTCATTGGCTAGGTTTAATGTATGTTTTGGGGAATAAGTTGTACATTATCCTATCACTAATTTTTTTTTTTTTAACAGTCACCTGTCCCCTAATACTTAAATGTACTCTTAACATCAATTAATTAGGTGTTCCATTTTTCCTTTTGTTCCTCCAGTTTCCCTATTTACTCCATCACTTTTTGCTGGTAGCAATGAGAATGCTGAAGTCTGTTTAAGATAATGACCAAAGGCAATTGACCTCTGTGTACTAGATATTTGCTTGGAGATTAAGATTAGAATACTTATGAGTAAAGGAAAACATTTAGAACAAAAATCAATGTATACTCCTTTGTGCTGAAAGGATTTAATTTTATCCAAAAAAGAGGACTTGGAAAACACAAATAATCTAAGTATTTGTTGGAAGGTGATTTCTAGTAGAAAACATCTTAGAAAAGGATTTATTTGCAAATTAATTATTCACCATCTTGAGACAATGGAGACCACTAGCTTTAGTTAAATCAGATGACAGAATACAAGCTGAAGTTAATTAATTAATCCTGAGGTTGTTTTATTATTAATAATAACAAACATTAGTAATAATAGCTAGCATTTACATGGTGTTTTGATGTTTGCAAAGCACTTTACATATCTCATTTGATCCTCCCAACTATGATGTCAACTAAATGCTATTATTATCCTAATTTTACAGATGAGGAAACTGAGAAAGAGGCTATTTGTCTAGTTAAAAATATCTGAGGCAAAATTTGAATTCAGATGATTTTGATACTTATGTTCGACCCTCTATCTTTTTGAAGAAATACATGGAACTAGACTTTAAGAAGAACAAAAGATATTACTGATTTCATCTCCCCCTGAGGGGGAGTCTGAAAACTTTCCTGTAAATCAGTTGAAATCGTTAATGTCAGGGCACAGGGTCCTTTTATTAGTACAATTTTAAAAATCTGGATGAAGAAAGTGAGTTAATATTCTCTCCTCAATAAATACTCAAATGAATTTATGATCTCATTATATGATTATTCCTCTCAGTGCAAATTAAAAATCCATTCTTGTCTCCTAGTCCTAGAAAGCACCATATAAATACTATTATTGTTATTATTATCCTTATCCTTATTATTATTATCTTCTCTTCCTTTTCCTTATTTCTTCTCATCTCTGTTGGAATAGAATATTTATCACTGGTAAGTTCCTCTAATAATTGGATTAGAGTTGGCGGGGATTTTAGAGAATATTTAATCCATCACAAATCAATCAATCACAAAGCTCCTTTTTAAAAATTGTAGTTATTGTTCCTTTGTTTTTGAAAAGGACTAATCACTTCATGAGCTAGTTATGACTTGGATATTAATTGGATTTAAGATTAAAACTTGAGATAAAAATTCATGCCCTCTGATTCCAAATCTAGTGCTTTTCCTATGTAATACTATAATGTCTACAGCTTTGCTATATCTCTCATCTCTTCCCAATTTTAAAGGTATTTAAGATGTTATTGGGTCTACCTTCTGCAGGACCCCTGCCTACAGTGTCTAGGGAAGAATTCAGAGAAATAAATAGCTCCCTCTTCTGTCTAGGATAGAATGGTTTCTTTAAGGGTTACCAATGGCCAATAAATTAGTTCTGTAAATCGTTTTACAGTGTGGTCCTGCTCCTATTTTTGGGAGTCTCCCTCCTTCTTCAGTCTCGTTATTTGATTTCAGTTTTGATCGCCTTCCATTGGCGATCAATAGAAATTTCCCTTTAGGACTTTTTTTCCTCACTTTTCCTGCTTTGTTCTCAACAGTGAATACTTACTGTTGAAAGCAAAACGCAACTAGAAGAAGCAGGATGAAGAGAGGAGGCCGAACTTTAAGCAAATATTGGTCTGCGTAATCATCACCAATAAAAATGCTGTAACTGACTCAGCTGGAGATTTCTCTCCATAGGAAAGACTTTGGGTTTTTTCATCAGAGGATTGAATTAAACAAAAAAGTTTTTACTTCTGCCATTTGGTTTTGCATCACAGTCATTTCCAGATATCATTTACTTCGTGAGTAACATCAAAGAAGCGGTGGAAAAGGGATGCTTTTTCAAGGTTGACTTTCCCGTAAATACATGTAATAGGTGACTCACCAAGGCAAGAGGAAGTTTTTGCTCATTTCTGTTGAAGTAAGAGAAGAAAAGGATTGTCAAATAGATTCATTTCAGGTCATATCAGACTAACCTTAAAGACAGTTTCCCTAGATTTTAGCAAAGCCTTTGAGGAAATCTCATTATATTTTTATGGAAAAAGAGAGAGAGATAAGGACTGGACTGCTAACCTTAAAGACTCTGATTTTAACAAAGCATTTCAGCAAATCTCATATTCTTATGGAAAAGGAGAGAGATGAGGAGGGATTAAGGACTAGCTAAATGGCTCAAGATTAACCATCAATGCTTACTTGTTATTGGAAGGATTTCTACCTGGGATCTGGGCTTGGCTGTGTGTTATTTAATAATAACAACAACAAAGATGTCATATTTATCAAATTTCCAGAGGTAAAAACCTAGGAGAGCATAATCAGTAGACTTAATGGGTTTAGACAACGATTGGGTCCAAACCAAAATTTAATAAGTACAAATTAAAAATCTTCCACTTAGTTTCACCACCAAAGCAACTTTTCTGGTATAAGATGGAAGATGCCTGGCGGGTCGTGTGGTTTGTCTGAAGATCTGAATATCTTGGTAGACCACGAGTTTAATATGATTCAGGAAGCAGCATGTGGGATGAGATGACTTACAGACTAAGTGATGTAGTGCTTAGGACTGGGGAAGTTATTGTTGTGATGTGTTCTGGTCTGATTAAGAATATATCTGGAGCAGGGCAGCTAGGTGGTGTAGTGGATAGAGCACCAGTTCTGAAGTCAGGAGGACCTGAGTTCAAATGTGACCTCATATACTTAACATTTCCTAGCTGTGTGATCCTGGGCAAGTCACTTAACCCCAATTGTCTCAGAAAAAAAAAAAAAAAGAATATATCTGGAGCACTGTGTTCTGGTCTGAATGCCACATTTAAGGAAGATATTAATAAGCAGGAGAGGGTCCAAAGGAGCTCAACTACAATTAGAAAAGGAGAAAGGAAAGGAAGGAAGAATGAAAAAAGGAAGGGAGGAAAGAAAGAAGGGGAAGGAAGAATTTATGAGATTTGTACTAGACTCTTGTGCATAAATCCTCACAAAGTAGATATCATGGAAAGTAGATATTATGATTATTATCCCCATTTTATATTTCGGAAACTGAGGCACATAGAGATGGAAATGACTTATCCAAAGTCAGAATATGTCTCAAGTAGGATTAAATTTTATATCCTAATAGCAGAAATTAGCTATTATTATTATTATTAGCAATAATTCTGTATTGCTTTAACTTTTGCAAAGTGCTTATTTCATTTGGTTTGCACAACAACCCTGGGAAGTGAGTGCTATTATCTCTACAATTGAAGAAACTGAAACAAATATCCAAACAGATGGGAGTTGCCTAGGATCACTCAGCTAGTAAGTATCTAAAATAGAATTTGAACTCAGTTCTTTCTCACTCCAAACATCAAGTGCTTATCCATCATGCTGCCTAGCAGCCATGTGAGGTTAGATTGAAAAAATTACATATGTTTAGTTTGGAGAAAGAGGGACATGTTAACTGTCTTCAGATATTTGAGAAGCCTTTGATTTATTCTGTATGATTTGTATTCTGTATGTAATAAAGCAGTGGTTGTAGAAAAGCATATTTAAATGGATTTTTAGAAATATCTTGAAACCTTGCAAAAATGATCGCTCATCTCATGAGTCTTTAAGTGGACATTGGATGCCCCCTATAATTTTTGGCTTTTGAGGGGATTTCTCACCCTGACATTTTGTGATTCCGTATGACCAAGGCAGTTAGGACAGGACAAAAATCAGAAACCGACTTGACTATCCATTTCTAGTCAGTAAGTTAATAAACATTTATTAAGCATCTATTATTGGAGGTACAAAGAAAGGCAAAAGCCAGATCCTGCTTTCAAGGAACTCACAATTTAAAGGGGAGGAAACATGCAAGCAACTAGTACAAATGAGGATTAATTCATTAATTAACAAGACAGGATTAATTAGAAATAATTAGCCGAGAGCTTTGGTTTATATTGTTGTATTATAATAATAGCTTCCATCAGTGTGGTTATTTCTTCTTTTATAGTAAGAAAAAGAATTACAGGAGTTAAGTTTAAATTTCAGCTCAAAGGATCCCTAGCTCTTGTGTAACCCTGTCATTGCCCTCAGGCAGCTGTCTAGGTCTCTGTACAGGAGAGAACAGGTGTTCATCAGTGTTGGTAAAGGGGGTTTTCTCATTGAGAACTGAGTATTCCAAGGAAATCACTGCTCTGGTCCAACAAACCCAAACTTGGTTAAGGAGAATTTGGGAAGCAAGAGTCAGAGCTTCAAGAGGCTTACATGAACTGATGCTGAGTGAAATGAGCAGAACCAAGAGATCATCGTACAGCAACACTGTGATTGATGATCATCTAGAATAGACTTAGTCCTTCTCAGCAATGCAATAATCTAGGACAATTCCAAGACTCATGAGGGAAAATTACTATCCCCATCCAGAGAAAGAATTGCAGAATCCGAATACAGATCAAAGCATACTATGTTCACTTTTTTTTTGTTATTGCTTTTGATTTTTCCTTTTTGTTCTGATTCTTCTTTACAACATAATCAATGGGGAAATATATTTAATATGATTGTACATTTATATTGCTTGCCATCTTGGGGAGGGAGGGAAGGAAAAAAAATTGGAAATCCACATCTTATTAAAGTAAATGTTGAAAACTATCTTTACATCTAAAACTACTAAGTGGTTCTAGGTTTCTTGAAGGAGTTTCATGTCACAGAATCTTAGGAACACATCGAGGATTTGACCAAGGTTACTGGTAAGTATTCCATGCAAGGTCAGACCCCAAGTTTGATGACCTCAGAGCAGGTTTGAGACAATTCACACGGTCGAATGACTTAATGTCAAGGCTAACTCTGACACCGTTAAAAAAAAAAAAAAAAGTTTCACGAAAAAGAGCTCCTGAACGAATCCTGTTAAGAAAATGCCGTTTCCTCCGGCAATTCTTATGGAGCATATCCTGTTTCATTTTTACAGAGTTCCCCTTTATGTCAATGGGAATTGTGTACGGGGTTTGGAGGCAGGATGTGCCTCATCCTATGAAAGGGAGCAAATATGGTCGGTCGTGAAACTAAATTTAAACCCTTATTTGTGTAGTAAAGATATAATTAACATGACGGGTTCTTTTCAAAAAAGGAGGAAAATACAGCTGCAAGGGTAGGGTTCTCCTTGTGATTTCCTTTAATAAAAAAAAGAAAGGGAGGGAGGAGAGAGATGCAAACAAACATAAACATCAGTGGGCACAGGCTTTCTTTCATGGCATCAATCGGAGATATTTCCAGCCTAATCTTTCTCCCCCAAACAATAAATGCCTCTCCTCTTGTGGATTAGGGGGATGACAGCAATAACAGAAGGGCAGCCTGGAGTCTCCAAAGCTGACAGGTGGGGATCGGAGCCGGCCCTGGCTGCCTGTGATGTATTGACAGGACTCAGGAATGATAGGCTGGGCTTGATCTGCCCACCATGAGGGTGGCTGCTGGTGGCGGTCGCAGCCTCTCTGCACCTCTCCTGCTCCTTCCAACAGCTGCCCGAGGCGGCTAGGAAATATTGCTTAATTATAGAATTTTCTTTGATCTTCTTGATCCCTTTCCTCACCCCCTTTTTTGGGGGGCCCTGCCTGGTTCCAATGGAGAGCCTTCCGGGAGCAGCCAGCTTTAGCATGGCGCCACTCCTGCCCTCCCAGCCAAGGGCTTCCACCCGGAACTCCTCTTCTAGGGAGCTAGTTGGGGATGCTAATTAGAAGTTTTAGGTATCGGGCTCACTCAGGGAATGTGACATTTTTCCACCCTCTTGGGGGGTGTATTTTGGCCTGCTAAGTCCCTCTTATTCATTTATTTTCTTTTATGGGAGTTTAGTAAGTGCCTTCTATGGTCCAGAAACTACGCTAAGGGCCTCACAAATACCTCATTTGATAAATATTTTAAAAATATCATTGTCCCCATTTTTCTTTCCTTCAGTCACCCAATCTTGAAGAACATTCCCTTATAACAAAAAAAGTACTAGTAAGTAAAACAAAAACGAACATATTGGACATTTTTTTTTCAATGTATATCTCATTTCCCACGCGTAATCCACCAATTCTCTACTAAACTGAGGGAGATGTGCTTAGTCATCAGTTTTCTTGGTCAAGGTATAAATTATAATTTTGAGGTCTCTATTTTTATTTCTTTGCTTTTTTGTAGTTGCTATATAAGCTATTCAGGTTTTGTTTTTTTTTTAATTGCTCCAAATCAGTACATATGAATTGGAATTCCTCACATTTATTTCTTTAAAAAATGTTTTTTATTGATGTCTTTTTTTTTTTTTTTTTTTTTTTTTTGGTATTACCTCTTTTCCCAAATATATCCATGCCCTATTATCTACTCAGAAAGTCATGCCTTGTTACAAATAATTTATTTTTTAAAGAATAAAAAGCTAGGAGCAGCTAGGACTTCTTAAATCTTTTATACTCATGACCTCTTATTTTTTTTTTTCCCCAACAATTTTTATATGACCCCAAGGCATAGAGTTATATAAAGTAAATATACAAATCATTTACATATAATAAATCATAATTTTGCAACTCCACCTTCAGTTATGAGACCCCATATGAAGTCATGAACCACAATTTAGGAAGCTGAGATCTATAAAACAGTGATAATAGTTGTGAGCATTGAATGAGAAAATATTTGCAAATCATGGTACAAACTTCAAAGTGCTATGTAAATGTGAATTAACAAATGTGTCTTAACTTAGTCTGGATCTGTGATTTTATCAGATGCTACCAATAGTATTATACTCAGACTTAGAAAACCACAAATTAAGATTATCTATATTTTACTGAATTTCTTTTTATTTTATTAAACATTTCCCAATGGAACCCAAATGGTTCAAGCTTCTTTCCTTCCACCAACTTGGCAGCTCTTCTATAATCCATAATCTTAGAGGGATCCTTGAGCAGTTAACAGTTAACAGATCTTTGGATTTGATACCAGACATTTGAACATCAAATTAGAGACTTTTAGCAGCTGCCCAATTAGCCTTCTCTAGGAAATGGGTTTTTCAGCTTGTGACTCCCCAGTATATGAAGCCCAAACTTCTCTTTTTAAATGAAATCAAGTCAAGGATCCTCCACTTTGCTTTCAAAATCCTCCATTAGCTGTCTTCATTTTTCTTTTTTCCAACCTTAATTTTCACCATCAAAATGCAGATACTAATTTTCAGTTAGTGGTTACTAAAAACAAAGATGTAATTTCCCCCCCCATCCAAATTTATGTACCTGTCCAGGAATTCTTTCCAAGAATTCTTTTGTGGTTCAACCTCCCCCAGGATAGTAAATAGAGATGGTACTCTGAGGAAGATTTGAGTTGATTTTTGATTCTTGTCTCTGACACATACTAACTAAATCCTGAATTTATTTAATCATGTCTTGTTTAGAATTTATATATATATTATATAGAATAAGCCAATTCTTTCTTACAATGACAGTTATTTTTCAAGTGGGGAAGGGGAATGATTTTTTTGTATGATAACCAATGTTGAATTGATTTTATTTAAATTGAATTGAATAGTTTTTATCTGTCCTGCAAGTAGTATTTGAGGAGGTAGGGAAAATAATGATCCTGTCAAATTATATTTGTGGCTTGGGGAGAGACTCCTAGCAGAGATGGAACTTGGGACTTTTCTATTCTACTATTCTCTATCAACAACGTTAAAGTAAAGGTCTGAATGTCCTTTATGTTGCATTCTTGTCCAGCGGAACTAATGTAACAGACTTCTGCCTGGTTATTTCTTCCAAGTTACTGGAGTCATCAGTGGTTTGGATTTCCTTCCAGCTTCTCCCCCCAATCTTCCACAAGAGAGTTGAGGTCACTATCTCTTGGGAGACCACAATGCTGTAATCTAAGGGTTCATCTGTTGTAATGAAACAAACTATTTCCACCAAATCCTGCTTGAATGCAAAACTAAAGTCCTTTGATTATATCTCTGAAGTTGGAGACAGGTTTCTCCCTTTTAGGGAACAGGAGAAAAAAAAAGGGCCAGGGCAGGGTTTGGCTCTGTTTCCAGAGTTGGGAACAGGCTTACCCACATTTAATGATGGCAAGGGATGATTCGGTGCCCTCGATCACACACTGTGAGTGGTCACCTGCTGAGTCAGATTTCAGGGGCGGACGCCTTCATGAGTCACCAGTTTCTCATTTATCCTAAAACAGGTTGACTTTGAAAAGTGGCCCAGTCATGGGGCTGCCCCTGGGGCAGAAGTCAGGGAAAGAAAGTCCCACCTTGATGAGGGCAGAAACATGAAAACCAGCAGCCCACCCCAGAGGGCTCAGGTCCAACAGTTGTTGCTCCTGCTCTCATTTCCGTCCCTCTCGGATCGGATTCTGATGCCAGGATTTGTGCCCATGAAATACACCAAGTGGGGACGTCATCACAGCTGGCCAAGGCTGGAGGCTGATGCAGCTTTCCAGCTGCTGCTTCCACTGCTGCTAATTTAGAATAATGGAGGCTTCTTGGCAGGTCTGCTGAGGAAGTCGGGGATTAGAGCCTGCCTGCTAGTTAAAAATACAATCTCTGCCATTCATGTAAAATGCCAGAGGACTCGGAAATGTTTTTAAATTGGGACATGAATGGGAAGAGGACCCAGAAGCTCACCACCAAAATAACCTCCTGGCCCGCTGTCACCTTAGATTGGGTTCTTCCAAAGGCTTTGAAAATGTCTGTTTGAATTATTACTCCTTTTTTCTCTGAGCTCAATGAAGACATCTAGCTCTCTAATAGGCTGTCCAAGTGGAAGAAATAAAGCCTGCACTGCCTTATTTTTATTTAAAAGATGATTTTTCTCACTTTGGTATTCTTCTGTTTTTTGAAGCCTTTGCTATTGTCAGAATTAATTTTACAGTTTAGGAGTTTAAGCCCTGGTTAGTATAACTTGTTTAACCAATTGATTGCTACCATAGACACAGTTTTGTAGTTCTGTCCATCAGAAAAATACACTGGATTCAATGAGGATTTATTAAGTGGTAGGTACCACCAAGTCAAATAATCCATGCTAATAATGAGTTTATATTCTCTTGGAGGGAATATAATATATCTCTATCTCTCTATCTCTCTATCTCTCTATCTATAGAGAGACATACACAAAGGTGGGGGGGGGGGACAAAGAAAGGAGGGAGGGAGAGAGCTCTAATTACTAAGGAGTTAGGGCCTTGAAGAAAACATTTCAGGCCTGGAAATTGGAATGAGGCAGACAAATTTAAGGTGCAGGGGGACAGCAAGGAGCCCAGCTGAGGTGATTAATAGAGTCAGTATGCATTTATTTAACACTTACTGTGTGCCAGGCATTGTGCTAAGCACTGGGAATTCAAAGAAAGGCAAAAACAGGATTAGGACCCTCAAGAATGCACTTTCTAATTGTGAGATAATATGCCAAAAACTATGCGTTGTCCAAGCAGGGCATGGGGGAAATGGAGGATAAATGGAGAAAACATCATGAGTAGGGTGGAAATGGGGATACACCAGGAATGACATTCTACAGAAGGAGGCATTTGAGTCTTGAGGAAAGACAGTGAAATCAGAGGTGGAGGAGAACATGGCTAGAATGAGGGACAGCCAGAGGAAAACATGGAACCAGAGATGAAATGTTGTTTGAAGACTACATAGCAAATAGACCAGAGTCATTTGGTTGTAGAGTGGATGAAAGGGAGTACAGCAGAAGATTCAAAAGTTAAGAAGGATCCAGGTTGTGAAGGGCTTTAAATACTCAGCAGAGGATCATATATTAGATCCTGGAGGTCATAGCAACTTCCTAAAGCCCACTGGGCAAGGCACTTAACGTGGTCTTTTTTATAATGTTTTTTTTTTTTTTTTATTTTCAAAATACATGTAAAAATAGTTTTCATCATTCATCCTTGCAAAACCTTGTGTTCCAAATTTTTTCTCTCCCTTCTCCCTATTTCCCTTCCCTAGACAGGAAGTAATTCCATATAAGTTAAACATGTGCCATTCTTCTAAACACATTTCCACATTTATCTTGCTGCACAAGAAAAATAAAATAAAAAAGTTTAAAAAATGAGAAAAAAATGCAAGCAAATAACAACAAAAAAGGTGAAAATACTATGTTGTGATCCACATTTAGTCCCTATAGTCCCCTTTCTGAATGAAGATGGTTCTTTCCATCACAAATCTATTAGAATTGGCCTGAATCACCTCACTGTTAAAAAGAGCCATGTCCATCAGAAATGATCATCATATAAATTTGTTGCTGTGTACAATGATCTCCTAGTTCTATTTACTTCACTCAGCATCAGTCCATGTAAGTCTCTCCAGGCTTCTCTAAAATCATCTTGCTGACCATTTCTGATAGAACAATAATATTCTATAATTTATTCAGCCATTCTCCAACTGATGGGTATCCACTCAGTTTCCAGTTTCTAGCCATTACAAAAAGGGATATAGGCCCAATAGAGACACTGCTGGGACAAAAGGTGTGCACAGTGTGATAGCCCTTTGGGCATAGGTCTAACAGAGTCTTTAGGAAAATCACATTGACAGCTAAATGAAAGTTCTGTTGGAGGAGAGAGAGACTTGAGGGAGAGAAACCAACCAGAAGTTATTGTGAGGGATAAGATAATAAAGGGCTTGCACAAAAAGGGTGCCTCAGTATGGGATTTGTTATTATTCAGTCATTTGAGTCATGTCTCACTCTTTATGACCCCTTTTGGGGTTTTCTTGTCAGAGTTATGGAGTGGTTTACTATTTCCTTCTTCAGCTTATTTTACAGATGAGGAAACTGAGGCAAACTGGGCTAAGTGACTTGTTCAGGGCCACACAGCTAGTAAGAGTCTGAGACCTGATTTGAGCTTAGGAAAATGAGTCTTCTTGACCTCAGAAACAGCATTCTATCTACTGTACCATCTAACTTCCCAGTGTGTAAAAAGATACAGATGTACCTGTACATTTATACATGTAAAGACACACACACACACACACACACACACATGCACACATATAAAGAATCACCTTCCCCTCCAGAGCCATCTGGGTCCAGTAGCCAGACATAGGTCAGGACGTCTGGAATGGCCCTGGATACAGTACTTATGTATGTATTAGACATGTTATGAAGGTAGAAACAACACTGACAATAAGGAGTAAAAGGGTGTAGCATGAAATGTATGAAAGGATAGAAGAGCTTTAAAGGTTACACTGAAAAATTTGAATTTTATCTTAGAAGTGGGGCTAAAGACACTGGTAGGGAGCAAAAATGGTGGGGCATCCCTTGGGGCTGAGAGGAAGGATAGTTATGCTATCCCTGTTTTTAAAGGCTATTTTCAGCCTCAGAAGAATAAATGACGGTGGTAGCAGAAGGGAGCATTATAATTTGAAGATTGATATTTTTAGAAATAAGACAGACATTAAACCATATACATTCAGTCTTGTGAAAAGCGTTCCCTTAATATCGAGTTTGAGGCTGTAGGACACACCCCAGAATTCTCCTTTCTCCATAGTTTGGATTTTCAGGGCTAGCTCAAATTCCTTTGTCTTTGGGCTGAAGTCAGGATTTGTTATGATGTCATTTCAGTGGCTCTTCATGACATCATTTAGGCTTTTTTTTTTTTTTTTGACAAAAATGTAGTCTTGCCATTTCCTTCTCCAGTTCATTTTACAGATGAGGAAGCCAATAGTTAAATGACTTGCTCAGGATCACACAGCTAGTAAATGTAGGAGCTGTTGTTATTTTGGATCCAACTTCTAGTGGCCTTTGGAGAAAAAAAGAAGAGATAACTTTGGGTTATTCTTGTAATAAATTTGGCATGAGGATATTCATGACATTAATCATGCTATTCTGCTACCCTGAAATGAACGATATGGTGGGGAGACGTTTTATTTAACACGGCTGACTTTGCTACCCAAGCCACGCTGAGCACACTCATGGTTGATTGTTAATGTATAGATTATTGATGACTTCTGTAAATCAGTCAATTTTATTAAGTGCCTGCTATGTGCTAAACTCTGGCAATGAAAGGTAGAAAATAGAGCCTGCCCTCAAGGAGTTTGCAGTCTAATGTAAACTGGAAAAGGAGAGATAAGGCCCTTATAAATAGAGGGCTGGTTTTGAAGTGAGTTAGGAAGATCTGGTTTCAAGTCTGATCTCTGATACATATTAGTTATGTGACCTTGGATAGGTCACTTGAGTTAGTGCCCTAGGCAACTCTCTAAGGGTGTAAGTTATAGAGGAATGAATGGTCAGTCCCCATAATTGAAGAGAATTTCCATCCTTCCACATGAAATCACAAGTCTAGAATAAATAAAAATGAGAGAGACAGAGAGAAGGAGGGAGGAAGGGAGAGGAGTGCTACCTAAATCACATGATTTTTATGTTTCCTAGTTCTAACTTTTTATGGAAACCCTCCATTCTTGCCCCAAGATACTAAGTAAGTACTCAAGTGAGAATTAATCTTTATGTCATAAATATCCTTTAGATACAATTTTAGAATAATGGAAAGAGCTGTCAATTGAGGACAAAAACTCTAGATTTTAAGGGAAGTTTCCCCATTTTACAAAAGGAGTCCTTTGTAGGTCCAAAATTGTGTGGTTTTCTAAGCTCTATGTTTTTGATGACCATGATGGAGGAAGAGTGTGTTGTGGGACTGAACTTTGTAATGATTCATTACAAAAATTATCTTCTCCCTCCTCCCTCCCCCTTCTGCCTTAATGTCCTTTTAGGAGAAAAGTAGTATATAGTCAAGGGTAGATTGATGAAGAGTCTTAGAGAAGGTGATTAAATTGTATTTAAGTAGATAAAAGACACTGGTGAGTGGCTTAAAGTCTCCAAAGTCTTTTGGATAGAAATGAGAAAATAAGTGTTAACTCTCGTAAACCTAACTTTAACCAACCTCTTCTCTGTAGCAATGATCCCCTTTCTTTCCTAGATAGAATAACCTGACATTTTGAATGCATCCTAGTGAGTAAGGTGGTTTTAAAATTGCTTTAATTGTTTTCACTTCTATAGAGCCAGGCGGCTTCAGATTCCTAAAGATGGGAAGGAGAAAGGAACAGAATCCAGATTTTAATTGGAAGAACAAATGAAGCTCATGCTCTTTCTCATGGAATAAAATCCAGATTCTTTGGTCTGTTTGTAAAAGTCTGTGCTCCTATGGCCAAAAGCCCCCCTCTGCTGCTTTTCTTGTCCCCAGGGAGGAGTTTTTGCACAAGTTGTGTGTGTTCTATCATTCAGAGCCTCCCCTCCCACAACCTTGATGTAGACCCAGTGGAAATTTCAAGGAGTTTGCCTAATAAGGAAGTCGAGCAACCAGTAAGTGCTGGATTGCGTTTCTCTATATGCATTTTTGAACCAAGTCAAGTCATAATACCGACAGTAAGGTCATAACAACACCAAGGGGAACAGACAGAAAAGGGTTTGGGTTTATTTATTCGTTTGCTCGTTCTCTCGGTGATATCATGGGCATTTTTTAAGTGTTTACTGTTGTACTAGGTTAGATGTGGGATACAGAAGGAAATGCTTAGACCTTGGGTTTTAGTGTGGAGAAGAGGAGGAAACTTGGCTAATCAATCAGTAAATCAATCAATACTCATTAAGTGCCTACTGTGTGCCAGAACTGTGATAGAAAAAAGAGGCAAATGGCAGTTCCTGCCCTCAAGGAGCTTATAATCTAAGGCATTATGGGAGACTGTGGTATAGTGGAAAGAGCATTAGTTCTGAAGTCAGAAACTGTGGTGGTGATGGTGGTAGTACTGTCTGTCTTTTGGTTGATCCCATTTGGTGTTTTCTTGATAAAAATGTAGTCTTGCTATTTCTTTCTCCAGCTCATTTTACAGATAGGGAAACAGGATGAAGTGATTTGTCCATAGTCACACATCTAGTAAGAGACCACATTTGAACTCAGAAAGTTGAGTCTTCCTGACTTTAGGTATTGTACCCCATGTACTGTGCCACCCAGCTGCCCTAGCCAGGAGTCAAAAGACCAGAGCTGAAATCCCATTTAATGGTTACTTATTTGTCACATCAGACAAGTTCCTTAACATCCCTGGACCTCAGTTTCATTCACTATGATATTGTGGAAGGATATTTTTACTAGATGAACTCTTGAAGAGCCTAGTTTGTCTTTAATCAGATAGACTTATCACGTTAGGAATAATGGTTGCAAATTGTCATATTTAAGCTTAAGAAAAATACTTCCTAACACTTTGATGTAGCCAAAAGTCAGTCAGTCAGTAAAAGTCCTGGACTATCTCCCTTCATCCCCCTGACACTGGACCCAGATGGCTCTGGAGGGGAAAGTAAGGCAGGTGACTGCACAGTTCTCCCTCACTTAAATCCAATTTACCAGTATGTCATGGCATTACCTCCCTGATGTCCTGGTCCTTTTTGAGAAGGAAGGACAAAACACCACCAATACATATAATATTTAATACATATTAATAATACATAATACACTTGTTTGTATGCATATATGTGTGTATAAGTGTATGTATACACATTTGCATGTATGTATCTGTATATATTAAGTGCCTATCATGTGCTAGATAACCATATTAAGCACTGGGGATACAAAAAGGGGTAAAAGAGTGCCTCCCTTCAAGAAGTTTACCATTTAGTGGTTGAATACTTGATAGATAAAGGATTTATTGAGTACTTACTATGTCCCAGATATTTTTAAAAAACTTTTTATTTTCCAAAACACATGCGTGGATGATTCTTCACCATTAGCCCTTGCAAAACCTTGTGTTCCAATTTCCCTCCCTTTCCCCCATGCCCTCCCCTAGATGGCAAGTAGTCTAATATATGTTAAACATGATAGAAATGTATGTTAAATCCAATATATGCATAGTATTTATATAATTATTGTGCCGTACAAGAGAAAAAGGGAAGCAAAATAAAACGCAGCAAACAAGAAGAAGAAGAGTGAGAATGCTGCGCTGTGGTCCACACTCAGTTCCCATAGTCCTCTTTCTGGGTGCGGATGGCTTTCTTCATCACTGAACAATTGGAACTGGTCTGAAACATCTCTTTGTTGAAGGGAGCCACGTCCATCAGAATCGATCTTCGTATAGTCTTCTTGTTGCCAGGAATGGTTTTAAGTTTTGAGGATATAAATAGCAAGATGACAAGACACTCTTTGCCCTCAAGGAGCTTACATTTTTATATTATAACACACCATATATCGTGTTATATTATATTATAAACACCTGCCATAGACATGAACCTTAGGTAAGTATGGGTCTCTCCCAGCCCTGAGGATCCCTAAGTCTTTGGTGTTGCCTTCAAGAAACCCACATTTCTGAGTAAAAACAAGTGAGACATTTAGTATGAGCTCTCTGTAAAATCTGGGAGAAAAACAAAGATGGCGGGATGGTCAGAGAGAAGGTAGTCAAGATGTCAACGTCAGTGCGCTCTCAGCCACAGGCTCCAGTCACCGAGTTTTATTCTTCCGACAGAATGATCACCTTTGGCTCTTTCTAGAAAAGGAAAGCACTGAAAAAATCCAGCTAGCCCAACTTTCATTTTAAAGATGAAGAAACAGACCCATGATGTGTCCCAGGTCGCAGAGGTAGAAAGCACTGACGTGGGATCCAGATCCTCTGATTCCCAAACCCATGCATCTTCCCCTGTGCAGTGCTAGTAAATTTCTCATGTGCTTTGCTGTAATTATAGGTTATCATTTCATAGTTGTTGCCCAACCTTGCTATTTAGAGGTGACCATGTTGTAGAATTATACTTTTTTAGGGTTGAAATCCTCACTTTTTAGTTTAAAAGAACCAAAAATAAATCACCATGCTTTATCAATTTTGAGAAGTAGTTTGCTGTTTAGAGGAAAACTCCCCATCCCTTCCATCCCTTCCACCCGAAAAAAAACAAGAGTTTTATTTTTGTGTGTTTTGCTTTTAAGCCTCACTTGGGAAAATTTCAGGCCTCTGTCATCTTGTGCAAGGAGGGCATGTGACCTTTGGCTATCTTGCACAAGATCAGGGACAGGCATAAAATGCTTTGCTTGTAGGCACAAAGTACAAGGTACATTGCAAGACCACAGGTTACCTTGTGACCTCATCAAAGCGTGAACTTTTTCTCCAGTGCAGACCTCTCCTGCGCCATTCTTAGCCACGTATTGCTCAGTCAGGAGCAAAATTGGCAGATAGGCTAATTCCAGCTATAAATTGTAGAGATTGATTTTTCTAGCACTAAGATGATAATTGTTGAAATGAGGAAAGAAAGGATTACATTTATTATTTTATGCATCTGGATTATCCAAGAAATATTTAGACCATGAGTGACAGCATAGAAACTTCACACAAAAATTATGAAATAATTGAGTAAAAAAATAACTTATTAAATCCTATACCATTATATCATATACTTAAACCTGTAGGGAGTTAGGTGGGTATACCTCTGGACTTGAAGTTATTCATCCTGTATGATTCAGGGCAAGTCCCTTAATCTCTTTCTGCCTCATTTTCCTCATCTGTAAAATAGGGATAATAATAGCATCTAGCTTCCCAACATCCTCATTTGTGAAGATCAAATGATATAGTGTATGTAAAGTACATTGTATACCTTGAGGTCAACATTGACCAATATGTATATTTTCATCTACAAAGAAGAAAAGAGGATTGTAAATGAAACTGTAGACTTGTATTATGAATTGTTTTTTTTTTTAAGCATATGTTAAATTTAGCATTACATTATAGTAACAATGCTGCTCTTTCTGAACGTCTGTCTTTTCTATTCTATTAAATGTTTATGGGACATTTTTTCCTTTTCTTTTCTTTTCTTTTCTTTTTTTTTTTTTTTGTGCATTATCACCGCTACCCACCAACTTCCTTTCCCACAAGTTCTCCCCAGCTCCCAGTCCCAATGGAAGCCTTCTTTACACAAGGAATATAGACAAAGAAAATAAGTCACCATCTTGGCCATAATTGAAAATGTATGACTTAATTTTTCCCTTGGTTTTCTTTGTCAATTCAACTTTACTCATAGAGAGAATTGTGATCAGAAAGAGGCAGAAAATTGTACTTTTAGATTAACTTTTGGAGACAGATTCTGAGACCCTTGGGTACAGATGGGTGGAGGGGAAGCTTAGCTCAGCTGTTATCTCCAGAATTGGAGAGGGGCTGCCATTTGATTACTAGTCATTACCAATTTAAAATATTTTTTTTTCTCATTTAATAGACCCTAAGCACATTTTTTTCTGAACAACTAAGCATTGGTTCTCAAACTTTTTGGCTTTAAGACTCTTTAGTAGACTCTTTATACTTTTGAGAAGTTTTGCTAATGTGGGTTATATTTATTGATACTGTATTTGAAATAAAATGTCATATTATTAATATTATTAAAATAGTTTTTTTAAAACTATGAAAGCCCCTTTAAAGGGATTTAAGGATGTCACTGGAGTCCTAGACCACACTTTGAAAATCTCAGTGCTAAAGGATTGAAAGTACTATTAAGACTGATTTAATTTTTATTGTTCTGAGTCAAAAGTCCCTACTACTCAGCCCTATTTATGCCTCTATGGGTCCTTTCATTATTTTATTCTGGGAATACTTCTTGGGAGATGTATTGTACAAGGCCCTTTGCTAGATTATAGAAAGATAACAGGGTCCTCTAGGAGTGCACAGGTTAGTGTGGGTGATCCATAAACAACTGAAATAACAAGTAAAATGTGATCACTGTCATACAAAGGAAGAAGATCCCTCATAATGCTGTTTATCAGGAGCAGAATATGAAGATGGAGTAAATAGCATTTGAGATGACCCTTAAATGGACTGGAAGTGGAAGAGGCTGGTAGAAGAAAGCTCCATAAAGAGGCTAGCCAATTTAGGGGAAATTCATCTCCTTAAATTATCTTTCTTCCTCTCTTTCTTCTTTTTTTTTTTTTTTTTTTAGTTTGTATATTTTTGCATTTTACATGTGTACCTGTCTTCTTCTCTTAGAAGCTAAGCTCTATGAGTACCGGGATCATCTCATTTTAATTTTTTTCCTTCAGCTCTCAGTACAATGTCTGGCATAGAATGGAGAAATGGGAGTCTGTCCTAGTTTGTCACAATCAGCATGAAAAGGAAAAATTGGATTTTTTCAGCTATAATAGTAGGAGGGTAAAAAAATAGCCCCAAATCAAAAATGCCTCTGGGATTTGGAGCTTGGCCTAATGGAAGCTTATTGGTGCCATTAATAAAATGGAAATAATGAACAGTAAATGATTGGAGACCATGAGTTCTAAAGGGTTCTCTACATCATGGATATTTTAAGCCGTGTGAAATTCTTTGATCAAATATACAAATTTCTAATTTTGTGTCTTGGTTGAAAATAGTTTAAAATGAAATTCTGAGAACTTTGAGAAGGTAAATTTCAATAAATGAATTTTGTAGCCAAGTTTCTTCCTTATTGAAGTGATGACCTTTCTGAGACATTAGTGCTTTAGACTTTAGTCGGGCCCTTTCCTGTCAGGCAGGTCTTTCCTTCTGTATCTCATTAGCGTTGAAATCAGAAGATCTAGATGCCAGTTGGATTGATCTCCAGTGTATACTTCCTGTATGGTTTTGGTTCCATGTCACTTAGTCTCTAATTTGGTTTTCTTCAACTCTCAAATGAGCACGTTGGTTTAAATCAGTGATGAAATGATATATCAGGATCCCTGATGGTTCCATATTAACTTAGAAAACCACCTTTTAGAAAGTGACATTTTAATTTGGTTCAACACACTAATAAGAACTAGTTAGGAGCTGCCTTCTGGTCTAGATGGCCTCTGAACTACTGATCTCATGAACCCATCCGGGCTGTACCCCTCCATTAGTTAAGCCCACTGACATGGTCAGTAAGCACCTGCTAAATGCCTCCTTTGGTCCAGCCCAGGAACATTTAATGGTAAATTTGCCCAAAGTCACCTGCTCTTTTTTTTTTCCAACCATGTCCGACTCTTATGTACTGGAGCGGTTTGCCATTTTCTTTTTCCAGCTCATTTTACAGATTAAGAACTGAGGCAAACAAGATAAAGTGACTTGTCTGGAGTTGCATTAAGTGTCTGACTCTGGACGTGGCGTTCTTTCTACCACATCACCTCCCTGCCCCATCACCAGAGGGCATCAGATTAAAGGCTTGAACTCATAGCCTTTGCCCCAAAGCCTAGTGCTCTTTTTATTATGTCCCAGATCATAGGATCATAGATTTATTGCCCTAAAGCTTTTCAGAGAGCATCCAGTCAGGCCCTCTGGATTTTACAGGTGAGTAAACAGAGGTTAGAGAGGTTAAATAACATGACGAATGGCATAATTACTATATTTGAAGCAGGATTTGAACTCATGTTTTCCTGACTCTAAATCAGTTTCTTATCAACTACATCAGAGATGTCAAAACACACAGGTCACATGTGGTTCATAAGTGCATCAAGAACCAGATTAAAATGTAATTGGGAAATAATTTTTTTAAATTAATGAAAATAAAAAAAATGAATGCCAAAAATACAAATTAAAGAGAAATGAAAATAATGAAAATAAAACAAAACATAGATAATGCTAATATGTGATTTTATAAGTCAAACTGCAGCCTTCAGGAATCATGTATAGGTTTGTGGAAACTTGTTTCTCTTGAAATTTGACATCAGTGATATATACCATGTAGCTCTGTGTCTGAATCAGGAAGAATCTTTATTTCTGAGTTTAAGTCTGGCCTCAGTCACTTGCCTCAGTTTCCTCATTTGTAAAATGAGCTGCAGAAGGAAATGAATTTTTAAAAAAAGATACGCCTGTGTCTTTGCCAAGAAAACCCAAAATAGGGTCAGACAAGACTGTAACAATTGAACTAAAAAACCACTCATGGCATACCCCATGCCATCTCTTAGCTATATGGAAAAACAATTTGAACTGATCAATCTAGAATAAGAATTAGGATTAAAAAAAAAAAAAAGACCTTATCAGCCAATCTGTGAGCCTAAAAAAGTGTTCACTTATAGTGAGTATAGAGAGCATTGTTTTGTCAGAACCAACAAAAAAATCACATTTGAACCATAATCTCTTTTGAGCCATCTTTTTTAGAAATGATTCATAATTATTGTTCATTTATTTCATATTTTTGTAGATTTTTGGCTAAATGCCTTGATAATCTGAAATGCATATTTCTTTGATTCTTTATCTGAAATCTATTTATTGGTCAGTATTATTGGTGGAGGTTTGCATTTTCAAAACCACATACACATGACCTATGTTATATACACTAATGATTCTTAGAACTGATACTTAGACCATAATCTGGAAGCTTGGAGGCCATTGGGTTCATTTTGCAGATGAGGAGACAGGAGCCAGGGAAGACAAAAAGTTTCCTGAAGTCACATTGATAATAAATGGCGAATGAGGATTTGGACTCAGCATAAAGGAGACTTTATGGGAATAAAAAAATGCCAGGAGACAAAATGATTTTAAACTAATGTAAACAAGGGAGTGTAACAGGTGGGAGTCTTTCCTTAAGTGACACAATTATAAATTCAGTCTTGTGGCCAATTGAAAGTTTTCATTACGAGTTAGCTGAGAAAGGAAATGACTCAGTACCTCTGAGGAGGGAGTGGAGACATGACCTCCAGTGAAACAGAGAAGAATTGAAACCCAGATTTCAGCTTTAGGGGGTGGGGCAGTGAATCTGGGCAAGAGGACAAATTCATTTTGTAAATAAAATTATTGGCTATTTATTGAACTGCCTCCTCTGGGTAAAGCTTTCACAAGGAGCCATTGTGAAGTGACTGAAGGATGATATAGTTCTCTGGAGCGGAGGGATGGGTTGGACAGTTGCATAAAGTGAGAGGTGTGGTTTCAGGACAGATCCATGTACTGAGGTGAGGGATTGACTCTAGTCCTCCGCCTCACACAGCACTAGTGATGTGGCTTAGCATCCTAAGGTCATGGGGTTAGAGCCTGGAGCATCTAACCATCCCTGTCAGTGAGAGGCGAGTGACCTGCCCGAGGTCATCCAGGTGGCAAGGATGTCACCAGGATCCTTGTTGATTTGCACTCAAACTTCTCCCTCTCTGCCCTTTTTTGTGACTACATTTTATGATACGCGGAAGATTATTTGGGGCTTATAGTAGTAGTTCAGTGAACAAACTTCCTGGGGAACTAAGAACCTTGGAGCCAAGTTGTCCTGGGGGCATCGGTTGGGAAAAGCTTCCCGGCAGTGGGTCGTGGTGGTAGCTGAGAGATGGCCCCAGCCCCAGGACTTGACTAGTCAGCCGGTCTCCCAAACTGTGACTGTGTGTGACTTTTTCATGATTAAATGAGGGACCGTCTTCATGGATACGAAAGCTCTGTGTATCCCTCCATGCAGAACTGGGGGACCATATAGCCTATCTCACTGAAAGGCAAGAAAAAGGAAAGAAACTGCTCTCTTTGGGTGGGGCTATAAGGGGATACTTATGGGAAAAATAATGGAAGGGAGACACCTGAGTGTTAGTGGTGGTGGTCATGGATGGCAGAGGGCCCTAACCTTCATGAGACAACATCACCATCTTGTAGATAATGCATCTAGCACTTATATGTAATTGCTTGTTTTATAATATGAAACTTAGGGGCATAGATAATGGGGGCTTCATACTCCGAAAGGGAATCTGCTTTGGGGCTATGGCATTAGCAGCTGGTTATGGAGTTGTTTCCATCCTTATTATATTCAGCCCTGGGAGACTGGCTGTGGTATTCTGTATGTACTTTAGTGAAGAAGAGAAATTTATGAAGGCTGTTAAAAAAAAAAAAAAGTGGGCGATTGAAAAGGAGATGTGCTGAAGATACTCATATCATTTGAATTTTTATGTTTGTGGATGCTGTTCTCCCTCTCTTTGGGCAAGAAATGAGTTTATAAGTTTATATAATTTTTTTTTTAACATTCGTACTCTACTTTGGTGCTCTGATTTTCCTTCTCTTCAGTTTTTTTTATGTATTGTATCGATTTTCATTATTATCCAAAATTATCAGAGAAACAACATGGTACATTTGAGAGAGCACTTAGGAACCAGGGGACCTGAGTTGAAATCCTGTGCCTTTCACTTACTTTCTGTGTGAAATTCTTGAAGAAATCAAAATTTGTGAGTCTGAGGTTTTTTTTTTAAATTTGTAAAATGGCGGAGGTGGGTACCTTTGGTTTCAAACTTATGATCCTTTTAGTTAGTTGGCAATATTGGAATTTCATTAGCAAACCTTTATAAAACACTGAAACAATTATCACCACCTCCACGTTACAGATGAAGAAACAGACTGAGAGGTTTAGTGACTTTCCTAGCTGGGTCACTGAGCTCTGAAATATCTGGGTCAGAATTTGAAGTTAGGTTCAGCTAGCTCTCTCCACTCATTAGAGTTGCCTAATTAGTTGCCTCATATTCTTAAATAACAGCTTTCTCCTAAATAGCCAAAAAAGTAGATGCCCATCAATTGAGGAATGGTTGAACAAGTTGTGGTACATGAAGGTAATGGAATATTATTATTCTGTAAAAGATGATGAACAAGCTTTTATTATAGATTATATAATTATTATATATTTTATATATAGTAAAATTATATAAGAATATAATAACATATGCATATATATATATATATATATATATATAGAGAGAGAGAGAGAGAATTATATGTCATAGAATATATTGTACACAGTACAAGAATATGCAATTATCAACTATGAAAGACTTAATTCTTTTTATTGGTTCAGTGATCCAAAGCAATCCCAATAGGCTTTGGACAGAAAACACCATCTGCATCCAGAAAAAGACCTATGGAGATTGAATATATATCAACACATGCTAGGTTCACTTCTTTTTTCTGGATTTTTTGCTCTCCATGGTTTTTCTCTTTTGCTCTATTTTTTCTCTCCCACCATGATTCATAAAGTAATGTGTATTTAAAAATAAATAACATTTTTTAAAAAGGGAAAGACAGTATTTTTTCTACATTAAAGACCTTAGAATCCAGGAAAAGGTCCATGAGAAAGAATCAGCATGTATCTAGGGGAAAGTGAATAGAGGTGAAGTAGGCACTGGAAATGACCCAGGCTTGGGAAAAGGGAGAAGCAGGCATCCCCCTGATACTTCCAGGAGCCAGCTGCCAAAACAGATAGGAAGTCATGTCTCTTGAGGATTCAGATGGGTCCTTGTGCTCAGCCAGAAAAGCAAAGTATATCAACCTTTCAGGTGGAAGCACAGAGAAATCAGGCTGATCTTCAAAGTGAGGAAGCTAACAAACTCCCACAAAAGTTAGTGCTTGAGGGAGTGGAAGAGGAAGTCGGCAATTTGGGCTTGGGATTGAGTCATCTGAGATGATTGCCTGTGTGGTTTGGTAGTCTGAGAGCAGAACCTGTATGCTGATGAAATTGTTGGGGAGGAGAAGGAAGAAAGAGGAGGAAAAGAATAAGGAGGAGAAGGCAGGAGGGACAGAATTTTATTAATTCTGGCCAGCGGACAGATTGAAAGCATTAGGAAGACTGCCCACAGTTACAGCAGAGAGAGAGTGTGTGTGTGTGTGTGTGTGGGGGGGGGGGTGATTCATCTTGCCACTTTAGGAAAATCACCTGTTGGACACATTGTGGAGAGAATTCTTGGTCAAGCATGGGTTGAACCTGTTGACCCCTGAGGTCCTGTTCACCTCCAGCATGCTTTTCCCTCTGTATATAATGAAAAGGTCAAGTGTTCAGCTCAAGGAGGTAGTTGGTGCAAATGGGGTAAGGGTGAAATGGGGATAAGAGGCTGCGGTCAAGGAAGTTATTTATTTATATTCTGACCTATTGCCAACAAACGCTGACTTAATGAGTTTGAACCTTCCTTTGTGTGTTTTGGGTTGAGGGAACTTATCCATAAGCAAAGGGAAATGATTTTTATGGGCTCAGACTCTGCCCATTGAGAAAACCCACTCCCTTCTGTGGTTGGGCAGCCAAGAGAGCAGACCCCAATAAGTGCTTCCATGTTTGGGAAGCTCAGTGTTCACTTGCTAGAAATCCGATGAATGAGAATGAAAACAAAGAGAAGAACCTGTTCACTTGGAGGCATATTACAAATTAGTGGATTGCTGTGCAATCTTAGTAATTTTTCTCACCTCTGCTGCTGATGCAGGTGACTGGGATGTTAATAGTCTAGAAACTAATTGTTTCTCTTGTTTTAGTCACATAGAAAAAATCACCACATGGCAAGATCCTCGGAAGACGATGACTCAACCTTTAAACCACATGGCCCTCCATCCCACGGCAGCTTCAACTCCAATGCCCCAGAGATCCATGGCGATGTCCCAGCCCAACCTCGGTAAGTACCGGACCTTTGCCCTTTGGCTTGGGAATGGGGAGAGTGAGAGTTCCAGTGCAGCCCCAAGCCCTAAGTTCCGCGTGGCCAGAGGGGTCCAAGAAGAGCACTTTTCTACTTCTCCCTTTTCTCTCTTCATCCTTTCTCTATAACTCTGGGACTAGGGATTTGTCACTTTCAGCAGTGATCGTGCTGACATCATTCAGTATACTTAGTTTTACAGGACCTGTGAGAAAAATCAGTGCGTCTGGCTGAGTTCACACAGACCAAAGGAAAAGGGGGAGCTGAGACACTGCCTGGGAATTTAATCAGCGGACTCGGCCAAACTCTACAAATCAGCCTCCAACTCCTTTATTTCTGAAGCAGGTGTCTCGTGCCTTTTCTACATTGCATCCTTTTCCCTCTAACCCCCCAAATTTATAGATAACTGTTTCCATTTTGCATAGTTTACTTCATCATGACTCTAAAATAGGTAGCTGAGAACAGAAAATATTTTCTGTTGATAATCTTTCAACAATAAAAACATACCTTTGTCTCCACCACCACCATCATGGATGGGATTTTATATAGAACCAATATTTCCAGGCTTCTTCAAGTTGTCATCATTAATGATTAAAAGCCAAAAAGGTCATTTTCATTTTTTAGATAATAGTTTCATTTAGTCTCAGAAACCCATTTTTCAAAAACCTCACATTAGATTTTCAGGAATGAAAAGAATAAAAGTGGACGAGTTATTCCTGGATCTATTTCCCTATTTCTGCAATGGAGCCAAAGGGAATATAAATTCAAATAGAACCCAAATTGGCCTAAGGTGAAAATCGAGCCCATTCTTCCAGGAAGTCTGGAGTTTTAATTTTGAAGGTTGCAGACATGAAATACAGCCAAAAAAGTAAAAGGCTAAGGAAGCAGCCCAGTCCTTATCTAGAAGCAAGATCAAGGAAAAATAATAACTAATGATTATACCAGCAGTGAGAAATCTAAATTCTCTTATAGTCACATGCCCTCAATATAGCCACCATTGTACAGAAACCAGATGCTAGTACTGGAATCCCAACCTGGTTAGTGCCTGGTGGTGAGTTTTCTTTTAAGTTGGAAGAGAGGGAGTTTTTACATTGATTAAAAAAAAATAGCTGACATTTACATAATATTTTTAGAAAAGCAAAACACTTCATGGAAATTAATTCACTGGATCCTCACTGCATCCCAATGTGGTTGTAGAGAAGGAAACTGAGTCTCAAAGAGGCTTTGGGATTTGGCCACAGGAAACATGCTAGTGTCAGAAGCAAAATTCGAACCCATCCCTCTGACTGATGTCGAGCATTCTGTTTGCTGCTGCTTACCACTACATACTGCTCTCCCTACCTTCATTTCTTATTTTAGAGCACAAAGGAGATTTAAGCTTCAATTTGAATCTACCTAAATTGCATTTTGTGTGTGTGTATATAAATAATATAGTATAAAATTTATATATATATATAAACTTCTTTCTCTCTCCCTTATCATTGGGATGATCACCAAAAAGAAACCTACCATTTCATCATCATGTCATTATCATCGTCATCATCACATTTATATAATACTTTAAGATTTCCAAAGTGCTTTACATATGTGAATGCATTTGATCCTCACAGTGACTGTGTGATATAGGTCTATTTTCATCTTCATTTTATAGAGGGGAAAGCTGAGGCAGAGAGAGGATAATTAACTTGCTTTAGTGTTTGTGGCAGGATTTGAATTCAGATTTCCTTACACCATGTCTTATGCCGTACTCGTGCTATCTAGTTCCCTGTCCTTGGGTTTTCCTAGCAAGGTTCATTGGTGGAGTGTTTACTTGGCTTTGATGGTATGGAGTTCCACCATCCTGGGGAGAGTAGCAGATGTGCTCTAAGAATGGACATCTGAAGAAGAAACCTGAGTGACGTCCAAAGATTGGGAAATCATTTAGTGACTCACAATATGGGAATATTCATTGCTTCCCTCAGAGCATATCGTTGCAAACTACAGCTGCCCGTGGGCTCACATTCTTTTTATATCAATCTTAAAATATATATATATATATATATATATATAAAGGTAAAAAAGATCAGATCACTTTTCAAATGGGAATTTCAGCTGTTGAAGGCATCTTCATAATGGAAAAGGAGAAGGGTTGAAATGACTGATGTCAAGAAAAAGGCATTAATAAAATGTGTTTTTAAAAAGAAGATGGCCTGGATCCATAAGCCCATCACATCCCCATAATGCATGTGGGTAAAAGATGTTCAAAATATAAAGGAATCCCTTTAAGATAATGGTATTACAGGTAGAGAGGCAGGTAATGATAATTAATAATAATAGCTATCTTTTATGTGGTGTTTTCCATATATTGTCTTATTTGAGTTTTACAGAAGACATGTGAGGTAAGTACTCTTATTAGCACGTGGGCTTGTGTATGAGTTGTGATGAATGTACGGTAACTTGTATTTGAGGGGGAGAGTGGATGGATGGAGAATGTGTTACTGGGAGAGAAGAAGGAATTGGGTAAGAGTTCTAGGAGGCCTGGCAGGTACGTGGAGGATGTTCACAATCTCTGATCAAGTTTGGTCCAGATCATATGTTATGCTGCCGCTGGTCCTTTGCACACAGGTTGCACTAGTGTGGGCAGCAGATGCCTGGATGAATTGTATTTGTTGTCGCCATGGCAACAGATGCAAGGACATTTGTAGTTTACACTACTGAGTAAGACACTGATGGCAAAAGGCTAATTATATTGCATTGGCCTTTGATTGCATTTGTTCAGTGTGGAACCAGTCATTAAGAGTTTGAAGAGAGAGCTAGAATTTGAATATAGTCTTCCTGACTCTGAATTCAGAGTGCTGAGTTATATACACAACTACCTTCCCCAATGGACTTTCCAGAGGTGGGATTTGAACTTAGCTCCGTTGACAGGATGCTACCATGTTACACTGTTTCTATTATAAATCATCGTATGTATCTCAGAAGTGTTGCATTTGATGCTGTTGGGACAGATTTGCTTCCAAAATAATGATATTTATTTGCATCAAGAGTTTCCAAAACTGAATGGGTTTCCATTTGGGCAAAACTATTTTCTATTTTTATTCATTACTTTGATTGGGAATAGTGCCCTCTGGTGGAGATGGGAAGACTATATGTCTTCACATATTGTTTTAATCGAGGTACAATTGTTTTGAGGTCGCTCCCATTTATTACAGGTACGTCAGTATGTCCCTGAAAATTTGCTTCATCTTTTCAGATGCAAGATGGGAGCTTGTATTGAAAAGAACATAAAGGCAAATTATTTTGCAAAATGAAGGTGGAAGTTTATAGCCCCACGAGCTAAGTAACTACAGCTGTCTTCCTGTCTTTCTAGCTGTAGTCCACAGTCTCACAGTCTGCATCTGCTTATTTTGAGAACGGGAGTTGTGGATGAGATAGTGGCTAACACTCCCTCCGATTCTAAGTCTTTATGTACAGAGCTCTGCCCCTGCCTAGATCAAAACCACTTCTCTTTTCCCATTTCCTTCTAATTCTTGGGTCTTCTATTTTGTATTTGTGACACTCTGCTCTATTTGTCTCTCATTCTGTTTCTTTAAGATCAAATGAAATACTGTCTCGACATAGAGCTTGAACTTACCTAACCTTACTGCCCCAAAGTGGTAAACGAAGTCTCAAATCGAGGTCTTTGAATATGAGTACAAACTATATATATATATAATATAATATAAAATTAATATATATATATGTATATATACATCTATACACACACACACACACACACACACACACACACACATACATATATATATAAACTTCTTTCTCTATGTCAACTGTCTAAAAGCAAAAGTAAAAATAACCATTGTTAAAAATATGGGAGGTAACATTGATGTGGCCAAAAGAACTGAATCATGGCTTCTCTTCCACAAACTTTGAGTTTGACTTTGGGCAAATCATTGCACCTCAGTTTCCTGATCTGTTAAATGGACCAGTTGGTCTGAATGACCTTCAAAGTTCCTTCCAGCTAAAGATCTATGACCTTCTAATTGATTTAGAAATAGAATGGGTAACCACCAAGGTCTCTTCCAACATTCTCCAATCCTGTATTTCTGGTACAAACATTTTACCTACTCAGTAAAGCCTCATTCAAATGGCAACTGACTAGTTCTTGCCTCACTTCCTGTGTTCTCCAAAAAGGCATGTCATGGCACCAGTTTGGAAAGCTTGTCTCCCCAGGTTTTCAACTGCCTTGTTGAGCTGCTTGCTAAGCCACAGTCATCTTGCTCTCTGGTTCTCTTCCTTTTTACCAAGATCTCATTTTATCCTCACAAACCTGAGAGAGAAGTGCTATTATTATCCCCATATTGCAGATGAGTAAACCGAGACTGAGAAATTATATGCTTTGTCCAGAGTCACACAATAAGTTTTTTAGATGGAGATTTTAACTATGTTTTTTCTGACCTTATTCAGTTCTAGCTTTCTATCTAGTACACTGCTTAGCTGTTCCATTAGAAAGATAAAAAATGAAATTGAGTCAAGAAGCATTTATTAAGCTTACTGGATACCAAAAATGTTGCATGTGTTGTGTTGGGAACACCAGTAAGAAAGGCTATCCTTGATGTCAGAGAGACTACATTCTCATTGGGAAGATGCAGAGAATAGGAAGAGTTTAGATAAGGGATGAAGGTGCCTGGAAGGTGTGGTGATGGTGGAGGTGGGATAAGGGCGGGGGGGGGCATGGAGGGGTAGGAGTATTTGACAGAATCCCTGAAACGTGTTAGCCATTCACTCTGAAGAGGAATGAAAACATGGTTGCCCTGAACCTCTTCCTTACATGGTGGTTCTGGGAGTAAGCAGCCACTCAGAAGGAGAAGCCCCCAGGGCTGAGGGTACTTCCATTTTGAGTAATCCATTGGTGAAGTGAATTTCCAAGGTTTCAAATATGGCATGACAGACAGAGTTCTGTAAGGAACATGAGCTGCATGAGGAAATAGGAGGCAAAAAGCTCCCAGAGACATCAAATTGTGCAAGCTGCCACTTTTTGTAAGAGCAAAACCCAATTTTTAAAAAAACGAGCGCTCATCGATGAAGGAGGTGCTGAACAAACTGTGATACAGAAAAGGGATAAAACTTTGTTGTGCCATCAAACAACAGGGAGAATTCAAAGTGAAGTGAGCTGAGTTGGAAGTTGGAAGAATAATAAACTGTCTATGCAATCACTACACTAATGTACATGAAGTTAACATGAAAATGAATTACAGTGTCTAGTCTAGGTCCAAAACTGATGGTGGAACATTAATGTGTGAATGTGTGAGGGGTGGTGGATACAGAAAGCAGCACCCACCCAGAGGTGGCTTAGCCATGCCTTTTTTGGGTTTGCTGAAATGCTTTTCTGTTTATAGACTTTGAAAGGGTGGGTCTTTTTTTTTGGGGGGGGGTAGGAAAGAGTTAAAGGGAAATAACTTGCATAAAGAAAATGACACGTGAGATGAGGTAGAGAAGGCCCTTGGGGTATTAAATGACAATTATGATCTAGCCACTAAGCATCCTTATGTTGACATCCACAATTGTGAAAACCATGACAGTGATAATCAGTACTGCTATTAACTCTTTCAATATAGATTAGTAATAAAGGGGTCACCTAAAACCACCACACCCAATATCCCTTGAAACTTGAGTATTTCCTACTCTCCCAAACTACATGCTCTGGATTGGATATTCTCCCCTGTCTCTATCCTCACCCTTTTGTCTCTGTCTCTGTCTTTCTCTTGGTCTCTTTCTCTCTGTCTCACTGACTCTTTCTTTCTTTGTGTTTCTATTTCTCTTTCTTTCGCTGTCTCTCTCCTCTGCCTCTCTCTTTCTTCTTTCCTTCCTTTCCTCAACTGTTTCTTTTTCTTTCTCCTCTCTTGTCCTGTTCCCTCCCCTCTTCTTCTCTTCCCACATCTCCCTTCCTCTCCTTTCTATTTTCTTCTTCTCGCCTTCTCTTCTCTCTCCTCCCCTCCTTTCTTGTCCTCTCCCCTCCTATCTTTTTCCCTTTTCCCTTCCCCTCTCATCCTCTCCTTATTCTGTCTGTTTTCTATTCCCTTCTTCCCTCCCCCTCTCTACCTCTCTTCTGTCTTTCTGTTTCTATCTCTTTCTCTGTCTCTTCCTCTCTGATTGTCTCTCTTTGTGTCTTCTCTCTTCCTCTATCTCTCTTCTCTCTCTCTTCCCTTCCTTTTCTCTACTGTTAGTTTCTTTCTCCTGTCTAATCCTGTTCCCTCCCTTTCTCTTCTCTTTTCTCCTTTCCATTCCTCTCCTTGTTGTTTCCTTCTCCCTTCTTTCCTCCTACTTGCTATCTATCTCTCTTCTGTTTCTTTGTCTCTCTCTCTTTCTTTTCTCTCTCCTTCTCTTCCTCTTCTCTACTGTTAGTTTCTTTCTCCTGTCTAATCTTGTTCCTTACCCTTCCTCTCCTTTCTTCTCCTCATTCTGTTTCCTTCTCCCCTCTTCCCTCCCCCTCTCTGCCTCTCTTCCTCCCCTCTCTGTCTTTTATCTATTTCTCTCCTTAGAGAACGCCACTGAGTATGACAATTTAAAATATCCCTGTATATTGAAATGTTTTGCCAAAAGAAAGTAATGTGTTATTTTACCCTTCTGTGATAATCCAAGGATCACAAATCTTGGCCGGTCTGGCTCATGTCAGACATTGAACCAAGAAGTTTTTGGGAATGGGACTGCTGGTGTCTCAGCAAGCCGCGTTGTGCCAACAACCTGCCAGACATCACAGGAAAAATAAAAACTGGGTAACAAGTTAAATCCCCTTTGGCCAGAGTCTCTAAGAGATCTTTCTGGCAAAGTTCAGTTTCCACTTCTGTCTGTAGTATATTTTTAAATGCTGTAGGAATTACAGATAATATACACATATATGTATGTATATGCATATATATTTTTTCCCTCTCTCCCTCTTTCTCTTTTGAAGATGTGCCACCAAAGGCCCACAGTATTCCAGGTCTGTACCCTGATCTGTACTTGAAATTGCAAACACATGTGTGTGTCTAGCTCTGCCTTTGGAGAAGAGATGGAAAATCAACTGCGTTGTTTAGCTGGCTGGCCCGTCTCCTAACCTCCCTCGAGCTATGTTTGAAGGGAAGTGTACAAAAACACTTAAAACATTTTTTATCAAAAGCAGAGAAAATAACTAAATCAGACCACAGACTAGTGTGGCTTAGAGCATATAGGAGCAGAGGCAATAGGAGTTCATTGCAATTCAGACTCATACTTTGGGCTGTCTGCTCCCCTCTGCAGTTGTTTTTCTAACCAGAGTTTATGGCAGACACATCTGGCTTACTCCATTCTTTCCAGCTCTGTTTTTCTCACTATCTTTTATTTTATTTTTTAATAAAAAATCCTGCAGCTCCCTCTAACCCAAGGCAAGGAATACATGTCTTCCCTTCCTCACTCCCTGCTCTTCACCCCTAGAGAAGATGGTGTGTCAAAGAGAGAATGGCAGGCTTTGAGATTCAGTGTAAAAAGGGGATTTGGCAGGAAGAGATGTCTAAGTATGGACAAGATTTGATAATGATTTCTTCTTGGAACATTTGGAGGATCTGATTTGTTCCCTGCCAAAATTAAGTTCAGTTGGTTACCCACGTTCCTTGAGGGTCCCAGGACACCCAGACTCAGTGAGTTCCCATAGTCATAGATGTCATGATTTCTAATTTAGAGTAACTTACTGGAATGGAAATGAAGAAGATAAAAACCTTATTTATTCATTGGGTTTTCCCATCCTTCTTCCCAGTTGTATCTCTTGAATCAATTAATTTAGTTTAAAAATATAAAACCAACTCAATTCAATAACCATTTATTAAGCACTTACTGTGTTCCAGGTATTGGATTGCCCAATGAGAATCAAAAGGAAATATTTGTTAAATGACATTTTATGCGGGGCATTGTGCTAAGGGCTTTATAAATATTATCTCATTTGATCCTCACAACTTTGGGAGGCAGATATTGTTATTCCCATTTAACAATTGAGGAAACAAAGACAAACAGAACGCTATGGCTTGCTTACTGTCACACAGCTAATTGAAGTCTGAAGCCAAATTTGAATTTGGGTTATCTTGAATCCAGGTCCAGTGTTCTATCCACTGTGTCATCTGGCTGCAAGAGACAGCTTTTTCCTTTAAAGAGCTCGTATTCTATTGAGACTAAAAAAGACAGACACAGAAAATTGCACATAAAATATAGATGGCTCCCTATTGTCCCAGGACCAAATAGAAAATGCTCTATTTGGCCTTCAAAGATCTTCATAACCTAGCCCTCTCTCACCTTTCTAGTTTAATTACATTTTATTGTCCTTATTATTGGGTATGGTCCTTATGATTATACCTTATCTCGTATACTTTATTCCCTAACACATACTGGCCTCCAGGCTATTCTGTGAACAAGACACCATATTACTTAGTGTTTTCTCCAGCTGTCCACAGTGCCTGAAAATACTCTCACTCTTCTACCCTAACTCCTGACCTCCCTGGCTTCCTTTACAGCCCAAGTAAAACTCACCTTCTACAGGAAGCCTTCTCCAAACCTCTTACTTGTAGTTCCTTCCCTTTGTTAATTGTTTCCTACTTATCCTGTAAATGGCTAGCTTTGTACATTAGATTGTAAGCTTTTTGAGGGCAGGAGCTTTCTTTTGCTTTTTTATATCCCGTGCACCTAGCATGATGCTTGGCACATAGTAAATATTTAATAAATGTTTACTTGTGTCTCTATCTCTATTTTGATAACTATGCTTATGTCTGTGTCTATAATTGTCGCAACTTTGTCTGGGATGGGGAGACAGGAATAAGTGCCTGTGCCTATTGGCACTTGAACTGAAATTTGAAGGAAGTTATGGATTTAATGAAATTCTTGATCTTTGTTTTTTTAAAAAAAAAAAAAAACAACAAACAAAACTACATTGACCATTGACCTTTCCTTTTACTGGAATGTATCCCTTCACTTCTTTTCTTTGACCCTCCCTTCCAAAAACTTTGAAGCCATGTCCATGAATTGTAAGTACCCCTTTAGGAAGGGAAGCTTAGTCTGTGTCCACTTGGGATGAATCAATCTGCCCGTACCATGGCTGAACAGATCTTTTCAGATCTTAATAATTTCACAGTCACTGGTCTTTACCATGTGCACGAGCTTGGGCAGCCAGAGCAGCCAGCTGGGCTTTGGCACCAAAGTGGCTCAAGTGAATGGACTGATTGGTTTGTGATTTCTTCATATAACTAGACAGAAGGAAAGCTACTGCCATTTCCTCTTATTTATTCCAGAAAATAGAGGAAAATCAAGCTTCCACTCTTCATTATGCATTACTCCCATCTCTATTCCCACTTTTGATTTTATATTAAATAGAATTCAGATGACACCTCCCCCCCCCCATTATACAGGGATATAAACAAATTCTGATAATATACACTTGCTTTAACTGGACATTTCATTGGATGAACATTAAGCATGTTCCTGATTAATAAATAAACATAATTAAATCCCAGTGAATGTTAGTGTCCTGAAGAATTTAATGAAAAGTTTTTTTATAGATTCCAGGATGAGTATTTGGGGTTGCAAAATATATCAGTTCATGACTTTTTTTCACTTTAAAAAATTGTCAATATAAAATTATATACTGTTGAGAAAACTCCATACTAAAATCTAACGTGATTTACTTTTTCTTCTTACATATTTTAAAGTTGAAAGGGAATATTGGATCCATTTATCCTGTCCTTATTTTAAAGAGGATGAAACTGAGACCAAGCTTATGTAACTTGCCTGAGGTTACATGGATAGAAAGGGCCCAGAGCCAGGGTTTGGATCCATGTCTCCTTTTTCTCTGTCTGTCTGTGTGTCTCTCTCTGTGTGTCTGTCTGTCTGTCCCTCAAAATTATGAGTAGAAGTTACTATTAGTGAGAACACATTTACAATCATTTAGCTCTCATTTGGTTTTTGTTACAATTATGTTGTTATTTTTATCTTTTTCTTTGTTTCCCTGAGAAGTTCTGGTGGTAGTTGTTGGTACGTAGAACCCCTTGAAGGAGGAAAAAGTAAAAAAGAATTAACTTGACTATGTTTTTGAAAGGGAAGGAAGAAGAGAAAAGGGAACCTGTGAGATTCTACAGATATGGTGACTCAGCTGCCACTGTAGCTGAAGAGGCTCTGATTGGGACCCCAAAACTGCCCGTTCTCATTGAGAACCCTAGCTGAGCTTTGATTCATTCGAGTAGGTGAAGATAAGGACATTGTTGATAGTCAGGAAAACCCTGCCAAGCTCAATGGGAAGCCTTCATGACTTGTGGCAGCAACTTTGAATGTATTTTTATTAATTCACTTCCTATTTATGTCCCATATGTTTATACATCTATTTGACTCCCTGGGGATGCATGTCTTGTGTGAGAAGGTAATATTTTATTCTTTAAAGGAAGCTGCCAGGCACAAGAGACAAAACTTATATCCACTTTTGGCACTTACCACCTGAGTCACTTAACCACTCAGTATTTTAGTTTTCTCATCTGTAAACTGGGGATAATAGCACCTCCCTCACAGCTGTGTGACCATGGTCAGCACACTTTACCTCTCTGTGCCTCAGTTTCTTCATCTGTAAAATGGAGAGAATGTCAACTTCATAGGATTATTGTGAGAATCAAATGAGTCAATATATATAAAGTGCCAAAACTTAAAGCCCGATTATTATTATTATCAGTAGTGGTAATATCATCATCCTCAGTGTATGAAGATGACTAAATGCCATCTACTATGGTAGCTGCTTAATAAGTACTTGGTGATTGATTGACTTGCAAATAATTCCAAGTGAAGCAGAGAGATGTGACAATTATCCTGACATCTTGGGTCTGTCACTCACAGGAAATATTTGATGATGGGGTGGGGGTGCGGTGAAAATCAAAGAGAGTTTGAGAGATCTGAATTGTCCAGATTGTTGAATGATCTCCAATTGCCTGAATTTATTGGATAGTGACATGTTCACCAATGTAATTTTGCTATCTCAGTTCTAGCTGAAATTCCAGGACTGTGTGACCAAGTAATAATAATAACAATATCACAATGAATAGCAGCAGTTCACATTTAGCCACCACTTTTGGAATTTATAAAGGACATTCCTCTTAACAATCATAAATCCCTGAACATCAACAACTTTCTTTAAATCAGGTCCATAGAAATTTATAAAAAGAGAGAGAGCTGCCCTAATGTAGTTTAGTCTTTTTTTTTTTCCTCCCGCCCTATAATTAAACAAATATTTTTGATTTTAACATCACCTACATTTTTTAGTATATTCATCTTCTCTCTTCTTCCTGGAAAGCTATCTTTTATATATAAGAATTAAAAAAGAAAAGAAAACCAACAAATGTTCAATAAAACTAAACAACATATCAGCTGAATTTGTCATTATATGCACATCTCTTGATTGGTCATCAATTCCTCTGCAAAGAAAGAAAAGGAGTTTCTCTTATTTCTTCCACATGGCCAACCAGTCATAATTTCATAGAATTCTTTTTTTTTTTTTTTTTTTTTGCTGAGGCAGTTGAGGTTAAGTGACTTGCCCAGAGTCACCATAGAATTCTCTTTTAATTGTATAGTTGGTGTTCTTTCCCCTTACATTGTTGCAGTCAATATTGCTCTCTTTTGTCTTGCAATAGTTAGTGGAAAGCTTCCATTGCTTCTAATTCAAGATATTGTACTACCTTCTTTAGCCATTTCCCTTTCCTTTGTTTCCATTTCTTGACTGTTACAAAAAGTGCTAGCACATTTTGGTAGATATGATGCTCTTTCTTTTTATCATTGGATTGCTGTAGTCATTGTTTTGGGCAAAAATCTAAATCATTTGCCAGAGAAGTGAGACCAATCTGTAGTTCTCTGAACAATATATATGGATCTGTCTTTACGCAACTCCTCCAACATTGACTATCCCCATGTTTTGTCAGCTTGGTTAATTTGCTGGATGTGAGGTAAAATCTCAAAGTTGTTTTCATTTGTAATTCTCTCTTGATTAGTGAGTGGAACATTTTTTTCAAATAGTAGTTAATAATCTATAATCTTTGGGACCAGCTTATTAATGCCCTTTGATCAATTATCTTATCCTATTTGAATTAATTTTGTTCATGCAAAAGTTTTCAATTTCATGTCACTAAAACTCTGGTGTTTTAAAAATTGTTGTACTTCTTTACATGGATAAAAATCTCCCTCCAACATTAATGATGAAGGATTTCTGATTCTTTTCTTATTTTTATGTAATAATCTTGAATATTCCATAAATCCACTTTGAAGTTATTAGGGTGTATGCTGTAAGATGTTGGACTATACAGTTTCTCCCAGATTGCTTTTCAGGTTTCCCAGCAAATCATCTAAGTGAAGGAGTTCCTGGGTAATTTATGTTTTTAGATATTTTGAACACGGGTGGGTAATTCAGTTCAGTTATTTCTGATGCTTCCTCTGCTATTCTGTTCCAGCAATTTACTTACTTACTTACTTATTTTTTTTTAGCCAGGAACAATAAACAAATAGTTTTAATGATTACCGCTTTAAAGTAGATATGAAGCCTGTTATTCTTCTATTACTAGCTTTTAAAAAATATTTTTCTTTGGATTTTGGCCCTTTATTTTTTTCTAATTGTACATATACATTCATTTTAAAAAAAAACAACACATTTCCTTATGAATCGTGTTGGGAGAGAAAAATCGGAACAAAAGGGAAAAACCACGAGAGAAAAAAAGAAACAGAAGGAAAAAAAGTGAACATAGTATATGTTGATTTATGTTCAGTCTCCAGTTCTCTCTCTGGATGTAGATGACATTTTCCGTCTAAAGTTTATTGGAATTGTCTTGGATCACTGAACTACTGAGAAGTCTTTCATAGTTGATCATTGCACAATCTTGCTGTTACTGTGTAAAATGTTATTCCTGGTTCTGCTTGTTTTGCTCAGCATTAATTTGTGTAAATCTATCCAAGTCTTTCTAAAATCAGTTTGTTAATCACTTTTTATGGAACAATAATATTTCTTTACTTTCAGATATCATAACTTATTCAGCCATTACCCAATTTATGTGGCCCTTTGTTGTTATTATTTTGTCCAGATCTATGTGTCCCGTTGATAGTTTGTTTGGCATAGCATAAAATCTGTCAATTAATTTAAGCATTATTATTTTTCTTGTTGGTTTCACCTGATCATGAGCACTCCAGTTACCTAAGTTATTGATTATTTATTTAAGGAGAATTTTATAATTGTCTAAAATGTATCTTGGTATAATGAGTCCCAGAAATATTGTGCATTTTATAATTATTTTGAATGAAACTTGAATTTCTGTTATTCTTTTATGATGGATTTTGTTATAGGCAGCTTAGCTATATGTAAGAGGTAAAGACTGGGTCATTGAACTTAAAAAAACCTCCCTCTTTTGTTTGTTCTCTTCCCTCTCCCCCCAAAAAAAATTCAACTTATTTTTCTCAGTTGCAAATCGTCAAGTGTGTTAAAAATAGTTTTGTCAGCTTAACGAGTATCTGTTGGCTCATATCCTTGTTCTGTCACCAGGAACTTCCTTGCTGTTGAGATAGCCAGCCATCTAGTTCAAGTGTAGAGCCCTCTCTAGGCAAGGTAAATTTGGGATGATCTGTCCTTCAGGCACTTGGATCAAATCCATAACCTCCAAGTGACATTTCTCTACTTCTGTTGCCTTCCTTCTTTGAAGGTTTCAAGTCCTGTGGTCTCGGGCCTGGGTGGGATTTTCATTCCCACCCCCACTTCCCCACCCTCTCCCTTTATAAACTGGAAGATTCATTTCTCCTTCCTCTCCTGCAATCCTAAATTTATTCCCAGTGTCTTTTGCAGTTGTTGGTGGTCAGTAACAGCTGTTCCGTCATGCTGCTCTCTGAGTAATTCTGAATGATGAACTCACCATGAATCCCACTACTGGAGAATTAGTCTGGGAAACAAACACTTTGGTGGCTTGTCTTTGGTAATTAATGCCCCGTGAAAAATCACTTTGGAGTAAATTCCCCCCCTCCCTGCCTTGATTTTCTGAGTAGAAAACAAAACATAATCACCAAAAAAAGATGGGGAGGAGGGGAAGAGAAGAGGGGGAGTATTAAGAAAGGGAGTTATAAATTATGATCTCAAGCTTATTAAACTACATTAGAGCCCAAGGGAAATGGAGGCCCTTTTAAGTGTTTTAAGATGAACTTTGGGGAGGTGGAGAGGAAGAAGGAGGACTTGGGAGAATTTTTCCCCAAAAGATCTAGAATGGTCACAGACAGGTGTATTTTGAATCAGATATTTCTCTTTCCCATAGACTATTATGAGCACCCAAATGATTTTCCATTGCACATTTTTCATTGCTCTGTTGTTGTCAAGACAAGAACAATAACCACTATAAAAGAAAGATTCATATAAAATTAATTTGCTTTGCAGTATATATCATATAGTAATCCTGTTTGCCTCAGTTTCCTTATTTGTAAAATGAGCTGGAGAAGGAAATGACAAACCACTCCAGTAATTTTGCTAAGAAAACCCCAACTGGAATGACAACAACAATTGGAGATTGTGCATTTCATTCCATATTAATGTTTTCTTTTCTATTTTATAGTTATAATTTTTGGTCAGACAATGGTGTTGGGGAGAAGGGAAAGAATAGTTTCAAATTTTGACCAGAGCCGGTTATTTGTAGAACTAGAAAAAAAGCTATATATTTTAATGTGATTAACTTTAATTCAAGTTCCATAAGCATTTAATTTAGCTAAAGTTTAGCTTATACTTTTAGAGTCATTTCCTTCTGTCTCTTCTTCATCAACCTCCCAATTTGCTTGAGTTAATTAAAATGGGAAACATAATTTTTCCAAAAATGGAAATGAATTGTCCTTCTATGATATAACTAGTGCCCAGGGACATTCCCCAAAAGAAGACCCTCTGTTTCCCCTTCTTCCTTTCCTTTTTCATCCTCGTCTCTTATTGGTTGGATAACTTTCTGTTGCTGCCATTTTGGGTTTCAAGGGTTGGAATTTCTCTTCCAAAGACCTCAAATCTAATATTCACAATTTTCTCCCTTTTATTTTTCTGGTGGTTCTTCCTTTCTCAGCATAAAGGTCATGTTTTATGTATTAAAGTACAAACAGATTTTTGGGTATGGCTACATACAACAGAGAATAGGTAATGTAATGGGCATAAGATGAGATAATGATAATAATATTGATAATAATGAGATAATTATAAAGCATTTAGTACAATGTCTAGCACACAGTAGGTACTATCTTAATACTAGTGATGATGATGATGATGATGATGTTGATGATGATATTCTTGATGTGGCTTGAGGCTGTGATTAATCTCAGTCTTTCTAAGTTCAATGCTATCAGGTATGCAGATAAGGAAACTGAGGCTTATTGACTGACAGCAGCTTGTCTTTAAGAGTACAGGTAAAAAGTGATGGGATCTGGCTCATCTGATACTTGTAGCTTAAAGCTCTTTCCCCTCTACCATTCTGTTTCTTGGCAGTTTTATGATTTTTCATCTTTAAGCTTCCAGTCTTCTTCCAACAAAAGCATTATCCTTTCAGAGATCCTTTCTTCCTTCCAACCAGAGTCATACCCTCCCCCTTCCTACTTCCTCAGTGTTAGGATTACTAAGTGAGAACTCAGGTTGTCTGGATGGTGACAAGGTGAGAATTCAGGTTTTCTGGACAATTACAAGGTGAGAACTCAGGTTGACTTGATAGAGGGGGCAAGCTCATTGGCTGGGGTGGTTCTTCCCAGAAGCCCTTGCATTATCCCACGCCCATTCTCTGGGAGGATAAAAAGAGACAGCACTGGGCGCAGAGGGCAGATCGGCCTGAAGAAGGATAAGAGTTGGAGGAGATTCAGAGCCAGGATTCAAGAGAAAGACTCTCTGCATTACATCAGGCTTGATGGGGCTCTCTGCAGGAAGGGAAGTCACTTCTAAGGACAAGAGTTAACAGCAACTGCCTGGAGACGACAGCTCGCTACATTTGGCGCCCAACGTGGGGCAAGGACTTTTGCTTATCCTGACAAGAGGAGCTAGACCAGACCTTTGCAATTTGGCGCCCGAACAGGGACAGACACGGTCCTGATTCCAGTGGAAAAGCTTCTGATCTAGATCTCAGTCTCTCTGACCCAGAACCGTGAGTAACAAGGAAACTTTGTTAAAAGATTAAGTGAGCGTGTTAATAGATAAATAAGGAACTTAACTTGTTAAGGGCTAAACCAGGAATCTCTTATAGTGAAATGGGGCAAACACCTTCTGTTCAAGGAAAATGTTTAGAGAGCATCATCAAGGTTATGAAAAGCCAAGGCTTGATTATAATTTTAGAGGAGATTACTGAACTTTTAAGAACTGTGAAGGTCATATGTCCTTCTTTTTCTCTGGAAGAAGAATTGGATCCAGATGAGTGGAAATTAGTAGGAGAGCAATTAGGTGAACAGTACAATTACCTTTGTGACATTTTACCCTTTGGTTCCAGACCAAACTCAGTTTCCAAAGATACAATTCATACCTACAATTTAATCCAAATGGCTTTAAAAAATGTTATTCTAAAGGAAGAGATGAAGGAGCAAAATGGGGAAGTGTCAACTAAACTAGGTGAAAAGGATGAATCAGATAACAATGAAGTTAAGTACAATTCTGAGCAACAGCAACAGGAGCACCTCCCATCTCCTCCCTCAATTAACCCTTCATGGGTGGAGCAAGAAGGAGGAGAGGAAGAGGCAGAAACACAAACAGAATTGCCTGTGAAGCAGCCTAAGCCTATGACAAGATTAGAAAAAGCATTGGTTAAAGCTAAGAGAGAAGGACAGGATATAAGTGATTTTATACATGCATATCCTGTGATTGAAAATATTGATTCTGTAGGTCATAAAATGAGAAGATATGCACCTTTAGATTTGAATAAAATTAAGGATTTAAAAAAAGGTTGTACCCTTTATGGGACTACATCAGCTTATGTCAAAATGTTACTAGATGGTTTGTCTTATGAAGTCCTAACCCCGAATGATTGGAAATCCATAGCAAGGATATGCCTGGAACCTGGAGAAAATTTATTATGGCTTTCGGAATTTCATGAATTATGTAAAATTCAAGTCAGATGCAATTTGGAAATAGGAGTTAACACACAATTCACTTTTGAGCACTTGGCTGGTGAAGGTCGGTATGGAGAGAATTCGGAACAGATTAATTATACCATGACAATATATGAACAAATTGCTAAGGCTGCAATAAAAGCTTGGGGTGTCCTTCCTGGACAGAAAGATCGTGGAGAGGCTTTCACTAAAATACAGCAAGGTCCCAATGAACCTTTTGCAGATTTTGTGGGACGTTTGCAAACTTCTGTCAAAAGAACTATTGGAGAAAATGCAGCTACAGAAATAATGACCAGACATCTGGCTAAGGAAAATGCCAATGAGATTTGCAAAAGAATTATATGGGGATTAGACAAAGATGCTCCTTTAGAGGAGATCATAAGACGCTGTGCTACAGTGGGAACAAATGCTTTTTACACCCGGACAATGATGAATGTGGAAAGGCAGGGTCCCTCCTGGCAAGGGACTTCTAGAGAAACTCGGCGATGTTTTCAATGTGGAAAAATTGGACATCTAAGAGCTCAGTGTAGGTATGGAGATACAGTGAGAAGACAGGGTGAGAGAAGACCTAAAACCCCATGTCCAAAATGCAACAGAGGACTCCATTGGGCATCAGAGTGTAAACTAATTCAGGGAAATAGGATGAGGGGCCCAGATCCAGGGCCCCAGGCAAAAAAGACTTGGGGCATGATGGCAGCTGATGTTACACCTAAAGAACCTTTAGAAGGCCAGGACTCTGATTTAATCAACCAGCAGAAAAGCAATCACATGGCAGAAAGGGATTACCCAATCAGTCAACCAAAAGGCAATCAGATTGCAAAAATGGATTACACTTGGGGAGAATACAGGCCTTTTAAACCAACAGGGCTGTGTCCAGTGCAAACAATTCCGATGTAATTGCCAGATGATGAGAAGAGATTTAGAAAGTGGTAAATAGAAGGAAATTAGATAGGTTAACTGCCTGGGAGAGAGGGTTTGCTTGTATTTCTTCAGCAGGAGAAGGAATCAGATGGGTGCCAACGAGTCATATTCGCCTTGTCCATCAGAGAGAGACAGAAAAAGAGAAAGACCTCAAAATAAAGGAGAAGATCTAAGATACATCTGATACTGAAAGAGCATGGATAATAAGAAGACTGTTAAAGAACTTTAAAACCAGCAGGAATCATTGGACTTCCTCACAAGATGAGACTAATGGACAATGGACTTATGGACATTTATAAATTTTCAATTTATGATTATGTTATATACTTCTAGCATGTGTTATGTTACTATGTTACTATATGCTTATGTAATTTATGTAATTATCTGTAATACTTCCCATATTGATGGATTTATGTTTCAAGGTCATTTATGTAATTATCTGTAATACTTCCCATATTGATGGATTTATGTTTCAAGGTCATGACTGTCCTATGTTCTAAATCAAAAGAAAGGGGGAGATGTTAGGATTACTAAGTGAGAACTGAGGTTGTCTGGACAGTGACAAGGTGAGAATTCAGGTTTTCTGGACAATTACAAGGTGAGAACTCAGGTTGACTTGATAGAGGGGGCAAGCTCATTGGCTGGGGTGGTTCTTCCCAGAAGCCCTTGCATTATCCCACGCCCATTCTCTGGGAGGATAAAAAGAGACAGCACTGGGCGCAGAGGGCAGATCGGCCTGAAGAAGGATAAGAGTTGGAGGAGATTCAGAGCCAGGATTCAAGAGAAAGACTCTCTGCATTACATCAGGCTTGATGGGGCTCTCTGCAGGAAGGGAAGTCACTTCTAAGGACAAGAGTTAACAGCAACTGCCTGGAGACGATAGCTCGTTACACCTCAGTATACAGATACCCTTTGACAATGCATAGAGAGCTCAAGTCTACTTCATTTCTATGACCCCAGCCAGACTAGAGATGGCCAGTTCATAAATTCTTCTTAATTATTGGTGGGAATCTGGTTTTTTACTTGTCAGAACTACTGGTATTGCCAGTTTCTAGATACGCTCACTTAACAGCCTGAAATAATAATAATTTAAAAAAGATTTGGTTTAGTGTATATATTTCGATATGACTAGTCAATATGTCATTGTCTAGAGTCACTTGAGGCTAATTCAGTAGATGATTCTTCTCCAGTGATCGCTTTCTTTTAATAAGCTTCATCCACATTGACCTCTTTTTGTATATATTATACTTTTATTACTCAGATTTTCTCGTGTGTGTGTGTGTGTGTGTGTGTGTGTGTGTGTGTGTGTGTGTGTTGTGTATCTGTCTATATATATTTTCCTCAAGCTTTTTGAGAGTAGGGAGTAGCTTTCATTCATCTTTTGTTCTCGCTTTCTACCCAGCACAGAGATTTACACGTGTGTAGAAAACCTCATTAAATGTTTCTTTGAGTCAAATTGAATTAAACTCCAGAAATATGCAGAATAATTTCTCCCAAACTTTCTAGTCACTCATTAGCATAGGAATCAACAGTTTTCCCAAGTGACACAAAACAGCATGGCAGTTTCTGGCATTTCTTATGCCAGTGAATGGAAACGGTACCACTTTCGAGATAGTCAGCAAAATGGAGCTTCTCCATCGAAGGTTTCATAGAACCCTAACATCAGAGAATGTTGAGAACGAGAAGTGATATTCAGTGTCGAGATCAACTTATTGAAAAATCTTCATTTATTTTAATTAGTACAAATTAGACATACTCCAATGTTAACTTGATGCTTGTGTGTGTGTGTGTGTGTGTGTGTGTGTGTGTGATATTAGTGAAAAGGACTGAATCTGTAATTTCATTGTGATAGGAAGATCCCAGGTGAGAAATTTCACTCTACTGATTCAGTAAGATGTTCCTAACATCAAAAAGCTTATATTCCAAGCAAAACCATAATGGGTCATTGAATTCTCAGCAAGCAGCACAAAATGTACCTAGGACAACTGGCATGAAAAAAGCTTAAAGTGACAGAGAATATAAGATATCACAGAGTGGGAAGCATTTTGCCTGTAATTAGAATGAGAGAGAAAGTCATCGTCTTTCTATTTTAACTAACTAGTCTTACTATGGCACCTCGCACATAGTATGCACTTGACAAATGTTTATTGACTGAATCAATGACTAATCTTATTCACTAGGTTCTTGCTTGGTCATTTCTATGATGCTGAGGGATTGGATATGTTATTTAGTGCTCCTGCTAAATTGTGGCACCCTGAGAAAAATCTCTAGTTCCCCCTGTCCTAGTTCTGCCCTTGCATGAGCATAATTGCCCCCCCCCTTTTTTTTTTTAAACAAAAACAAATTAGAACATGATTTGGGGAAAAAAAGAGTTTTATACTAAGTAGTACAAGTATACTGGGGGAAAGATAGTGTCAGCAAGGACCAATGCCATAGTTTGTCTCCTTAGCTTCCATAGTACTAGAGATGTGGAATTCATATAAGATGGTACAGAATAGTTGTGGAATTTAATTGATCCCTCTTCCAAAAAAAAAAAAGAGACAGTAAATAGATCATAAATAATAGTTTATGAAGATTATGGATCCACTTATATATCTTCTTTGAAGTAGCCTTGAAGATGATAAAACAAAACAAAAAGTTGCTTTCTAAGGAAGAAAGTTAAAGAATTAATTAATGTAATTTTAGTGTAATGGTAATTACTGTAATTTTTGCTCTGAAGTGCAGAGTGACTCCATTTACTAGTATTTAAGAATAATAGCTAACATGGATGTAGACCTTTACGGTTAATTTAAAGTTAACTCATTTTTAAATTTACAGAAACCTTGGGAGATAGATGCTATCATTACCTCTACTTTTAAAGGGTAGCTAAGTGGTATAGTGGATAAAGTATTGGTCCTAAAGTCAGGAGGACCTGAGTTCAGACTCAGTTTTAGACATGTACTAGCTGTATGACGTTCGGCAAATCACTTAACTCCAATTGCCTCAAAAAAAGAAAGTCTGCTTTTTCTGGCGGGGAAACGGAGAAAGAAAGAGGGGTTAAATGACTTGGGCAGAATTACACAGATAGTAAATGAATGAAATAAACCTTCCTTTATCAGTGTAGCATGGCAATGGTCTATGTCAAAGCTTCTTAAACTGTGGGTCATGATCCATGAAATTATGATTTATTTTAAGTAATTTGAACTGGGAAGTTCCTGACTCCAAGTCCAATGCTCTATCCACTATCCTACTCTCCTATTATTTCAGTTAATTAAGAGATTAAATGGCCCTTGGCACCTAAGTGACTTTAAAAAAATATAAAATATATAATACATAATATATAAAATAATATGATAATGCATAATAATATATAACAATTTATAAACATAATATATTATACATAATAACATATAAAAATATAAAGTTAGTTTCTTATTTTTCATTCAACAAAATCTATTTACTTTCCCTTCTGTTCATCCCAGCCCTCCCCATCAATGAAAACAAAAAGAAAGAAAAACAAAATTTTTGTAACATGCATAGTTATTCAGGAAGCTTAACTAGTACAAAGTCACAATAAATCCATCCTGAAAAACAGTAGTAAGTTTCAACTTCCAGCAGAGATGAAAGTGTACCTGTTGTTGGAGGATGATAAAAACTTGAGTAACTGAGGCCATAAACTGGCAGTTACCCTAAGCTAAGCACAGTTCAGTAGTAGCAAGGGAGCCTCACCCCCAGGCTTGCCAAGCACCTGGACTTAACTCAATTAAGTTTGTCTGAATTTTCAATCATTTCACAAATAGTTATTAAGCACCAACTAGATACAAAGGATGGTGAGTGGGGAAGATAGAAAGATAAAACAAGACTTTGTTGCTACCCTCAAAGAGTTTATAATTTAGTAGGGGAGATCTCTATCATAGTCTGTAGGTGACTGGGTTATTAGTTCACCTAAGATTGAAAGAACTAGATAAAGTCAAGTGGAGTTTACCACCTTATGAAATTTGAATATTAGGGAATTGGGCAAAGATCTATTAGAAATTGATGTTTACCGGTGCTTTGTCTCATTAGCTGTCTTTGAGACCTTTGCCTAGAATTCCCTTCCTTCTCAGCTCTTTCTTTTAGCCTTCCTGCTATAATGCTTTTTCCTTCTTCAGCTCAATTTATATATGAGGAAACTGAGGCAAACAGGGTTAAGGGACTTGCCCAGGGACATACAGCTAAGAATCTGAGGCCAGATCTGAACTCTTGAAGATGAGTTCATGATTCCTCTGTCTATATTTGTATCTATATAGATCTATTTATCTTCTATATCTTTACTTACCAGTCTTGTTTCCTCTCAATAGAATGTCAGCTTTTTGAGGGCAGGAACTGTTTTTGTTTTGTTTGCTTAGTGCCTGGGACAGAATAAGTATTTCATATATCCTTTTCCAATGTTTGAATGAACCTTGCACATAGTAGGTATTTAAATATAAATTATGTTGAAAGGGAGGGAATTGTTGCTGCTTCATAGCCAAGGAATGAAGTCTTTGCTAGCCAGCTCTGGAAAAGGAGGTATTGATATTACTAAAATAAATCTGAATCATTTTCATAGAAGCAGAGAATTTTGAAAATTGGAGAAGACCTTGGAGGTAAATCGAGTCCCAACCCTTCCCTGAAATATGGAGCCTCTTCCTAATATTCCAGCTGAATAGTTATCCTTGTCCTTATTTGAGGATCTCCAGTGACAGAGAAGTCACTGCTGTTGATAATTGAAACCCGAGGAGTATGACATACTAGATAATGGACCAGCCTTAGAACCAATCAGACTTGAGTTCTAGTCCCATCTCTGACACACACTCACTGCTTTTGCCAATAAAAGATTGCTTGTTTGCCCTATTTTCCTTATTAAGTCATTTAAACTCTCAGTGCCCCAGGCGACTGTCTAGAATTATAATTTGCAGATAGTTGTTGTTCTGTATTGGTGAAATTGGTGTGGAATTTCTAAAACGGGAATCTGTTATACAAGGAAATGACAAGTTGTGAACCAAAAAATGCATATTTCATTTTAAAAAATTGTTACTGGACTTTGTTATACTCTTCCAAAATATACAATTTTTGATGCATTTTTTGATACTTTTGTTAGGAAAACTTAAAAGAAAGACTCTAGGAGACTTTTTCTTCCTGTTTCTTTGCACCGTTTAGATTGAATTATCCTGAGCAAAAAATAATTGGGTGCATTAATTTGTACACAGAATAAATGAATAGACAGTTCCTCTCATGAGCAAATCCTTTCCTGGTAGATGTACCAGCACCAAAAAATTTGGTGTGAATGACCATTTTGAGCATGAGATCTAAGAAGGACAAATGCCTAGTGCAACTGGACGAGGTACCGCCCATCCCTTTAGGCCAAAGCTTTGTCTCGGTGTACCTGGGGATACCTTGCTCAAGAGGGAAGCAAAGAAGACAGGGAGAGGTTTACAGAATGTACAGAGCCCAGAATCCTTCTCATATCAGCTGAGACTGTTGAGAAATCTCTCTTTAGCAATTCTCAGCTCAGAGCCTGAATAAAGGACTCAGTGTGAAGTTGGGATGGTGCAATTTTTTTGTTTAATACTTTGCAGATTTTTGGAACTCTCTGCACCCTGAACTAAAAAAACTGCATTTTTTGCTGACCTTGTTGGAAGGCTAAGTCTGTTTCTGGGAAATAGGGTAAACAAGCAGCCTTTTGTTGGCAGGAGCAGAGAGAGACAGAAGGCGGGAGAGAGCTTGGGCTTGAGTCTTTTTTTCCTTCATGATGTCGTGACTGAGACAAGACCATAATATGGCTGGATTTTTCTTTCTACCTCGGCTGACATGTGTTTTACATCAGACTGGGCTGTGTGACACCTGATGCTGGCCAGTTCATATGAATTAAGCCACGGGCTGCCCATAAGCAGAGGGGAAAAGGCACAGCTGCACTTCTGACACTGGAATCATAAAAGTTTGAGGAGCTCGGGGCAGCACACATGTCAGGAACAATTTACACCTGTATGTTTTGGCCTTCCACTTGCAAATCATTCTACCCAGAAAGATATCTTAGCCAGAAAATCCAGTAAGATCTCATGCCAGGTGCTGCCCCTTCCTCCTTGCTGACTTAGTTATAAAGTAGAATGTCTAAGAATGTTTCTATTTTAAGAGAGTAAAAAGCATTGAGCCCTATTCTGTTTCCTATAAAGTCTGATAAAAAGAGCATTTCTTTGAGTTCAGCTCAGGGAAGAAAGCAGGGACTCCTTGGGACTGTCACGTTCTTTATATTTGTAGCCCAAGCACTTAGCACAGAACCTGGCACTTTGGATAATATACTAAGTGCTTATTTTCTTATTGTTCGATTGAAGAATACTGGCACGAGGACTAGGAGACCCGGAGTCTAGTTTTTTAGTATGACAGGAAATCTCAATAGGACGATGGAAAAACAGTATTCGATCTCCTTGCCTAAAACGAGACAGTGTAATCCAAAGTACAGTCTGTTGGGTTTGGATCAGACAGACGAGCGAGCTTTCATCTTTTCTAAAAAATTATTTGAAGCACTATAGAAATCTATTATGAACATGAAATTAGGTCTCCATCACAGGCAGAGGGGGCAGGAGAAAAATGTATTTATTAAAAGCTTTTGCACTGGTGCACACACACACATATACATACATATAATATACATATATATGTTTATTTGTGTATATCTCAACCAAATATTCCAAATACAAGACTCCCTGGACCTCACCTATCACCCTTCTGCTCTTTTTGGTGGACAATTCCATGTAAGGTCATAAATAGCACCCATTTTCTTAAAATCCCAAGAGCACTCAGTCTGGTGGATAAGTAATAGCCCCTCACTGATTGTTAGTTTTTCTGTATAGGAAAAAAGGATAAGCATCCCCTGGTAATCCAGAAAGGAATCCATTAAAGCTTAGTCTAGACAGTCAGCCCTTTATTTTGAATACTAAAGCATTATTTGATAATTGTGCCAGGTGATGGCCTGAAGGGAAGAGGTTGATGAAAAACAATTGTAAATTGAATTTGATTAAATGGTTTTAGAGTGCCTAAACCAGTACCTGAGCAGGGATGAAGATGGTCCCCATTGGAAATGAGAGGATAATAGTAGCTAGCATATTATATAGTACTTTAAGATTTACAAAGACCTTAGGTCATTTCCGTTGATCTTCCATATTTTTTTATAGATGGAGAAATTGAGACTGGTTAAGGTTAAGTACCTTGTCTAGGCTCACACAGCTAAGATGTATCTGAGGGATTTGATTTATCCATTACACTGAGTTGTCTCAGTCAATCCTTTAAATTTTTTACAGATTCCTTTTGATTTATATTCCCTACTATATAGTTCTCCCTTGCCAATTCCCAGAAAGCCATCTGTAGAGTTTTTTAAAAAAAGAAAGAAAAAGAATTATCAGTTCAATAAATTAACCGACACATCAATCAAATCTGACATCCTATGTAGCATTCCACTCCCACATCCCCTCATCTCTTCAATCAAGGGCATCCTCATATTTTCTATTGGGGCACCAAGTACACATACAGTTATATAATCTTTGCAGCTACTATTTCAACTCTCACTCCACTGGTAGATGAGGTCCCCAGAAGGCAACTACTGTGTTTCCTTTCAGGGTTTTCAGGCTAGAACCTTGAAGGATTAAGAAGTGAGTTCTAGGGGGCAGCTAGGTGGTGGTGCAGTAGATAGAGCACCAGCCCTAAAGCCCAGAGAACCTGAATTCAAATCTGGTCTCAGACACACAACACTTCCTAGCTGTGTGAACTTGGATAAGTCACTTAACCCCAATTGTCTCAGAAAAAAAAAAAAAGTGAGTTCTAGGACCATAGCTAGAGGAGTCCCCACTGGTCTATTTTCCTCAATGATAACCAATTAATGAGTCAGCCAGACTTAATTGGAGAAAGTGGGATTTACTAAAGTAAGGTTCATCTCCCCAAAAGTCTAGGGCAGCACACTTTCCCCTACATACATGCTGAAGGTCCTGGGAAAAGTAGACTGATGCTTAGCAAAGGAAGAAACTCACAGCCTCTGGAAATCTTTTGCTTGAATTCCCTTTCTCCCCTTCATGAGGCCTTCTTGAAGTTCTGCACGGAATATAGCTTTCTGATGGATTTCTGTGAACAATCCTAAAGTTTCTTTAGAGTGTCTCCTATGTCCTCCCTCACTGCCAGTGAAGACACTGTTCCTAGTCACTGACTGCTCTTCTAGGGACATTGCTAGGATGTTTATAACAAATCCAGACCTTCTAGACTGTTTAAAATTGACAGGGACTTCTTTTGGTGGTGGTGATGCAGAATAGAGCCTTCTTCTCCCCCCCCCCCCCCAATTCCTCTCTCAGAGACTAATCCTAATTTACCTCCTCTCTTCATCTAGTGAACTTCCTTCCAAATTGTTCAAGGACCGTTTCTGCACTCAGGTGAAATCACTCTGATTAATTAATTCAAATCGATTTATTCTTTCCGGGTAAGATGTTATCAAGACTTCAGCATTTTCTTAGTTATTTCCGTTGGGACGGGGGTGATTGACTGATTGAGTTATGCTCCCACTTCTATGAGAAAGTCCTAGACTTGGAGCCAGAGGAAGCCAGAATTTTAACCTAGTCCTCTCATTTTATAGTTGAAATGGAGACCCGGAGGAGAAAAGCAAAAACTGTTAGCAGTGAAATTTGAACTAGATCCTCAGTTCCAGAATTACTATTCTTTCCAAGTATCATGCTGCCTACATTGCTTTACTGAAAACTAAAATCCACTGCCATTGTATTGTATATATTGATTTTCTAATTCAGCTTACTTTAGGAAATGTTCTTATGCACTGTGCAGAGTGGTAAGCGATTGCCTAATTCAGGGCTACTCTGGAGGTTTGGGGAACAAGCTTTTTGAGCATTAAAAGGATTAAATACTATATGTGGAATTGCTGGCATTTAGTTTTCTGAGGAGCAAGACCCTTAAATCCAAGGACTTAAGACAGCCCCACTTCACTCCTTCACAATTAAAAATGCCTGTACCCTGTTAATTCCAGAACCTTCACTCTGTTAATTATTTCCTATTTATCCTGTATGTGTAGCTTGCTTTGTTTATATTTGTTTGCATTAATTGGGAGTTTCTGGAATTCAGGCATTGTCTTTTGCCTTTTTTGGTTCTCTCCAGAAAATTAGCCCAGAGTCTGGCACACAATATATGCTTAATACATACATATGCATATATTTATCTGTGTTTATTAGGGGTACTGCGTATGTGTATATATAGACACATCTACACACATGTGCACACATATCTAGTACATGCACAATCTAAATAGTCACATATACATATCCTTATGCATGTTGGAGCAGAACAAATATTTGTGTACATGCATGTATACACGCACACAAATATACATGTACATACATAATACATATTTTGTATTAGGATAGTGTGTATATGTATATAGATATCTACATATACATGTATATACATACTCAGTACCTACATCACACACATGTACATACACACACACACATACATACATACCTGTGTGTATTGGAGGGAGTAACTTTGCTAGCCAAGAATTTTTCTGGAACCTTTCTCTTAGAGAGGGGCTTTGCCATTCTAGGGACCTTCTCTACTTTCTCATTTAAAGGGTGTTGTCTCAAATTAAGAAACATGTATTGAGCACTTGTGACATTGAAGGAGAGCTGCAGAATACTTACTTGCCTTTATTCATTGGTAGCAGGAGTTTCCTCATTCGAAGTCGCCTTCACCAGTACAATCACAGGTCTGGATCCCCTCTTCCCCTTAACAACAACAACAACAACAAACATCTATCTATCTATCTATCTATCTATCTATCTATCTATCTATCTATCTATCTATCTATTATCTATCTATCCATCTATAGATCTATCTATCCATCTATCTATCTATCTATCTATCTATCTACCTATCTATCCATCTATCTATCTATTATCTGCCGATCTATCTATTATCTATCTATCCATCTATAGATCTATCTATCCATCCATCTATCTATCTATCTATCTATCTATCTACCTATCTATCCATCTATCTATCTATCTATTATCTGCCGATCTATCTATTATCTATCTATCCATCTATAGATCTATCTATCTATCTATCTATCTATCTACCTATCTATCCATCTATCTATCTATCTATTATCTGCCGATCTATCTATTATCTATCTATCCATCTATAGATCTATCTATCCATCCATCTATCTATCTATCTATCTATTTATCTATTATCTGCCGATCTATCTATTATCTATCTATCCATCTATTATCTATCCATCTATCTATCCATCTATCTATTATCTATCTATCTATCTATCTATCTATCTATCTATCTATCTATCTATCTCCATAGATCAAAATGATCACTAGAGCTACGAAGATGGAAGGCACCGGTCCTTGATCTTGTTTGGGACAAGACCTACCCAAATTGACACTCAGAGATCACTCATAGGAAGCAGAATTATTTATTAGAATCTCAAGAAGCGGGCCCTATCCTGGAGAACAACTTTTCTGCCTTCTACTGAGTGATTTCTGAGTACTCATTTTGGGTAAGGGTCTTCTACATCCCTCACAATCTCAAGGAGCCTGCTTCATTATAGTAGACCTAGGGTTTCATTTCTACGTCTGTATGTTCCTGTTTTCTTGTGATTATCATTGCCCTCCTGTAGAATTCAAGCTCTTCCATTTGGATATAAAGTCCTTGATGACTTTAATTGCATCTACAAAGCTCTGTATTTAATAGCTGCTCATTGGATAGGATTGGGGAATCTGCTTCAGCCTTCCTCCCAAGAATATTGCATAGGTTTAAAATATACAAGAGAAATATGGGATAATTTTGAGGGCAAAGCAGCAGCATTCCGAGACATCAGCAAGCATTCATTAAGCATCTACTATAGGCTGGGCACGGTGCCATGCTGTGAGGATCTAAATATAAAGAAGCAGCTCTCAAGGTTTTCATACTAACAGGTGAGGCAATAAGTGCATATGTAAATCTATATAAAATACATGAAGAGAATAAACACAAAGTAATTAAATTCAAGGTAGTTTAGGATAGAAAACATTAGCAGGCTGGGTGGGGGAAGAAGTGGGAATAGGGAAGGCTTGAACTTTGAATTTGAATGTTGCTTGAATTTTGTCTTGAAGGAGACCAGTGATTTGACCAGGCAGGACTGAAGGGAGAATGCATTCTAGGCATGGGAGACAACCAGTGGAGTGCCATACATGGGGAAGGGTTAAGAAGACCTGTTAGGTTGTCTCATAGAGTATTTGAAGGGGGAATTTGCTGAAAGTAGAATTTGACACTATTAAAATGAGCCCTAAATGTCAAAGAAAGGAGTTTCTATTTGCTCCTAGAGGTAATAAAGAACTATTGGAATTTATCTAGCAGGAGGGTGCTGTGATCAGATCATGATATTTAAACAGTTGTAATGTTCAATAACTTTTCAGGGCTATCAAGATCCTAATCAAAGCAAAATGCTTTTTTATTTTTAAAGACCATACTTGGAAGTATCATTAGGAGTCTAGTCAATAAATCTGCTAATTATTCTTACTCCTTCATTAGCCTAATTTTGGGGTGTATTTGTATATGTTTATGAGAAAAGGCAGTTTTAAAACTGAATGCTTATTTAGAAGTTCACTTGTTAGTTGCTTTGGAGATGGGTTTAATAGAGCCAATCAAGGGGGTGTTTGATGGCAGAAATGGAGATGATTTCTTTCATTAATGGACATAACTCCTAATATTGAAACTAACTCTCCTTAAGTAATTTTAGAAATCACTTTGGATGCTGAGAAATGGCCCCTGATCACCTAGATTTTAAGTGTCAGAGGCAGATTTTTGGCTTTAATAAGCCTGTTCTCCTTTCCACTATTCTGTGACTCCAGGGTGAAGGCTGGGAGGGATAGAGTATTTATCTCAGGCTTATTATTATTTGTATATTATAATATATAAGTATATATTTATATATGTATGTATACATATGTATCCATTTATATGTGTATCTATATAAAATATTTGTGTGTATATATGTATATATATATATATATCTCTATATCTACATATAGTATTGAAAGATGGCTTGGTGCATTGGACAAAGCAATGGGCTGGGAATCAGATAATATGAGTCCTAATGTTAACTGTTTTAATGACCTAAGGGCTCGGTTTACATGAGTTGAGTCTGTTACTTCATCAGTAATAATGCTGTTGTTGTCCGGGCCTGTCCGACTCCTCATGTCCCCATTTGGGGTTCTCTTATTAAAGATACTGGAATAGTGTGACATTCTCTTCTCCAGTTCAAGCAAAGAACTTGCTTGAACTTAAGTGCAATGACTTTCCCATGCTAACACAACACATGAAATATCAAAGGTAGGATCTAAAATCAAGTCTCAAACTTCAAGCCTCCCATTCTACCAAGTTGTCTGTTTGGTGAAAGTATTCACTCTGCATGAGAAACTTGAGATTCTTGGAAGTTATTGGCCAGTGCTCTTTTTTTTGCCACATTGTGTTGCCTAGCTTATGAAGAGGTTACTCTATTTTTTCCCCCATCTTTTCATCCTTAGCTCCTGAAATATTAAGGTATTAATAGGTTGTTGTTATGGGGATTAACACATAGCAAGTGCTTTGTCAATACTTGAGTTCAATTGACTTGAGTTCAATTGACTTGACAAAATGTTTGCTTGTCCCTTTTCCTCTGTTTTGATCTCTTAAATCGACTTTTTTCGGTCTGGCCCTGCCTGAAAATTTGATTCCCCCCTCCCATCATTCTTTATTATGAAAATATGTTTCAAGTTAGAATTCCCATAGTCCTTCGTTTGCATCTCTCTTAAGGCACCTTTTTTTTTGTGGTGGTTTTTTTGAAGTTAAATCTTGGGTTAATATTCTGTCTTCTCAAGCATTGTATCCATGGAATTGAAAGCACAGGCCCTCATCTCTGGGGATTCTCACCAAAAAGACTTCTTTTTGGTGAGTATCCCCAGAGATGGGGAACCCCCTTCTCTTTTGCCTGTTTATGCATTGTGAAAGTATCTTGGATGGGAGACATGAGTGTTGTTCTCACTGGAGAAAGTATCTGTGATGATAAGCCTCAATAGATTTAGCAATGTCACATGAATGTTTTTCAAGATACTCACTTCTCAGAATAAAAAAGTCAGAGTGAAGTGCTATCTAACTGCTTCCAGCCCTGCTCCTACGTTGAAGCCTCATTACAGATCATGGATTTAGAACTGAAAGAGACCATAGGGGTCATCAGATCTAGCCCCCTTATTTAATAGATAAGAAAACTGAGTTTTAGGGAGATTAGTGACTTGCCCATTATGACACTGCTAGTAAGTTTAAGGTGGTGTTTAAACTCCCTGACTCTGAAGTTCTGTGCTCTCTACTCTATTGGACTTTTGAAAGCTGGTGCACTTCAGGCACAAACTCTTTGTAAAGATACCTTTTATAAAAGTTATAAGAAAGCTACAGAATAAATTTGATGTCTATAGTCAAAGCCTAGCAAAGTTTAAAGCATCTCATCAGCAGATCACTCCGGAGGATAAACAGAATTTTCAGGTGTGTCATCTCTGGTTCCCCTTTCCTAAGTCATTGGGGTTTTATATGAATAGAAGAAATAAATATCCATGCCAGAAAATTCACAAATACTTGAAGCATCTACTTGGGGTATAAAGCTTGAGTTTGTAAACTCTATTTTAGAGGAATGGAAAAGAAAAGGGATATAGAAATAGAATAGAAAAAAAAAAGAGAAAAGGATGATTGAAGCTTATATATATGCACATTTACACGTACATATAGGTACACATGTATATATGTATACACATATATGTGTGTCTATATATATTTGAGTGTGTATGTGTTTGTGTGTATATATATATATATATATATATATACACACACACACAAACATATACATATGATGTGAAGAAGAGAACAATAGGAAGACTAGAAAGAAGCACAGGCAAATAGAATAATTTTGAAACTTACATATGGAATTAATCATGTTTAATATTTTAGTATTTCTTATTTAACAGAAAAGTAAACTTATGAAGTCTACATTAGCATCTTCTTCTGTTGTAGTAGGCATATGAAAATAGGGATGTTTTTTAGGTTTGTTAAACTTAGAATTAAAATATCTTAAAAATGAAACAACTTTACTATTTTATTAGACATGAAAATAGACTTAGTGCTTAGAGGGGAGAAAGTGGAGATTGGAAATGAAAAATATTCTTATTTCAAAATTCACTGAGCCAGACCCTACATCTCTATGGCCACCCAATAAGTTTACCTTTTGTCATGTTGGCTGAAGTAAGATATTGGAGGGGTTGGCTCAGAGTAGAATTGGGAATAGAGAGATGTCATCTATCTATGTATTTCATAAGAAGAGAAAGAAAGAAGCAGAAAAGGGGGGGATAAGTTAGAAAAAGAATAAGCAAGCAGGTGAATCCAGCTGACTCCTTTGGGGAGAGTATTTGGAGAAGAGAGGCAAGGTAAATCCTGAGTCTGTTGATGCAGAGGCTCAGGGCCCTGAGACTGGAATGTTGGTGATTGCCAATGAGCCAGGCTCTGTTAGTTTCTGACAAAATGCATTCGTAGCTCAGTGCCTATTCTGGTTTTTATTCTTAAGCCTAACCATATGGTTTTATTTTCTTGATTTGGCTTGGTTTTTGTGAACAAAGACTATTTAAGACAGAGAAAATAGGAGAGAGAGAGAGAGAGAGAGAGAGAGAGAGAGAGAGAGAGAGAGAGAGAGAGAGAGAAGAGAGAAGAGAGAAGAGAGAGAGAAGAAGAGAAGAGAAATTGGACATAGGAAAGCAAGTCATTATACCTCTTCCAGGCCAAGAGGACATTTGTCAAACATTCCAGGAAAGCAGCTGGGGCAGCTTCTGAATCACTTAGCTTCTTCACAGTCTGAAGCTTCTGGCTCTAGAAGGATGTGTGACTGCCCTCTTTCTGCTGTTCCCCTTTACCCTGCAAAGAGACAAAGTTTATATCAGAAATCCCTTCCATTTTCCTCTTTTCAAATTTTTATTTTAATGAAAAAATATATTATGATTTCTTAAATACATATAAAAATTTTAAAATTCATTTTAAACAGCTTTGAGTTTCAAATTTTCTCTTTCCCTTCCCTTCCCCCTCATTGAGAAGGCAAGCAGTTTGATATAAGTTATACTTGAGTAGTCAAACCAAACATTTCCATATTAGTCAGGTAAAAGAAAACTCAGGAAAGAAAAATAAAGTTTAAAAAGTATTTTTGCATCTACATTCAGATTCTATCAGTTCTTTCTCTGGAAGTGGATAGATTTTTCATCTTGAGTCATTCAGAATTGTCTTGGATCAATGTATTGTTGAGAGTAGTTAAGCCATTCACAGTTGATGGCACATAATCTTGTGATTGTCTACAACATTATGGTTCTGCTCACTTCATTTTGCATCACTTCGTGTAAGTTTTCTAGTTTTTTTCTGAAAGCATTCTGTCATTTCTTATAGTATTATTCTATCACAAGCATGTATCACAACTTGTTCAGTCATTTTTTATTTGGTAGACATCCTCTATTGCCAATTCTTTGCTACCACAAAAAGAGCTGCTTTAAATTTTTTTGTTTATGTTGGTCTTTTTAAAAAATTTTCTTTGGGATACAGACCTAGTAGTACTAGGTAATGTTGGGTCAAAGGGTATGGACAGTTTAAAGCTCTTTGGGGCTTGTTCCAAATTGTTCTCCAAAGTGGTTGGATCAGTTTACAATTGCTGAACTTTTGACTACAAATACAACATATTTAATAATAGAGCTGTGCAATAGAAGTTGCATTTTAGGGGAGGAAAGAGCTTGTTTATTAACCTTGCTATAATTACAGGTGCAGATCAACAATTAGATAATCTTAACTTTGGTCTGAATGTCTCGTTTCATTTGTTATTGAAAATATGTGTTTGTGGTAGTGGGGGAGGGAAGAGGGGCAAGAGCTAGGGGAATCTATCTTCCTTCTGGTTTTGAGATAGCATAAAAGAAGTGGAAAATTGGGAATCCTGGGCTCCTAAGTTCTGATTTATCCTATTTGACTTTAGAATTACTTAACCTTACATTTTTCATCCATCTATAAAGTGAGGGCTTTGGGCTTGGTAATTGTTAAGGTCACATCAAACTCTGTGAATCATATAGATTTAAGACTTCATCTATTCAATAAGAATGAATTAAGCTCCTACTATGTGCCATATACTGTGCTAGACATTGTCATACAAAGACTTCTACCCCTAAAAAAAGAAGGCCCCATCCTTAAAAAGTTTACCTTTTTTTTTTGATTTTGTGAGTTTTTAATTTAATTTACCAAACCAGTTTTATAAGACAGAATAAGAAGAGATTTTATTCAAAAATTCATATCCAAAGTAAGTATTTTTGGGTGTTTATGTTAACTATTATCCAGTTACTTGTGTAACAATGCAGAATTATATACTTGAAACAAAAGGGCTTAAGTCCAAAATTTAGCTTGGAAAATGCTATTTCTTTGACCCTGCAGAAGTCACAACTCCTGAAATTCAATTTTCTCATTTATAAACTAAGGGGATTGGACTAGATGGTTTTTGGGGTACCCTCAGCTTGAAATTATATATTTATTCAGTCACTCATGTGTGCTTACTGTACTTTCCACCTTTTTTGCATATTTAATACCAGTGAAGCCTTTAATAATAAGGATGTCTTTAATGTAATATCAACAGTGTCAATTTGGAAAGAACTAGCCTAGCTATTTCTTATGCCTCCAATTTATCTTATGTTTCTCCTTCTGCAAACATGGCCTCTATTAATAGAATATATTCTATTAATGGATTATTCAAGTTTTGGGTTCCTAGATGTTTTTTCAGGTATGATGATGAGTTCACATTTTCTGGCTTGGTCTCTTCCTAACCTGGGCCTGCCAGATTCAATAAGTAAATCCTAGTTGATTGGTTGTTCAATATATTTGTGAAATGGCTAACAGATTGGACCTTGGGGGTATTTAATCCCCTTGTAAAAATATATTGAGAGAATGAAGAACTCACAGTATCCTTGAGATGAATATGTAGTATACAGATTATTTTCATTTATTCAATTATAATAAAGCACTGCTGAATAATTTGGCATCAAGTGACAATATCAAAGCAAAAAAAAATAAAGCACTTGACATGATATAAATTATTTAAAAAAAAAAAGTATATTTTTGATTGTATTTCTGTTTATAGGATTTAGAATTGGAACAAACCATAAAAGTCATATACTCCAAACACCACTTTATAGATGAGAAAACTGAGGCCTTCTGAGATTGAGTGACTTGCCCAAAGTTTCACAGGTTAGGATTTGAACTCTGGTCCCCTAAATCCAAATGTCATTTTTTCCCCATTATATCACAGTTCTCTGAAAACATTTTTTTTTCTATTCAAAGAAGCACAGATAACCCACGTCTGTATCTTTCTTATTTTTTTCTTTTGGCCTGGATCCATGACTTATTAGCATAAATTGATTGAAAAAAATCAATCTACCAACACAGGTCAGCAATTTTCTTCAATTATAGACTTACCTGAATACAGGTACTGAGTAGTTAAGAGAGATTCTCAGAGTCTGACAGCCAATCTGTGTCTCCAAGGCTGACTCTCTGTTCATCATATCTCATTACCTTTGATTATTGTCACCTCTCTGTGTTGGATGATGATAATGAAGAAAGTGATGACAATGAATGATGATGAAGATGATGAATAATGGTTCCCCCTCCTACTAGACTGTTGGGACCAACCATAATCTTCTCCATCTTTGGATTTTGCCAATACAATGCTTTGTACATAGAGGATTATGTTAACAAATGTTAGCTGAATTAAATTATATCTTCTCTGTTTTCTGTTATCCTGGGAAGTTAACTAGGGATCAAATATCTATGTTGCATGAACTCATTCGTTTCCAAAAATAATGATGGAGGACCAATTTATTTTGAGATCTTCCAACTTTCCTTCTGATGAAAGCAACAATGAAAGAAAGATAAATGTGAGATATCAATTCTTATTCTCTTGGAAAGAAAAGTGAAAGACTTCTCTGTTGGAGATTTGATGCATTTTTTCTGGGATGGAGCAGTTTCTGTTTGGGTTATTTCTTTCTGCCGAGACTGGCAAAGGAACAGTGTAGAGGAGGTCATTAGCTTTTCTCAGGAGGTTTATGGCAGCTTGCCCATAATCCAGTCTAGCTTCATTTGGAATAGCTTTCTGAATATACATTCTTAAAGCTGAAGTATTGCTCTACTCTCAAATAAGGCAGGAATTTCATTTACAGAACCCATAGTATTCTGTCCAAGATCATTATATCTTAATTTTCTGACCTGTGTGACAAGAAGGTGGTTCTAGGTGATCTCTGTGATCCTTACCATTTCTTGGTCCAAAAAAGTCTATGGGCAAATGTTACTTCTTTCCTATATTGTGTTTCAAAGGACAGAGAGCCAGAGTGTCTTGTGTCCTTGAGTTCAGCGGTATGATCCTGGACAAGCCATTTCATCTCTGTGCCTTAGAGGAAGCTAGGTCATTGATTAGTCTTTTTATATATGAAATAAATGCAGAGTTCTTTTCCTCTGAAAAGGAGGGAATACATTCTTTCATTTCTTCTTCATTGTCAATCTGGGTCACAATTAGATATTTTCCAGAATCTGGTTTAATAATAATAATAATAGCATTTCAGTTCAATTGAATAAATATTTATTAAATGCATACTATATACTAGGCACTGTCCTAAGTGCTAGGGATACAAAGAGAGATAAAAGACCTCTTTTAAATAAATTAGATGTTACAATATAATAAGGGAGACAACACACAAACAAATGTAAACAAAGCAAACTATATACAGTATAAATAGGAATTAATAGAGAGAAGGTCCTGAAAAAATCTTAATGATTAGGGAAGGCTTTCTCTAGAAGGTAGGATCTTAGTTGGGATTTAAAGGAAGCCAGGAAGATCAATAATCAGTGCAAAAGAAGGGACAACATTGCCAGGAGAGACAATGTGTGGAGCTGAGAGATGAAGTATCTTGTCTGGGGATCAGCCAGGAGGTGAGTGTCACTGAAAAGTTTGTGAAATAAGGTGATTTGCAAAGTATCTTACAAATAGTTTCTCATTTTATCCTTATAACAACTCTGACAAGTAGATTTTTATTATTATCTGTTATCCCCACTTTTTGGATGAGGAAACTGAGGCAAACAGTGACCATAATCACAGAGAAAGTGGCTGAGGCAGGTGTTTCTGAGTCACGCGCTCTATCCACGGTGCCATTTAGCTCTTAGATATGGATATATTTTTTCATTTACATTGTCAGGCTGTTTTCCTGGTTCTGCTTATTTTACTTTACATCAGTTATCTAAGTTTTCCTATGCTTCTTATATAGTTACACTCTACTCCATTCATGTATTACAACTTGTTGAGGCAATTCCCAATGGATAATAACATCTCCTTTGTCTCTACTTCCCTGCTCCTACAAAAAGTGCCACATTGCTTTTTAAAAATAATGTCTTTGTTCAAACACTGCTATCTTTTGACCTCTATTTCCGCTGGCCAGCAGACATGCTGAGCTTTGAGTGGGTTGAATCTAACTTTAATTGGAAAAAGCCTGTTCCCTCGATCCACCCTCCCTCCCTCCCTGGAGAGCTCCCTTTGAGAACAGAGTGCTTTGAATGTTCCAGCAAGGGTGTGGTCCTTCAAGAGTTTTCTTCCCAGTTTGAGACTCCCCCAGATAAGGTTTCAGACATTAATAAAATCTACTGAGGAGGATCTGGTTGCCTCCAAGAGTTCAGTAACAGGACGCATTCTTGGTGTGTGTAAACCAGGTTTACACCCAGAGTATGGAACTGGAAAGATTTCTGGGGATGGCTCCCTTCAGGAAAGGACCTAAGGAAAGGCCATCTCTTCTTTTGCTGAAAAGAGCCTGTGCTATAAAATCACATTTTCAAGTAGTCTAGAAATTTTTCTTCCTCTCAGGTAGAGGATTCTAAAGAAGCAAAGAGCTGAATTTCAATGGAAGATAGTGAATTAGTGCTAATCATACAAAATCACCTCATTTAGACATAAATGTGTATCTTTTGGGGGCACCTACATTCTGGAAATCATGTGGGGAAAACAGGATCATTTGTTCCCATTTAAATAAATGTCCCTCCCAAAAAAAGAAAGATGGGAAGTGACTTGGTTTTAGTTATTCTCCCTAGCATGAATTAAAGTGAATTCTAGTTATCAGGAATTATGGACTAGAAAAAAGCATTAACTCTGGAGTCAGAGATTCTGGGTTCAAATCCTGTCTCCGGTGCTTATTGACTTGTTCCAGTCATTTGATTTCTTGGCGTGTTGAGTGCTTCATCTGTACAGTGAGGAGGTTGCTCCCTTTCATCTCTAGCATGATTGATCAGCTCATTAGCTCTTCTACTTTGTTACTACAGCTTACCTTAATTCAAGAAGCACTTATCAAGCACCTATAAAACACCATGCTAGTTGGAAGCTTGGCTTGTTTGTTATTTTATAGTGCTTCAAGTGAAGACTCACTTATCTGACAGCAGGTGGAAACAGGGTTCATTTCAGTGGCTTTATGTAACTTTGATTTCAATACAGGATCTTGCCTTTTGAAATAAGAGTGATTGATATAGATAGGGTCAGGATGTCCTGAGTTCAAGTCTCACCCCTGACATTTATAGCTCTGTGACAATGAAAAAAATCACTTACCTTCTTGGGGACTCAGTTTGCCCAGTTACAAAAAGTTACAATGACTTGATAGGGTTTAGGGTTAGGTTTCTTCATAAATGTATAATCCTTTGAATTTACCTTCTTGAGGACTCAGTTTGCCCAGATACAAAAAGAATGAGGTCAGTCTTATGGCCTTTGAGTTTCCTTTTCTCTCTTAGTCTGCAATCATATGACTCAATGGCTTCTGAGGTTTCTTCCTAAATCTATAATCCCATGAATCCCAGATCCAGAGCTAAAAGGGACAAAAGAGGCTATCTAGTCCAACCCCTTCAATTTCAGTTCCAAGACTCAGTGACTTGACCAAGATCATGCATGAAAGTAGGACGTTTCAGAGGTGGAATTTGATTTTGCAGTTCCTTTGATTTTAGAGTCAGAGACCTTTCTGCTATGCTTTCTGATGACATAATGTTTGAGAAACTGTGATGCGAAGAAGAGCAAACATCTGATTTTCTTTTTTCAGTAACTGCTAGATGTGCTGGTCAAATAATGCCACGTTTTTCTTGGCTCTGTTTCTTTCTCAGAAGCAAAGAGATGGAAAGACAGACTGTTCTTTATCTTCTCTCCGGTGGTTAAGCAAGACATCCACTATAAAAAGACAATGTAATCCTTATTTAATTATCCACTAAAATATTTACTTGCAAAATGTAATTTCTAACTTAAATGAACTTGGGGTTCTTTTTGTCATCAGTACTACCCATAACACACATTTATTAAAGTGCTTGTGATAGAGAGAACCCTTTGTTTCCCCAAAAGAATATGAACTGGGATTATATTTTCATAGTTCTCTCTATGGCCATCACTGCACAGCTAGGTGGAACAGTGGGTAAGGTACTGGTCTTGTCGGTAAGAATTGAGTTCAGTTCCAATCTTAATCACATACTAACTGGATGATTCTGGGTCAGCCATTTAATCTTTATTTGCCTTAATTTCTTCATCTATCAATGGGGGTGAGAGTAATCATACCTACCCCCAGGAATGTTGCAAGGATCCAATGAGATAATATTTGTAAAGCACTCCATGAATAATAGCTGCTATATTTATTGTTGTTAGTTATTATTATTCTCCATAAAGATTTCAAGAGTCTGATGCACTCCCTCCAAGCTTATAAGTTTCTCATTAACCATCTTCGTATTTCCTCCCCTTCAGTGATGAACCACCAGCACCAGCAGCAAATGGCATCCAACACTACTCTGTCCCAGCAGAACCACCCAGCCCAAAACCCACAGGCGGGCTTGATGAGTTTGCCCAATGCCCTGACCACTCAGCAACAGCAGCAGCAGAAATTACGCCTCCAGCGGATCCAGATGGAAAGAGAAAGAATCCGTATGCGCCAGGAGGAACTCCTGAGACAGGTAATCACCCCACTTTTAACCTGTCAGACAGGGAACTTCCTCTGAACCAGAGCCATGAGCCCTGTTTTACTTGCCCTAGTGCTTAAAACTCCAAGGGCTCCAATCTTTGACCAGAGATGACCAGTGACTATATTGGTTCCTATAGCAGTTGTGTCTACTGTTGGCAGTCCAACAGTAAGAGAAAAGAAGAGAAAAGGAAAAGAAATAAGATGAGGGAAGAATAGAAGAATGGATGTGAGTCTGAGAGAAAGAGGCTGGGAAGAGAATAAGGTTGGGGGAAAAGATGGAAAAGAGATTTGTTCTGTGTAGACTCTTACCCCAAAGTGCCTCCTTGACAACTTTGCTATAAGTAGGACTCCTCCCTACTCAAACAGAGACGCTTTCTTTTTGTGGTTAGCTAATTAGGAAGAGCAGAATTATTGGGACAGACCTGAGTGGATCTTTAAATTCCCAGCTCTCCTTCACCCTCATACCTGCTGCTGCTGCCGGCAGACTTCTGGCTTTCTGGTGTCCCTCCTGGCAGGCCCCTTCCCTGCCCACCTCTCCAACTCTCTCAGGAGTAATTGGTGAAGGCCTGGAGAAAGTGGCTAGGCATGTCGCTATGAGCTTGGGCAATTATAGGATCTTTTTAAAAGTTTAAATATTACAAAGCTAATTTAACCAGTTTGCATGTCTCATGAATTTTATTGGCTATAGTTTGGGAGGAAAGTTTCAATTTACTGTCCTAATGCTTTAAACTTAGCAGTGTGACTCATGGGATAAGAGAGATGGGTAGCTTCCTTTGGATGGCTTAAGGAAATAAACAGTTTTAACAGACTACTGAAAGAACACATTTTCCTTCTTTTGTTAGGGAATATGTGGTTATTTTTTCAGTTATGACTGCTGTCTGGAAATTTTCTGTCAGCTTCCTTAGAGAAAATAAATAGCCTGCTTCCCTAAAGATATAAATTCTAGCCCATAAATTGCATATATGATGTGATTTGGGGAGTTAGGTCATTTCTTGTCTTTCCTTTTTTTTTTGCAATGGAATTGTTGGGGGAATATTGTATTGAAGTAACTGGGCTCAGAAAATGAGGCAAACAGAAAAGCAGTGTGGTTTGTTTATGCAGCAGAAATTGTCCTCCAAATCTGAGGGGAAGAAATTTGTCTTAACTAAAGTGCCCCTCGTGAAATCAGATCCTAAAATTGTTGTAAATGTACTTGAGGCCACAGGGTGGGGTGCTGGACTTGGGGTAGAGAACGTGTCAGATGTTTATTGGATGGGTGACTTTGGACAAGTTCCTTACTCTCTGCCTCAGTTTCCTCATCTGTTAAGTGAAGAAAATAATAGCACCTGCATCTTAGGGCTGTTGGGAGGGTCAAATGAAATAGTACATCTAGAACTTTGTACACCTGAAAGCATTTTGTAAAATTCCATTACTGTTACTGTTGCTATTGCTGCTACCACTACTACTAACATTATTATTACTAGCACTACTATTACTACGTCTTCTATTGCTATTACTATCACCCTCATTACTATCAGCTCTACCACCACTAATACTACTACTGTTACTTCAACTGTTACTACTACTACTACCATTAGACCACCACTACTACTATTATTACTACCACCATCACTACTACCAGTAACACTACTACCCTCATTACTATTCTTCCTCCTCCTGCTCCTACTACTACCCCCATTACTACTACTACTATCATTACTACTACTACAATCATTACTACCATTACTACTACTACTACTACTACTATCATTACTACTATTACTACTACTACTACCACCATTACTACTACTACCACTACTACTACCATTACTACTACTCCTACTCCTACTCTTTTTGCTGCCCAGGTCAAGGATCACAAACCATTCTCAGAGCAAGCCACACGAAGGGTTTCTGAATTGGACACAGATTAAGATGAGGTCCTGTAACATCAGAGGAAAGGGAAAGAAGTAAGGGGAGATAGAGAGAGATACCCAATTTGAAGTCATCTGGCAGCTTCCTAGTTTAATTGTTCTTATCTCTTAGGTACTGAATTCTGCTATTTAAAGCTACAGAAAGACCCAACACCCTTTAAGTCGAGTTCTCTAAATTTAGACCCTGGTACAAAATCCCATCGCTCCACCCTAGTTATAGTTCTGGCCTCTTGCCTTTGTATATGACTTGTGCCCGAACTTATGTGGTTATTTCAGGGCAACATTTGTTCAGACTGCTTTTAGCAATTGTCTCATGTTTCTTGGCAGGATTTGGCTTTACAAATTTTTTTCAATTTGAGTAAATATTTGGAATTATTTTTTAGCTTTTTGGATGTGGAGCACATTGAAGAGAACGGTGTATCTATTTGCCACTTTTATTGCCCATGTTAGGAAGCTCATACATTAGATTCTTCTCATACCTGATATGAGTTAGCAAAGATGAATAGACCTCCCCTTTCTCTTTCTTCCCTTTCCTCCTGTACTCTCTCTTCTCCTCTCCTCCATCTTCTCTCTATACAACTATATTTTAAAATCTTCGATACTCTCTTTTGGTGGAGGGGGCTTAGGAAGAGGAAGAGGGAAAAGTACATTTATCTGGGATGATGGTGAAAATCAATTTATTTTTTTCTGTTTGTTACTTTGAAAAAAGTCCAGTTTTTAAATTCATGTTTCAGAGAAGTCACTAAGTTTCCGCAATGTTTGTCTTCCCATGATGGAGTCACTAAGTGGGAGTTAGGAACACTCCTAGAAACTGGGCTCTCAGAGTGGCCAAAGCTGCCATGTCTCCTGGGAGTTCTGAGCTGACCTTCTTCCCCATTATTTGCCTTTTCCTGTCTCTTCAAATCAATGTCCACGTCTGCCCAGAGAGGTTTTTCTAGCAGTCTGCTGGTGCTGTGCCTTTGGAGTGAAAGGAGGGGTAGGAGAAGTACACTGACCCCTACAGAATGCCGTGTTGGACAGGCATTTTTTCAGTCATGTCCAGTTCTTTGTGATCTTTTTTTTTTTTTTTTTTTGGCAAAGTAGTAGAGTGGTTTGCCATTTCCTTCTTCCGCTCATTTTACAGATGAGGAAACTGAGGCAAATAGAATTAAGTGACTTGACCAGGGTCACACAGCTAAGATGCATCTGAGGCAGGGACCAGTGATCTCTCCATTGTACCACTTAACTTCCCTCTAGATACATTTTCTCCTTATTCTTAGGGATGTAATTTTGTTCATTTCATTTGCATTTAAATTCAGTTTCATTTTAATTAACTTAAATTTTATTTACTTCATTTCAATTTATAATTCATCAAGCATTTATGCGGGACCTATTGTGTACCTAGTGCTGGAAAAAACAAATGCAAAAATCAAGCAATCTCTGTCCTGTAGGAGTTCATGGAAGCTGGGAGCTGGGAAAGAGTACTCACTTATAGGACTCCTAACCCATCTTTTCTTACTCCCCTCAGCATATATGTCTGATAATACCTGAGGAATTAGGAGGCCACAATTCACTCCCTAAGGGTTCCAAAGGGTGCCCTTTTATCAGCCCTGTACTGAAAGAGTAAATACCTCTTTGGCTAATTTGGATTTGTTGAAAATTCTGACAACAGGCTAGGAAAAAGGCTTAAGTAAAATAGGTTGCAGATCCAGAAACTGAAAGGAAGAAATATTTTAAATCCAGGAGGAAGTAAGGACAATCAGAGATCAAAGTTGGGTAGCAATAGAATTCAAAGGAGGGGGGTTCCTTTTCAGGTGACTCCATGGCTGCCATTTTTGATCATCACCAATGGTGAAAAGAAAGTCAGCCTATGTGCTACATTAGAACCAGAGGACCTGGGCTGGGATTGACTCTGAAGTTAGCTACTTATATGACCTCCAAGGACCTAGCAGGCCTTCTCCCTCTCCAACACACACACACACACACACACACACACACACACACACACACACACACACACACAGACACACATACACACACACACACACACACATACACACATACACACACACAGAGTGTAAAAATATATGTAGGCAGTATGGATGTATGTATATATAGTCACATCTATCTGTCTGTCTGTCTATCTATCTATCTATCTATCTATCTATCTATCTATCTATCTATCTATTACATGGATCTAGGAAGTGTTTTTATGTGTCGGGTCCTCCTGAATCCAAGACCAGTGCTCTAGCCATCTAGCTGTCCCTACAGTTTAGACTTTAAACAAAAATAAAAGTCCCCATGAAAACTTTTCACTCTAGTCTAAGTGTTGTAAGACCAAGGCCTGGATTGTGATGGAGTGAAGAAATGCCCTTAAGTCCCCTCCTCCTTCCTGTCACCTTCCCTGGGTTTCATTTTTCAGACATTGTTATTATTCCCCAAACTAACCCTTCCCTGCAGCTTTCATGGCCACGTATGGGGCATTCACATCTTGCAGAATCGCCCCCCTCTCAGTCCCTTACTCCCCCATTGCCCTCCTGCCACTTGTCTGAGGACCAAAATCAAAGAAAATGCTGAGTAAGTGTGCAGTAGGGTTGCTAAGCAACAGGAAAGAGGCAGAGGGTTTGGGTGAAAGTCAGTGGAATTCTCTTGGCCAGCCTCCCTCACAAATCTCCTTAGAGCCCGTCAGCTCAAACTTTGCAGCTGCTCTGCTGGAGGGGCACGCCCAGGCGTGAGCAAGTCTGGTTTCGGGATCCTTCAGGGCCTGGCTTATATCTGATCAGAAGGGCAGCTTCTTTTTTTTTTCCTTGAGAGAGAGGTTAAAGAGTGTCAGTCATTTAATTCCAACTCAGTCCTGTCCCCCCTTCACTCCCTTCTTCTCCATATGAAACTGAAATGACAAGCTCTAAAACTTCACACTTGGGGAGCTAATCAAGTGGAAACTTGTAATCCCAGGAAGCATTTACAGTGTCAAAAGTGCCCTGATTTTGTTTTCCTGCTGTTACTGGGATGTAATGAGCAGCCGTGTCTTTCTGGAGCCATTTTTGACAGGTTTCAGTGAAGATGAATGTGTGAAAAATGAGGTTTACTTACTTCTTTCTTTTTTTTAATAAGTTTTTCTTAATTTAAAAAAATATATGTAAAGATAGTTTTCAACCTTGCCCTTTGCAAAACTTTATGTTCCCTATCCCCCCCACCCCCCCATCCCCTAGACAGTATGTAATCCAATATAGGTTAAATATGTGCAATTCTTCTAAACATATTTCCACATTTATCATGCTGCACAAGAAAAATCAGATCAAAAAGGAAGAAAATGAGAAAAAACAACAACAAAAGTGAAAATACTACATTATGATCCACACTCAGTCCTCATAGTCCTTTCTCCAGATGCAGATGGCTCTCTCCATTACAAGTCTATCGGAATTTCTGCCCCTTATTTCTGATCCCTCATTTATGGCTATGTAGGAATATTCCATTTTAGAATTTTGTTTTATATAGCCATAATGTTTTCTGCACTGTTTTAGATTGGGGTGCCCTTCCCAATGTGGAGGAGCTGTGAGGGAAGCCCAAACCCTATCATTCACAAATGCAATGCCTGAACTCTCCCTTTTCTGTCCAAACTCATTTTGGTGACTGAGCTTGTGTGGATGAGAGTTCCCAAATCAGGGAAATTCCAGGAACTTTGACAATGGCTCTCTGGACTCCTTTGGCAGAAAGTTAAAAAGAGATTTACATCAGGACGTTGTGTAAAGAAGGTGAATAATTTAGCGTCCTGCGACGTATGAAGTCTTTTAAAGTTTTTTTGGCAGGGACTGCACATTCTCCGCAAAGGAAGAACCACTTCGAGACTCAGGATTTCAAAATATTGCCTTTATTTTTTCATTTGTTTCCACTTACCCCACCCTTGTTAATTAAAACAATGCAGCATCCCATTTTTCGGATCTTTTCCTCCAACGCTCATACTGACAGCACAGGACCCTCTGAAGAACTTATTATCATTGGGTTCCCTTTGAAGTCCGTGCCAAAGCTCACATGAGCCAGGCAGCAGGAGGCACTTCTTCAGCCAAAGACATCGCAAGGGCTGCTGGGACCCCAATCCAGGATCCCTGGTCACGACAGGCTGCTTGACTTTCAACTGCAGTTTATTTTCTCCCCTCCTTTATTTACTTATTCCACAGGAAGACTCACCAGCAAGTTGGAAGAGAAGAAGGGCTGAGGTTTTAATCCTGAGACAACCTCTATTTTGTTATTGGGATTTAGCGTCCACTCCTGTCCCCTACTTCCTCTTTCCCCCACCGTCCCCAACCCTGAGCTAACAGGAATGCCCTTTAAGAAAACAATCAGCCTCATCATTAACCACCTCCAGGAAAGGTGTAGTAAACTAGACAGACTACCCCCCTTTACAAGGGATGTTTGGGTTATATATCGCTGGAGTCTGAGACGTGGTGCTCTCCACTTTTAGCTTGGAAAAAAAGAGCAAGAAGTTCAACAAGGTGGCATTATGGAGAAACTAGACAGCTTTCCAAAATCTTGTGAATCGCTATTGTGACTTCCCTGGACAGCAGAGTGGAAAGAGCGATGGCTTTGAAGTCTAACAGCCTGGATTCAAATTCTGGTTGTCACTTACTCTACCAAGGAGAAATGGGGAGGAAGAAAGAGTGAGTTACTGGACCTCAGTTTCTTCATTTGCAAAAAGAGGGGATTTGGAGTAGTTTATATTAGAAGCCTCTTCCTGCTTTAAATATATGATCTTATGGTCATAACCATGTCCTGCTAGAATTAGGAATAACTTGAGTGGCCCTTTATTTCAATCTTGCCTCCCAACCCAGGAATTACTTTTCCCAATAAATTGCTCTTTTAGCATCCAACCTTGTGTGCCTCAACTTCCTAGATTCCTTCAAAGTAAATCTGAAGCACCTCCATTTTCCTGCTCCTTCCAGTTTCTAGTCCCTCACCTGGCTCACCCATGACCTTGTTTTTAATTCTGCAAGGACCAATATGTGACCATATTGTTTTTTGGACAAACTTCTGGAAAGCATGAACGACTTGCATTTCTTTTTCAGTACCTGGCACATAGTAGGCACTTAATGTTGATTGATGGATCAGGCTAGTCACAGTTCTTCCAGCAATTCCTCAAGGAGATAATTCCCTATGCCCAAGCAAGCAAACAATCAACATTTCTTAAGTACTTACTAAATGCCAGGCACTGTGCTGAGCCTTGAGGATACAAAAAGAACTAAGAGACAATCCCTGTCTTCAAGAACAGAGAAAAGAACAAACTTTAACTAACTTAACATATTCTTAACTAATGGTTTTCTCTGAATTAAAAAAAAATATATATATATATATCTATATCTATCTATCTATCTATCTATCTATCTATCTATCTATCTATCTATATATATATAGGCATTAAGGCTTTGGTGATATCTTATATTTATATTAATCTCATTCTAGAAAGGAGTCCATAGGCTCCACCAGAGGTAATCTATGACAAACAAAAATTTCAGAACCCCTGCTCTAGAATTTGTCACTATCCATCCTGAAATGTAGTAGCCAGAATTGGACACAACATTCTAGATATGTTCTGATAGCAGAATCCAGGAAGACTATGACCTCCTTTGTCCTGGACGCTCTGTTTCTATTAATATAGTTTGAGATGACATTAGTATATTTTTGAGGGATTGATCCACTCTTCTGGCTCACTAAAATATATTTAAATAAAAATAAGCCTATATGGTTAAGTATAAATTATTCAAGGCTTGTCCAGATTGTGCGATTGACCAAAAAGTTTGGAATTTTTTGGTAAGTATTAAAGGAGTATTGAGAATACAATAAGCCAGGGAAGGAAAAGTGTTATTGTAGCTTACACTGGGAAGCTAAAGTCTATGGGCTTGTACTGGAAAGAGCACTGAGTTTGGGGGACGGGAGATCTGCAGTCACCTTTCAACTTTGCCACTGATTCTAGTATAAAAGGAAGACTTTGGACTTTGATCTCTAAGCCACTGTCCAGTGTAGTGTGTCCAGACCAGCTGTGCGATTGCAAAAATCATTTCACTTCTCTGGACCTCAATTTATTCATCTATAAAATGAGAAGATTGACTTAGATGATGTTTAAGCCTTCTCAAGTTGAAATTACTCTCTATTCCACAGTCTCAGAGTTGGGTCTTTTCGTTCTTTTTTGTGGGAAGGGATTGGGGGAAAGTCAATGGGATATGAGAGAAAGAAACTAGGAGTAAGGAGAGCTCTTAGTTCAAATCTTGCCTCTGATGCTTATTAGTTGAGTGGTAAGTTACTTAAAGTCTCCCAACCTCAGTTTTCTCATCTAGGTGGCATGGAGTACAGAGCACTGGGCATGGAATGTTCATGAGTTCAAATCTAGCCCCAGACACATACTAGCCATGTGACCCTGGACAAGTTACCTAATCCTGTTTGCCTCAGTTTCCCCATCAATAAAGTGAGCTGAAAAAAAAAGATGGCAAGCCACTTCAAAAGGGATCACAAAGAGTCAGACACTGCTGAAATGATTGAATAACAGTCTCAAAACCATAGAGTTGTCATGTGGACTAAATTAGATTATGTATATATAACATTGTGTAAATGTTAATTATTGTATTAATATGGTTCATTTGAGAAAAGCAGAAGTTATTATGCCTATAAATGAAATAGTGAAAAGGGAAATTTCTTTTTGGCATTTCTTTTTCATTTTTCAATTTATGAGCAGATAAGATTTTAAGTCGAATTACATTTCTGAGTAAAGCAGAATTGTAAAGACCAAAAATCTGGAAAATGAATTAGGATTCCTTCCATCACATTTTCAGAGAGGATTATTCAGTAACAAGCAACTACATTTTGAAAGTAGACAAGTTGCTGAATTCCCTAAGTGAGTATCATGGAGTTAAACAGTTGAGAAGTTGAATAGAAAACCTCTAGCTATTACTGAATTTCAGACCTGACCAGGCAGCCAATTTTACTACCATAGAGTGTCAAGAGCTAGAAAGGACCTTTGAGACCATTTAGCTTAATGCCTTCATCTGGAGCACAAGATGACTAAGCATTGAGGAATACAATTACGCTGAGGGAAACAAGGGAAAAGGGGTAGCATTTTCTTCTGAAAATTCTTTGAAAAGCCTTGTTAAATACAGTTTGCGTTAGGATCTAAGTGTTGAAATGTTCTTAAAAATCATCAGCTCAAACCATTTTTGAGATGAGAAAACTGAGTCTTAGAAATGAGAAATGACTTTCCCAAGTTCACTTAACTTCTGGGTAATCTGCCATTTATTCAAGTTCTTTGAAAATGGATTTAATTTGATTACCAAAATTCTACTAATGGAAAATGGTCACTAGAATTGGGCAGCAGCTTCAGAAATGTAGGTATGTCCACTGTTCAGCTCACAACCAATCCATGGCTTTTTAATTTGTGTAAGTTTTGTCTTCCTATAAATCAGTTGAACACAATCTACAAATTGTGCTGCCAGCTTTCTTGTAGTTCTTTTAATATTCTATGAAAATTCATGCCCCATTTTAATGGTTTACCTGTTACCATATAGCAAGAGTGAAAGACAACCGTCAGACAACCTCAATCTACTTGTGCATTTCCTGCATAAGAAATTGTATGCCTTGGAAGTCTCTCCCTGTCTCATTCAGGATTTTATATCACTGGAAAAAATATCGATTGAAAAAAATAATGGAGCAGCTAGGGTTGTTGAGAGATTCCCCAAATCCACTCTCTTTCTCTTATTCAGTTTTGGACCCTTTTGACATCTACACACAAATTGAAATTGAAATCATTTAAAGAGAGAATTACTAAATTTTAAAACTATATCTTGGAAAATTGTGAACATTTCATTAGTAAGAATTAAGAACTTTTGTCTATAATTCAAGTTATTGGGTAATAAGAATTGATGTCATCGCCTATGTCCCATTCTTTTATAGGAGCAATAATCATAGCTAACATGTAAATGACTTGTTTACAAAACCTAATCTAATTGGGACTTCACAATAGTTGTGAAGTAGGTACTTCAAATGTTGGGACTTCCATTTTACAGACAACCTGGTGTCCAGAAAAGTTTCATGCTCCCACAGCTATTAAGTGCCAGAATTAGGATTGCATCCAGGTCATCCATTTCTCTTGCATCTAGCCCTCTATTTCTTAGAGACTGGTTGGAAGCTGCTAAAGGCCATCTGTTGTCAATGTGGTGAATATAATGGGTGAATTTAATTTGAATACCAACCCAAGTGTACCCAGACAGGCTCTCCTCCAATGCGAGACCCTTCTATGGGCTATAAATGATCCCTGAAGATACAAACACTGAGTTCCAGGACTTTTTTACATATTGTCAGCATCATTGTCGATCAACAAACATTTATTTATTATTTATTGTATGTTATGTACTGTGTTAAGGACTGGAAAAGTGAAAAAAAGGCAAAAGCCCAGGAGCTCATATTCTAGGAGATGGCATGTGAATAAGTAGGCACAAACCAGGTCTATCCAGAGTCAATGGAAGATAATATCAGAAGGCAGCTAAGTGGGATGAGCATTGGGCTTGGAAAAAGGAAGACTCATCTTCATCAGTTCAAATCTAGCCTCAGATAATTACTACCCATGTGATTCTGGGCAATTTGCCTCAGTTTGCCTCAGCTGTAAAAATCAGCTAGAGAAGGAAATGGCAGACCATTCCAGTGTCTTTGCCAAGAAAACCCCACATGAGTTTGTAACTTGAGAAGAAGCCACAGCTAAAGGGACCAAGAAAGGCCCTCTGCTGAAAACGGGGTTTGTGTTGAGACTTGAAGGAAGTCAGGAGGAGGAATGCCATTCCAGGCTTAGAGGAAAAAAATCACTTTGAAACAGAGATAGGGGTATCCTGTGTGAGGAGCAACAAGTATGCCAGTATAACAGGAAAGGCTCTTGTCCCTGGCAGACTGCCTACTAATGGACATGGCCCTGGAGAAATAAGTTTAATATTCTTTGGAATAATTAAGTCTATTGTCTTTTTTTTTTTTAAACAAAAGTTTTTTATTTTCAAAATACATGCAAAGGTAATTTTCAACATTCACTCTTGTAAAACCTTGTGTTCCAAATTTTTCTCTTTCCTCCCCCACCCCAAGATGGCAAGTAATCCATCACAAGTTCAACATATACAATTTTTCTAAACATATTTCCACATTACAATTCCCATTTTTGTACAAAAATGTCAATCATGTTAGTTTATAGTCACATCACCACTCTGAAAAGCTACGTGATAAGGAATTAGTAGAAAATGAAGGCTCAGTGAATGCATTTGGCAAATCCAGTCCTTTGGATTCCATTTGGAATAAGCCATTTGGTTCAAAACCCAGGAGTTGCAGACAAACAGGAAATGTAAACACCAAGGAGGAATGAAGAATACTGCTACAAATGCTTTCTCCCTTAGTTAATTCAGGTCAGAATTTGGGACAGAGATTAAAAACAACTTCCCAGAAAGTTGTCTAGTGTTGTGATGCTGAAAAAATGTCTGTGGTGAATAGAACTTTACCAGCTTGGATTGACTAGCTAAGCCAGTAATTAGCACAGTGCCTGGCACATAGTAGGTGCTTATTAAGGCTTACTAATTGATAGACCAGCTCAACTGTTTTTTTGGGATAATTGTTGCTAGGGAAAGTTTCTTCCCTACTTTAGTGGATAATTTTGGACAATCCTTGAAAGCAGACATTTTATATTAATAAAGGGAGCCCTCTACAGACCAAATGTAGTATTCTCTTCAAGTAGAATGTCCTTAAGGGTAAAAGCTATTTGGAAATCCCATTCGAGCAGATAATTGAACTTGAATATATCTTCAAAAGCAAAACTTAACCTAATGGGAACATTCTGATTAAGGGTAGAGAACAGAGAGCTCTGCCAGTTGATCCAGGACATGGAGTCTCTGAATCTTACATCAGGGGTAGACACGTGAATGGATGAGCAAATGAATGAGTGAATGAAAGAAAAAAAATTATTAAGCATGTGTCAAGAATTATGGTAAGTACTGAGAGGTAAATTTAAAAATATAACTCCTGCCCTCAAGGAGCTTACATAATAATCAGGAAAGATAGCGCTTATAAGGGAGAATAATGGCCAGGGAGGGGTGATTGGACTGGGGATTGGGTTGTTGAGTGTGGAACCAAAGGGTATGGCTTGATATGTACTTTCCAATGTACTACTGATTGATTATTTTTCCCAAAGATGGAAGGAATTGGGGGTGGAGAGGAATTGGGGGCTGGTGAAAGGGTCATGAAGATGACACCATCTTAGGGTTTGGTAAGTTATAGAGACCTCTCACCAGTCAAAGTATAGAACCCAGAGCAGGAGCGGGGAACTGAGTTGGAGGCAGAAGGCACAACATGAAAACAAATGAATAGTATCACGTCTCTCATAGACCTAGACATTTTAGGGAATCGGGCTGAGTTACAGCAGCCTCATGGCACAGGATGAAAGTTACTTTTTTTGGTCTTTCTTTTTCACTGTAAATACCAAGTGAGGTCAGTGACTGTGCCTTTGTTCCTTGTTATTTCTTCCCCACACCTAACATGGTGCCCTACATGGACGGGACAGACTGTGATATCTTCAGTATAGGGAACTCCCAATGAAGAAGCTTCCTTTACCGATGCTATCTCTACCTCTGTTTGGGGGCGCAGAGAAGTTGAAATGATTTGTTCATGTTCACATAGTATGCATCGAGGTGGGTTTTGAACCCAGATCCTCTTACCTCTAAAGTCAACAGTCTGTCCACTATGCTACAGATCAGGCAGCTATTTAATGTCAGTATTTACTTGTAATTTATTTCATTCTCCATAGAATTAGATCACAAACCAGAATTTAGATCCTTTGAATCTTTCATTTTTTTGGATTCTGAATAAATGGTAATTTTCTCTAGTACTTTTCTGCTTAATTTCTAGACATCCCTAACTCATCAGTTTTTATTTTGGAAAATCAGTGTCTGAAAATCTCAATTAGTCAGGATCTTGTTGCTCACAAGAATGGTAAAAAGAACTTTGTTAGAGAGAGAAGTCATTTATAGGAAGTGGTTGCAATGTACCCTGGCTATACAGAAACCTCTCTCTAATAAGAACATTGTCATTTTGGTACATATCATGTGTGGTATAACCATATTTGACCACTACATGAGACAGTCTTAAAATAGGCTGACTTTCAGCCATAATAATAATGATTTCAGGATGTAAGGTAGTATTGTTAGAGGAAAATCAACAGACAAAAAAGATAAAAATAGGCTGTCCCATGCTGGGGTTTGGTAAAAGGAATAAACCAATATTTTCTTTTGTTCACTGGAAAAATTTATGTTTATAGTATTCTTTTGACTTTTGGATAGAGGGTTGGAACTAGTCAGAGAGACAATTTCAAATCTGGCCTCGCTTACTTTTTAGCTGTGCATTTTGTCATTTAATTTCTGCCTTCCTATGTTTCCTCATCTGTAAAATGGGGGTAATAATAACATCTGCCTCCCAGGGTTGTGTGGAGAAAATGAGATATTCGTACAGCTCTTTATAATGATAAAATACTATATAAATGCTGCTTCTGCTTCTTTTGCTACTACTACTCTTTATACTATTATAGAATTTGCAGATAATCACATGATTTTAATGCTCTTTTACTTTTGTTTAAATAGTATCATGGCATTTTCAGAGCTAGAATAGATTTGGGGTTGTCAAGGCAAGCCCCCTATTTTTATGGATGAGGGAACTGAGAGGTTAAAACACCTTGTCCAAGGTAGACCTGGAACCATAACCTAGCTTGTCTCTTTCTTAATTTATCACTCTTACTGTTCCTTTATGGCATATGATATTTTATGTAATACAGAACCTTTCTTTGGCTTCTGTAACTCTTCAAAAGAAAACAGTATAGTTCAGTGATGCTACTTTTATGATGGTTATTCATGGTCTCCAGAAACTTTCCCCAAAAGTGTAACAGGAAGAAGAACTCTCAGCTGGATCTTTATCATGCTCATTCAATCTAGAAATAAGTCATTGATTTTTGGGGGTGGGGTGGGGTGGGTGATCTGCTGATAGTGTTCTGATATAACCATTAAGGTTACTCTGTCATCACTTAAAATTTTTTTACTGGCCTGGAAATAACATGGACAAAAAGGAGATTAATAGCTTTCAATCAGATCCAATCTAATCCAATTTAATAAATAGTTATAATGTACCTATTATATGCTGGAGATGGTGATGTAAGAAAAAATAATCACTTTTGTCTTCAAGGAATTATGCTCAGCTACTTACCACGGAACTTTGATTTGGATTTGACTTTTAGAAATGGCATTAATTAAAAGGAAATCTGAGGTGCAGATATCTAAGCAGTTGGACACACTGGGGCAGAGGTCCAGCCACTGCTGCCTGAGTGACTGTGGATGAGTGACTTAGGCTTGAGTTTGTATCTAGGGCCCATGCTGATGATGATTGTGAATCTTGAAACAAGAGAAAGAAACAGCTTTGTCTCATTAGGTTAGAACCCCTTTTCGTTTACATGGTCCTGTTTTGCAGGAAATATGGCTAACTCATCCCCTCCATTGTCTTTCACCTTTGTGCAGGAAGCCGCTCTATGTCGACAACTTCCCATGGAATCAGAGACGATGGCCACTGTTCAGGCTGCTGGGAACACACCTGCCATGGCCCAGGAAATCAGACCAATAACAAATAACAGTTCAGATCCTTTTCTCAATGGGTAAAGTCTCTTTTTTTTTTTTTTTTGAGCCTACTTCATTGGGGAGAAGGGAAGCTCACTTTATGTTAGCTTTCACATTCATATTGGTTACAGGAAGAGAACAAATGGTCTGAACTTCCATCATAAGGTCAAGACCACAAGAATGGAGAATTTCGTACATTTTCAGTGCAAGGAATGTTGCCTGTATTTGTTGTATTTTCACGTGAATGTGCTATATTCTTTCTTCCCTTTCCCTATTCCCATAAAATATAAACTGAGATTAGGAACTTTTGTTTTATTTTTTGTATTCCAGTTCCTATCACTTTATATATATTTATATATACATATGTATATTACATATACATACATATATTTATATGCAGAGTATATATAATTGATTTGATAAAATGCAATCATAATCATGCCATTGAATAATGCCTGTAACTAAGAAGGCCACAGCACATTATATCGCATACAAACTATGAGACTACTGGGAAAGGATGAACGAGGACAGATTTGAAAAAAAAGTTGGTCATTTAAAAAATATAGCACTGTCTAATAACTAGTAGATCCTGCAAATCTCTTACAACTTTTGAGATTCTGCATCCTTTTTCAATTACAAACATAGGCCACATTTGACCTATTTATTATTTAATTTTTTTGTTTGCCCTCATTTTTGTTGCTTCCTTTTTACCAGATTATTAACTTTTATAGAGAACTTGTGTCATTTTTTTTTAATTCAAAAAACAGCAAAAGCTTACAGTAAGAACACTTTAAAAGCTTAAGTTATATTAAAATGAAAAGGAATGAATTTGTACATAAAATAGAGCAATAATTAGTATAAATGACCGATTTTTCTTTTTTACCTTGATAGAGACTCTTATAAATTTGCTTATTGAATATTGCTTATTTGATATTATAAGTTGGAGAATTTTATTTTGAACGTGGACTTAAAGCTGGGCAGAATGATTGTTGATCTGATTCCCATTTTGGTTTTTTGTCTACTTGTATTGGGCTCTGAAATTCTTTTTAGGGGGAATGACACTGAGGAGTTTTCCATGTTTTAATTTGTAGTGGACCGTACCATTCCAGGGAGCAGAGCACAGACAGTGGCCTAGGCTTAGGTTGCTACAGCATCCCAACAACTCCTGAAGATTTCCTCGGCAACGTAGACGAGATGGACACAGGTAAGAAGGAGAAAATGGTTATTTAAAGACTTTTAGCTATTAAGCTCTGGTTAGTCTTGGATGTTTTCAAGTTTCCATGTTATGCTTTTTCATATGTTTGTGCAATGTGCTTCCAAGATAGGGACGGGTTATGAAATATACTTTATCAATGTTTGTTAGTACAAGCACAAGAAAATTCAAAAAGCAACAAGTGATAGTTTAATAATATAGATGCACCAAGTTGTGAATTTATTTTTATTATAGAATACCTATTATATACGTATATATATATATATATATATATATATATATATTATATACCTATATAATATGAACCTATTACAGGTATCATTTTTCCTCCCACACTGCCAAGATTTAAAATTTCAGCCTGTTCATATTCCCTCCACCAACATATTGTGTCCCCTTTGTTAAGTATAGTACATGTCAGAGTTTCTATAGTTCTCAGTGGGTCAACCTGAATATATATCTTCCTGAATTTAAGCTAGTCTGGCCTATAGATAACAGATGTGGAGACTAAAACTTGGCCCATACTGAAATTTTCTTTAGAGCACCAAGACCCATCAGATTCTGCACACCACTGGAAGATGCTTGGAGAAACCAGTCCCAAATTCACCCCAAATGGGCCACTCTAATAGGGTGTAGTGGTGATTTGAGTGGATGGCCAACCTGTTTCCCTACATACCTATGTTTGAGTAGCTAAAACTTCTTTATTGTACATGGAGTTTAACTTTGTTAGCAGGGAAGGATAATGCATATTGCTGAACTGTACCAAGACTATTCTGTCACAGAGGCCATTGCTATAATAATGTTTTATCTCCTGCCCAAATTGGAATTATGTTGTAAAACCCAACTTATCCCAAATCACCAAAACCTTTCACTTGTTTCCACCCAAAGAAAGCACTTACTATATGTCCTTAATGAATTACCCTGTAACCATGGGTAATATGGAGAATTTTGAAAGAGAATCTATATGGTCAAGGCAATAAAGAAGAATTTGTGGATTTCCGAGGAAGCCATCTGGAACATAGAGTTCCAGGGCCAAGTGGAAGCTTTAGGAACTAAGAAGTCAGCTTAAGCCTGGTAAACATCTCAATGGGCAAAATGAAGAAGAAAAGAAGAGCTTGCTCAATTTGTTTGGGCTGGCTTTCCAACCGCCAACTGACATTTTACTGGGATCTGGTTTCAGGAAATTTGTTAAGCAGTTGGACTGTAAATGTTTAGAGATGAAACTGAGTGACCTCTGGTTAAAATGAACTTCACTCAGTGCCTCAGATTTCAGTCTGGAAGGGATGGACAGAGGCTTGGGTGACAGAATAATTAGATCCACCTTCTACCAGAATCTTAAAGAAGTGGCAGGGGGAAAATGACAGAAGGGTGATGAATGAGTAAGGGAGGAAGAAAGCAAAAGTAGTGATAGCAGTAGTTACAGCCCCCAGAGTCCTTAGAGACTAAGAAAACAAGGAGTACTGGTACATTAAGGTATGCATCTGAGAACCTTGCCACATTTTTTTAACTTTTAAAAAAGTGTTGACTAGACTTGCTATATGGGAGTTTCTTTCAATGACCTTCCTCTCTTAACTTAAAAAGAAAAAAAAATAAATTATTACAATATTATGGGAAATGGTCAAATAATCTGAGATACCTGCATCCCATCTTAAGGATGATGTGCTAGGAAACAATTTTTGCTGTCTTTTGTCAGTAACTGAGAGAAAAAGATGAGTAGCCCAAAGAGATCAGATGCAGGGCTGATACCCATTGGCATTTATTATGTCATGCTCTTGTGTTGTCACCTGGTCTGTCTATCCACTTAGGGCTGTGTGTCCTGAGAGATATTTCACACAAAATTGATATAACACACTCTGGAGCTCTTGTGCATGACACTGATAGTCCTGACTTTAGTGTGATTTAGTTAATATTTACTCCATTAATACAGGGAGTTAGTTTATTGGACAATCATTTAATAAGCATTTACTAGTCCAAGACATTTTGCTAGATCCTGGGAACATGAAGACAAGATCATGGATGGAGAGCTGGAAAGATTTATTCTAGGACCTGTTTTATAAATGAGGAAACTGAGGGCCAGATATGTTCAATGGATCACCCACTTTCATATAGATTGATAAGGTTTGAATCAAGGTTTGAACCCAGAAGCACTGGGCTTCTAGCACCCTTGAGAACTTTAGCTTCTTTTTGGGGGGACTGATAGTAATGATTCATGTAGCTCTTTTCATATTTATTTTCCTTTTTTGAGCTTCTCAACAAGCATGTGAGGTAGTTACTCTGAATTTTCATTATGACCATTTTAAAGTAAGAAAATTGAGGTTTACACTACATAGAATTCCCAATCCCTCTAATTTTGTCTGCCTACATTTTTGATTTCCTTCACAGACTAATTATACACTGTTTCAAAGTCCGATTCTTTTTATACAGCAAAATAACTGTTTGGACATGTATACACATATTTTATTTAACTTATACTTTAACATATGTAACATGTATTGGTCAACCTGCCATCTAGGGGAAGAGGTAGGAGGAAGGAGGGGAACAATTGGAACAAAAGGCTTGGCAATTATCAATGCTGGAAAATTATCCATTCATATATCATATAAAAAGCTATAATTAAAAAAAATTGCCTGAGGCTGCACAGTCAGGAAGTATTAGAGGTAAGATTAGAATACAGATCTTATTGACTCCAAGTCTTGAGTTCTTTGCCATGATAAAAAGGTGGCAGTCAATACAGCTCCGGTGAAAAGTGGACTTAGTTTTATTCTTTGGTGATTTTTGCTGCTTTGTTGACAACTTCTTTTTCTCCTAGGGGAAAATGTAGGACAGACACCGATGGCCCTAAATGCCCAGCAGACCCGTTTCCCCGACTTCCTTGACTGTCTTCCTGGAACAAATGTCGATCTTGGGACTTTGGAGTCGGACGACCTGATCCCGATCTTCAACGATGTGGAGTCGGTCCTTAACAAGAGTGAGCCCTTCCTGACCTGGCTGTAATCTGAGCTCCTGGCTTTGGGCACCCCCCACATCCTCCATTTGCTTTTCCTCTTTGGAAAAGAGGTGGAGCCCAGAAAGTACTCAAGATTTCCAACAACTCTTTTACATCCATGTGGTCAATTGAAATTGTTGTCTGGATTTGATCGACAAGAACTTAAGTCTAAATATATAAATATATATTTTCTCTTTACTTTATTACTGCATCTGTTTACTACAGCATCCTGGCTGAGATATGCCTGTAGCCCAGATTTCAGAGAGAAAGAGAGCATGCAGAATTGTTTTTACCTCTTCTCTCTTCTCATTGGCCCATGAAGAAGCTTGTGGTGTTAGTTTAAACTAAAAGCCGATAAATAAGAAAAAACCAGTTTGATGTGACAAACTTCAGCCAAGATCCCTGCACCAGATTAGTCCCAAAGGGCAGGTCAGTAGCTGTATTGATGACAATAATACCAAAAGCTTTACACAAGTAAAAAAATAAAACTATTTAACTTGAGCTTTCAAGAAATCACGTATTGTTAGTCAAATAGTACTGTATGGAATGCAGCGCAGCTTTGAATCCATGCTGGCTATCATAATAATTATTATTATTATTCTATATTTTCAGAGGCACAGACAGTACTGTTAATAGTTTATTCTCCAGTATATTACTGTATAGCTTCCAGATAATGAACAATTCCAATAGCAAAAGTAGCAGATCGTTTAGTGTTTTATTCTAAAGATGTCGTAAGAGAGACCACATCGGTACTAACCATCACCACCACTAGGAAAACGAACCAGTGGAATGAAACGACATGCAATGATGATAAAATGTAACTCAGATTTTGATGTTTATTTTTATTAAGCACTCACTGTAATTTTGTAACTGATTAGCAACAGAATTTTTTTTTTTTTAATACATTTGTGGCAACTGCCACAAAGTATACTTACTTTGATTCTGGGATTTTAATCCTAAATTATATCAGGGTAGAAAAGTGTGGCGCAATTCACCACTTGATGATGAATGCCCAGTTGCCTTTTTTAATGTTATTTTTTTTTTTATAAGCCTTGTCGTCTTGTTGCCAAGACAATAACGAATTGAAACAGACAGTATCAATGAAACTGTAATCGGTGAAACAACCCGATCACTGAATGACCTGTAAACAAATGCCTGCTTTATGGGGAAGGGTACATGGTGGAGGCAAATGTTTCTGAATTCAGTCAAATTATTCCCTGTCTGCTAACTCTATTATCCAAACCTTTTTTTTTTTTTTTTTTTTTTTTTTGCTTGCTACCATTGGTATAAAAGGCATGATATCACATATACTCAATATCTCTCATGTAATCAAGAGAAGTTTCTTTTTGAGATGTTTAGGACTGAGAATGCATAAAGTATAGCTAGCATTCAGCGCCCCAAATATGCCAATGACGTCCTCAAATGTTTTAATATTTTTTGAATTGTCATTATTTATAATCTATGAATTTAATCTGTTTTTTAAAAAAATTAACAAAATGCATTACTTTTTAAAGGCATTATTATTAATTTCAGTCTCTGAGCTAGGATTCTCCAGATCCTAGCAAAGAAGGGAGACTGATCACTCATTTAAGTGTTTATTTGTTGAGGGTCTGTTAATTCAGATTCTTTCTTATGTATTAGAAGATACAAGAAATAGAGACTCTTTTATCTTGTTGGGAAGAAAGCAGGTGAAAAGGTCAGAGTTCAAGTAGCAATGAGATGGAAACATATGGAAAGGTTGAAAATTAGGAAATGGATAGGGATAGACATGTAATCGTACCCCAGAGTTGAGAAGAGCTTCATGTGATAGATACCCAAATAGAAGGTGTCAACAGAATTTTATGAAAATGGTTTTCTATGATAATTTTTATACCAAAAGATTTTTCCATTATATTTAAAAAAAAAATACTTTGGTGCACTTTACATTGGAGAGAAAGACAAAAGAAGAAATGAGAAGGATGAGGTTGAAACTACTGTTACTTCCAAAACAAAGAAACTTTTTTTTTTCTAAATAGTTTTTTTTTTTGCTCCCTCCCTTTCCCTGTATGTTTGTCTGATGATCCCCCCCACATACACATACCTTTGTAATCTCTCTTTTCCCTTTCCCATTTTCGTCATTATTTTCTTCACTCTCTGCCCCCCTTTTTCCTTCTCACACCCAAGGTGGGTGTTTGTGTGTGTGGAGGTGAAGGGGGGTGAAGAGAGCAGCGTGGGAATGTTTCTTTCTCCACCAAATTGAAGGGAGCACTGATTTTTTTCCTCTTTTGCTAAAAATAATTGCAAAAAAGAGGGGAACAATCTTTTTGAACGAACAAGGGACCTAACAAGGCTAAGCAGTGTTACTGTATTTTTTTTTAAGTTTTTTTTTTTTTTTTTTTCTTTAAAACTTGTTTTCAGGTTAACAAATTAAATCTGAAAAAGCTATCCCTCATTGTCTTATATATATATATTTTAATACATGATTAGCACATTGGGGATTTATAGCGTCTATTTTCAGAAACGAATTTTCTAGTATATTATAGTTCAAATTATTAAATATTAGGTGAAATTTTCTTTTCTTTATTTTTTAGAGAAAGTAGTTGAGCATTTATTATTAAGGAAATTGCATTTCCCCCCAGAATAAAGCAAAGCATTGAATACTGTGTTATCACTTGAATAAAGCCAAGTAGAGTTCTTATTTTAATGGCATGTAAAACATTGTTTCAAAAAGAAAAAAAAAGGTTAGATGAAAGAAAGAAGGAAGGAACGAATGAAAGAAAGAAGGAAGGAAGGAACAAAAGAAAGAAAGGGAGGGAGGGAAGAAGGAAAAAAAAGAAGGAAAGAAGGAAGAAAAAAAATAGAAAACTTGAAGCAGTAACAGCTCTTACATACCTAGTTTCAGATAACTATCATCATAGACATCCCGCCAAATTAAATAGAAGGTGCTATCTTACAAGTTTTTGTTAGGTTTTTAAAGCAACTGCCAGGATGTCAGTTCTTTTTAGTTTGAAATGACAATGATGAGATAGAAGAAAATCCACATTGCTGCCAATTACTTTTGGCTTGGGGAAGATATATTTTAAAGATATTCCTTCCCGTGATTTTTCTAACTTAAAAGATAATTGAATTGAATTCTTACACAAAACCTTCATGTTTTTATTACCACCGATGCAGTGATTTTTAGACACTGTCTTACTGCATTATTCAAAGATGTGAAATGCTTTTTTTTTTTTTTTTAAACCAATTTTCATGGTGTACAGGAAGTGACTATGCCAAAGTGCCTGGGCACACAGTTGACCTTTGCCAGGCAGGACAGTTCTACATCAGTGTTGGTGACATGGAACACTAGGAAAGTTGTCTATTGTAGCTTTTATTCTGGCAACACTCTTAGAATGTAGTTCTCAGAAGAAGCACGACTCAATGACACAATGCTGTTTGTAAGACATCGTACATTAATTTTCAATGGGAAAAATGGGTGATTGAAAAAAGATTGCTTCCTAATACACTACATCCATTTATGTTCTAGTGCCTTAATTTTTAAATTTACTTCTACATTTTTGTTATATGACATATGTGTGAGTGTTTATTTTTAATTTAGATGGCTATGTCAGATCAAACTGTTGTACCCAGAGTTTGGTACTGGTTTTTTTTTTTCTCTGATCCTGTACAAAAAAATAAATATAATTAAATTTCAGCTGGTGTTCTTTGCTTTTTTTGGTCTTTTGTATTGTTCTTTTCACTGGAAAGTTTTAGGTTTTAGTGAAGAATGGATTACATAACACTTTTCTGGAAGGAAAGAAAATTCTGTATACATTTTCTTCAATTGCCTGTCCAGAGTTCAGGAGCATATATATTGGTTTTTAGAATTCTAGTTTTTATTTTATTTTAGATTTTTGAGAAGAATGTATCTGTCCCTATCATATCACTGTCCCTAATACACTTTATAGAGATGCAAGGTTTGTTTATTACATCAAATCCATCAAGGGCCACACTTTCAAAGCTGCCTGTTGACCTCTTTCTTTCAGTATCAGGGCCAGTATTTTGGCTCTGTTCTTTCATTACCAAGTCAGGATGAATAATACTTCAAATACTCACATTTAATACTGTTCCACCCCAGCAAATTTCCTTGTTTTTCTTTTTGGATCTGGCGGCTCGTGACCTGCCATCTTTATGGCTGTTGGATGACAGAACTTCAAAGCTGGGAATTCAATTCAACAAACATTTAAGTGCCTGCTTTGTGTCAAGCTCTGTTAGATACTGGAGATGTAAAGACAAACAGGAAACAGTGACCTCTAGGAGCTTACTTTGTATTGGGGGGGAAGCAACATATAAATATATGATATTCACAAATTAAAATGCAAGGATTTAGCGGGAAAGGGGGAATCCTAAAGGCAGGAACATTTAAAGGAACTTATCATTTATTTAGACCAACCTCTAACTGAAAAAGACTTGGTTCTATAGATGAGCATCTTGCTTTTGTCCAAATGCCCCCAGTGAGGATATATCCACTGACTTCTGAGGCATCCCCTTCTATATGGGAAATGTGTTAAGGCCTGTTCTACATACTTCTGTAATTGTGAGCCCGTCATATAAGTGCAAGAATTCTCAGTATATGAATTAGTGAACAAAAATAATCTTGAGTGAATGTTGGCCCATGTAGTGCACCTATAACATGTCTGGATACCATCTTAGAAGAGCTTAAAAAAAATCCAGACCAGGCACAAATTTAAGAACATTTTTGTTTTTCATTTGGCCCTTTAGGTCTTTTATGAGCTAATGATTCAGTGTGGGAACCATGAGCCCCTGATTTCCACAATCATTTGATAGAGACTAGACAAGGACATGGGAACATGCTGCTTTCTCTGTGTTCAAAGACTCCCCCAAATTCACAAAATCAAGCATGGGTACAATTAGATTCTATCTACTTCCTTGTCTTGTCAATTGATTTTAGTGCTTAACATTCTCTGAATAAAAGGAATATTTTCCTTCCATTATACTAGAATTCCAGAAGGAATCATGAAGTATTATTGATATATATATGAGACAGACCTTTTTTTACCCTCCATAGATACTGATGTATCACAGAATTACTCATTTAGAAATGCATTTTCCACTAAAAGTAGGAAATAATATTAGAAAATATGATTATTTCAAACTCTGTATAGACCTACACAATATTAAGGGATTGCTTCCATATTCTTCCCAGATCCTCTGCCACTTTAGTGCATTCAGGGAATTCATCACATCATTTCCCACCCAGATGTTCTGCTGAATTTTACAATCTCCAGAAAGACATCAGTGTTTGAGATAAAATCAACTATGAAACTCATGACTCCTCAGTACTCCCTGTCCCTAAAGCTTAGAGGGGGGTGGGTGGGTGGACATCTGGGAATTCCTCCCAGATCCCCCACCATTTAAAGAGAGTGCCCAGAAAATTCACGTCATTTCCCACTTGGTCACAACTACCCTGGGATTATATGAATTATAACTGGAAAGGTTATTAGAAGCTTGCTTAATCTTGCTGTCAGTAAATGTGAAGATACATAATAATGGGCTGAAAACTATGTAGTCACCTAAAATATATATTACTTTACTTAAACTAATATGAAAAAAAATTAAAATAAAATATTGATTTCTAGTACTCATTATCCAGCAAGATGAAGTCAACACTATAACTCACACCTCCTCTGGTCATTTCCCTGTCTATGACAGGATTACTTCATGCCCTATATCTCCACTCCTCTTCGGCTTCTTTAAAATTAGATTATACTGTCTTATAGCTTTCTTTGTATCTCTTGTAGTTAACACAATACCCGACACACAGTAAGAGCTTCATAAACATTTATTGACTCTTAGTAATAAGAGTGCTTCAATTTTTTTCAGTGTTTTTTTTTTTGTTTGTTTGTTTGGCTGGTTTTTTTTTACCCCTTACATCAGGTTAAATTTGTCTCTTGGCAATTTTAATACATGGCTCTTCCTGACTGCTTTCTGGAGCCAAAGAACAATTCTAATTTATGACTCTTCTTGGTGATAGCTTAAATCCTTTAAGGGAGAAAGCTACCTCCTCTCTGTGATCACCTGCCACCTGCCCCTATTCCCTATAGGCTTCTCTTCTTCAGGCTAAACAATTGCAATTTCAATCACCTGGGATACTCTCATCTGAACACTTGGTAGCTTCTCAACGTCCTACCTTAAACATGGCAACCAGAGCGGAACATAAATATTTAGACTGTCATCTACTTCCTGGAAACTATCCCATTCTTAATGAAGTTTTATCCATCATCTTCTCACATTATTGATTCATATGGGGCTTGCAGGCACTGAACTCTCTTGGTTATATCACCATGGTACCTAAATGTCTTTCTCAGAAACCTTAGGTGACTGGGAGAAAAAAATGATCAACATCACTTAATATGAAATATGTCTTTTAAAAATCAATATTTCATTTTATATTGTCCATATTCGTTTAACCAAAATAATATATAATTTATATGGCCCTATATGGTTCCATGTTTTTAACTATTACTGGGCATCTTCACATTTACTGACAGCAAGATTAAGCAGGTTTCTAATAACCTTTCCAGCTATAGATCCTACTATCCCATTATGGATATATGTTAAATTTTACATCCAATCAATATTGTTTTTAAATCTGGGTTAGCTTTTAATTCTATGACTCTTAGTCAGTCTCATTTCTATGTGCCTTAAGCCACCCCAACTCAAAGAATGTTTGAATATAATCAGGTAAGGACATTGGTTTTCCATCACCCCTTGGTTTCTTTATTAAAATCTTCTCCCCAGGCTAGTGCTTAATAAACTGGAAGATACCATGAAAGTTAGGGATGGAGATTCCATGAGGACCATGGTGATAGAAAAAAATAGAAGGTGCCCTAATGGTTGACACGTGAGAATATGGGTATCTCCCCTCACCTTCCATCCTTCCTACCCAATAAGCAACTCCATTGAGGAGCTCCATCCTACCAGTTATAAATATGCTGCAAAGATAAAAAGGACTCAGGAGTGTGTGGTTAGTTGGTTATTTATGGGTTTTGCAAAAATAGGTCACTCACCCAGGGACAGTTACTAAGTGAATTTGCTCTTATAGACACGGGAATGAGCCTTTTATTATTTATTTTATTAACTACCCTGAAGTGCAAGATCCCTCCCTCCCCCCATGTACCCCATCACCCCCAATTAACTGGGGATAATGAAATTACCAGATCTCTTGGTTCTTTCATCGCGTGTTTCTCCTTGACATGTTTCTCCTCCCTCATCATAAAACCCATGGTTTAAAACATTAGAAAACTTCTTTAGGAAGGAGAACTTAATATTAACTAGTAAGCATGTGCATTCAGTGCTTGCCAAAAACGCTAACCCATTTCTTGTTTGGGGGTGATTTTTATCAGTTTATCTGTTCAGTGGCTCAATATCTTGTTTCATACAACTAAGTCAGCTGATGTGACCTTTATCTAAGTCTTTGTCCCTATGGAAATATAATTCTATAGGTTGCTCACAAATGGATACTCTTTTTGTGCTGGTGCTGGAAGCCTCATAGTTAAAGTTGAGTTAATACTTTGTCTCAGGTCATCGAAATTTAGAAGATAAGAAAAATATGTTTATACATGTTCCTTCTCTGGGTGTAGCTGATTCAATTGGAACTGGATTAGATCTTCTCTATGTTGAAGATATCCATGTAGTCGTTTCTTAAGTCAATAATATTCCATCCCATTTTTGTGCTATAGTATGTTAGCATTCCTCAATCAAGGAGCACCCCCACCATTTCTACCTCTCCCACAGCACTGCTGCCCAAAATATTTTATTGTATGTAGGTCCTTTTTGTCTTTGGGATACATGTACCATTATGGGATCTCCAGTCAAAGGTTATGAATTTAGCCATTTTTTGAGCATAATACTAAGCCAATTTCTAGACTGATTTGACCAATTCACAACTCCACCAACAGCATATTTATATGCCTGTCCTTCCTTTTGCTGGTGGAATATTAACAGACTTTATCAGTCTCCATGGTGAAATGATTGCTCTGTACATAATCACACTCATGGAGGGGCCATTAAAACTGGTCAGGAGAGCAGGCAAGTATCTTGGGTTGCTTTGCCTAATTTAAGAGACTGAAATATCTAAGATAGCATTTGGGAAAAATATTTGGGATTTCTAGCCTAGGACCTCTGAAGAGAACTTATAGGAGTGGATGATCATTCTTCCACCTTAATTTCCTTTGTCTTTCATCAGAAGGATGTGTCATATGACCTGTGCACGGTGTGTGGGGGGCACCCTCATCCCTCTGGCCATTTCAGCCACCCTGACAAATATCCTACTCTTCTTTCCCGGAGCTAAGAAAATGGACAACAATATAAACCTTTCCGAAGAGGTCTGGTATTTTGGAGGAATATTAGGAAGTGGGGTCTTGGTGAGTAAACATCTCCTAAAACCCAATTCAAATTCCCTCTCCCAAAAGGGCATAATAGATTGGCTTCTGCCCTCTTTGGTCTTATTACTAGTATGATATTTTTTAAGGATGTGAATTGATTTGGGGATATGTTCAGTTGTTAATAGAAATCATTTTAGCCAGTGACTTTGATGCAATTGTGCACTCCTTGAAAGAATATGAATAATCCTTTAGTCACATTTACCTCCCATCAACCTGATTACATATAATTTTACCATAACGTAATATCTTTGGGAAAACCATTATTTCTGACAGATAATATAGTTGGATTAATAGATAACACATTTATTACATGCCACATATTGTGCTAATCACTAAGCACTGGCATACAAACACCAGGAAGTTTCTGCCCATGAGGCACTTACATTCTAAAGGGGGAAGACAGACATAAAGGGGAGCTGGTCAGGAGGGAGTTTTTTTCATGGAGCTGGTCAGGAGGGAATAAGGGGAAAGTCAATTGGTTGCAGGCAAAATCATTCTCACCAATCTAGTAGTTCTTAGATTAGAGTTCAAATTTCTTGTGGGGGGAGGTAAGGGGGATGATGGTCTGAATGGAGAGAATTTTTTCCAGGACACTGAATTTAGAGGGTGCAAGTCTTTCAGTAGCACAGCAGACCAGAACAGGGGTTAGAACTTAGCAAGAAAAATTAATTGAAATTGAAAGTTAACAAATGGTATGCTTTCACCTCTTTCTATGCCTTTGTTCTTCAGTTATTTTCAATCATGTCTGACTCTTCATGACCTTATTTATAGTTTTCTTGGCAGATATACTAGAGTTTTGCCATTTCCTAGGTGGATCAGTGAATAGATCACTGAGCTTGGAATCAGGAAGCTCCAAGTTCAAATTCAACCTTAGCTACTTATTAGTTATGTGATGTTGGGCGAGCCACTTAGTCCCTATTTGCTTCAGTTCCTCATCTGTAACATGGGGTCACGCTAGAAAAGGAAAACGCTCCAATATCTTTGCAAAGATCATGAAGAGTTGGACAGGATTGAAGAATAACAACCTAAACAGCTCCTTAATAGGATTCTGAATTAAGTAGCCTATAACATTGGGGCAGCTTGTCACTCTGTACTGACATTGAAGATAAAAGGCTTGAAGACAGACTAAACTTCATAACAATGCAGCCAATTCCACACTTTCAGCTGAGCTGGGAAGTCGCAGAAAAAGTACCATTCTTGGAGATGTTTTAGAAGGAAAATTCAAAGTACAAAAGGGAATCAAGTAGGCAAGTCTTCTGTTTGAGTAATTTTTAAATATCATTTTATTAGATGAATTCATTATTTTACTTTAATTTTACCCTTTTTGTACCTACCCAAAAAGAGATTTCAGTCCAAATCCCTACTTCTTTCGGCTTTATGTTTAGCCATGTCCCATGACAGATTTGTCATCTATCCATATCTCTGTATATGATAGTTCTCTTCCTGCTTCCATACCTTTGCACATTCAGGTGGATCCTCCAGGTCTGATAATGTACTCTCTCCATGCTCTTTTGCTGTCACAACTAGGTAGTTGTTTATCCCTATTCATTTAATTGAAGTTTGCATTTTTTAAAACATGCCCTTAAAAAGAACAACATTTTCTTTTACCTGCACCTATAACAGAACCATTTATGAGCACCCATTGTTTAGCAAAAGTCATCCCTCATATTTTTTCCCATAACTGCTCCCAGTCCTTACAATTCATCATGGGACAAATCCCTTGAACATGGATGACGTAGAGGATCCCCAACTTCATTTCCAAGTTCCACTCTCATTGTGGGTATCTTCTTGCTGTTGATAGATGATTCTTCCTGTTGTCTCATTGTTGAATTCGAAGAATATTGACTGCTGTGAAATCTATGAACAGGAGGATTGTGGAAAGAAGCTCAAAGTGAGTGAACAAGAGTCAAAAAAGGGGCAGCAGAATGCCCAGGTCCCGGTAAATCAGAGTGATCACCCCGACCTTGCCTTTGAGGAGCTTCTGTTCTGTTGGAAATGGAGGTAGTTTGGGGAGGCAATGGAGAAGGGGGGGGGACCAGTTTCACAGCTAGTGATAATACAATAATCCCTGAAGCTTTATTTAATTAATAAATTTTACACTTAATTAATTACTGATATTTGTAAAGGACTTTACAATTACAAAAGACTTTATATATGTTCTATCACATGAGCCTCTCAGTAGCCCTAAGAACAAGGTTATTTTTATTCCTAGTTTACAAATCCAAAAAGCTGAGATTAAGAGACTTGGTCACGAGATCACACCTAGCTAGTATTAAAGAGGAGGATTTGAAGCCAGATCAGTCCTTATGATTGTCATTTCCTCCACTGTCCCTCTCAATCATGTACAATCAGTCATAATATCCTTGTTATTAGGGCCAAATACCAACTTCTTTCTCATTTCCCTCTGGGATCATCTCAAATGTGCCTCCTCAACATAGTTCTACACATGGTTAACAAACAAGCCTCAGAGTTATATAGATGAAAACATCAGGCCTAGGACTGAAACTCAGTTCTTTAATCTCTCTGTATTCTGCTCTGCATTTGTCACTTCCTTTACATTTACACATCACAATTTGTTTAGTCATTCTCCTATTGATGGGTAGCCTCTCCGACAATAACTGATAATTTAAGTTTCAAAACACTTTACAACCATTACTTCATTTGAACTTAGCAACATATAGTTCCATATAGTATACATTCCTACCTCCATTTTATAGATGCGGAAACTGAGGAACTTAAATATTAAGTCAGTCATACATGGTCATATAATTAAATGTCAGAAGTGAGATTTAATTCAGGTTTTTCTAACTCTACATCTGGTACTTTTTATCTATTACATTATTTATTTTATTACACTAAGAAGAGCACTTCTAACTCTCAGATCCTAAGCATGGGTGACTATTGTGACCTAAAACATCAGCAGTCAACAAAGGATAAAGATAAGTACCAAAGCAATAAAATTGTACCTATGAAATTTCAGGGATTCACATGAATGTAGAGAAGTATTGAAGGACAGGATGAGTAGTGCCTTTGGAGAAACTGGTGAGGGAAGCACATTGGGTAATAACCAACTCCACTGACACTTAAGACGGCTCTAAGCAGTACTATAGCTAGCTCCAATGTCAGTCAGGTATACAATTATTAAGCTTGTAGACCACTGTACTCTCCTTGATATCACCATGGATGTTTTCTCCAGGAACCTTAGGCGAAGGGACAGAAAGAACAATTATTTGTGGCTGCTGGAAAACTGATCAACATTCAGTCAGTCAATAAACACTTGCAAAATGCTTATCAAGGGACAAGCTCTATACTATACTTTGGGACTACAAAGAAAGGCAAAAGACAGCCCCTGATCTGAAGAAGCTCCCCATCTAATAGGTGAGACAGCATGTGAAAAACTAGTACAAACAAGATTACGTATGGGATAAACTGAAGATGGCCAGAGAGAAAGTATAAGAATTAAAAGTGATTGGGAACAGCTTTTTGAAGATGATTAGATTTTAGCTGGGATTTAAGGAAAGTCAAAAGTCAAAATTGAAGAAGAGAGTTCTAGGTGTAGGGGCAGCTAATGAAAATGCTCAGAATGGGGACACAGAGTGTCTTATGCAAGGGACAGTGAGGATGCCAGAACCATTGGATCAGGGAATAGGTGGAAAGGAGAAAGTTATAAGATTGGAAAGGGGCAGTTAAGTAGGGCAGTGGATAGAGTGTTAAGTATGGAATCAGGATCAAATTTAACTTCAGCTACTGGCTGTGTGACCTTGGGCCATGTTACAAAAAATAGGATTAGAAAGATGGGTAGGGGCCAAGTTATGAAGAGCTTTGAAAGCCCAACAGAGGATTTTATATTTGATTCTGGAGATAATTAGGGAGCCACTAGAGTTGATTAAATGATGGGAGAGGTGACATGGTTAAACTTGTACTTTAGGAAGATCATTGAATGAAGACTGGATAAGAGTGAGGAAAGACAAATTAGGAAGACCAATAAGTAAATTATTGCCATAGTCCAGGAGTGAGGGGATTAGAGTCTTCATTAGGGTGATAGCAGTGTCAGAGGAGAGAAAGGGATATATATATATATATATATATATATATATATATATATATATATATATGAGAAAATGTTAATATAGAAAAGACAGGGCATGACAATCAATTGGATATGGAGGGTGAATGACATGGAAGAGTCAGGAACAGCACATGGATGGCCAGCCTGTGACTGAGGGGATGGTGGTTTTACCTGACAGAGAAAGTAGGAAGAAGGGGAAGATTAATGAGCTCAGTTTTGGACACATAGAGATTAAGGTGTCTGTGAGAAATATAGTTTATCCAATATCCAAGAGATTGCTGGAGATGTGAGACTGTGGTTCCAGAGACAGGTTAGGTGCAGATAAACTCGAGAATACCTGGCATAGAAATGAGGGCTGGAAAGTGGAGAGGGGAGACCTAGGTGGGGACAAGCTGACTATTTGTCTGTGAAGGTGCCCATAACATGATCTAATGATTTCCTGAGAAGTGACATAATCTCTGACAATTTTATTTTTTATAATTTTATAATCTGTAAATTGGGCATAATGATATTTATACAGTGCCTAACACATGTCAGGCAGTCTACTAAACCCATTTTATAGAAATGATTTCCTTGGATCCTCCCAGTGAGGTAGTGCTATTATTTTTCATCTCTGCATTTGATCTGCTGTGTCACCAACTGTCCCATACCTGTATTTACTTTCTTATCCTTATGTATTTGTTGTAATGAAGGTATTTTCCAAGCCTGGAAGAGAAGCAATTACTCCAGGAGTAATTTACCACCACCGCTTTTTGATTTTTGTGAAGTTATATCATCTCATAAGAGTGAAAAATAACTTTTTCTCTTTTTCAGATGCTGAACACCATGATGTTTCTTGGGACTGGCATTGTAGGAGCTTTATATGCATTTGCCATCTCAGTGGTTGCTATTATTAGGGGTCCCAAATGTCTTGTGGGAAACAATACATGGGAATATCCCTTTCATAATGGGTAAGATTAGTCACTGCACACACACACACACACACGCAGGTTCAACAAGAGGACTGAGGAAAGGAAAACGTGTGTGCTCTTGTTATAATTATAAAGGTGAATGTTTTATTCATCTCTACCTCACTTTAAAGTAAATATAAACAACCACTTTCCCATTCCCAAAGGGCACAATGATCTCTCCCCAAGTTTTCTGAAAATGGCACTCAATTAATTTCCAAAAGATGATTGATGAGTGTGAACTTTAGGAATGAGAGGGCTTGGATTATCTCTAGGAAGTCTTATATCCTGACTGTACTGAGCCCATTACAGCACCCTTTTTATGGTACAATTGGAATTGCATTTTATTTGCAGTCAGGTGACTTGGGTTTAAATCCCAGATCTGCCACTAACTACTGTACCACCTAGAACAAAACATATAACTTTCTTGCACTTTGATGTCCTCTGAGGTTCCTTCTAGCTGTAGATTAATGATCCTATCTATACTTTGGCTTTGCCTCCTATGAACTGTATAATTCCTAACAAGTCACATTAATTTTCTCTTATCTCAGTTTCCCTATCTGTACAATGAGGATAATGACATTTGCAATGACTGCTTCATATGGTTGCCAAACCTATTTTGTAAATCAAAACTGCTACATAAAAGGAGCCAGAAAACATTGGTTAAATCTATTGATCTTTACTGTGTGTTTGTGATTCTCTAGCATCCTATATATTAAGCAAGGGGTTTGGAATGGATGGATCTAGTTCTTTTCACCTCCAAATACCATGACTATAATAATAATAACCAGTATTTAAATAATGTGTGAAGGTTGGCAAAGTGCTTTACAGACACCACATTTAGTTCATACAACAACCAAGTAAGCTGCGTACTATCAAGCTCTATAATTATCTCTAATTTACATGGGAGGAAAGGAAGAGTCAGGTTAAATAACACACCCACTTGTTTGGAGAGCTAAGATCTGAGGCCATCTCTCTCCTAATTCTGGGTCCTTCCCTTTTCTCATATCTAACATATTCTTCCAGTGGGATGGAGAAATGCCCCCGCACTGTGCTCTACAAGGCAGGCAGCATATCTTAGCCATACTTGGAGCATGTAACTCCTATCCCTATATTATCCTTCCATCTCAGGGGAAATTCAGCAACATTTCTTGGTGATAATTCCAAAAGAGTGTTTAATACTGATAACTTTGCCCAATTTTCTGTCTTTTAATTCTCCTTTTATTTCTTTTTTTAATGAGTAAACCATATGATGTTAGAGAGGAAAAACAAACACATACTTCATAACTTGGCAAAAGGACTTGGGTTCTGAAAGGAATTAAGTCAATGGCTACTGTCCTAGTTCTTGATTACCTTCATGTACATGGGGAGCTAGGAGGTATCAGAGTGCTGGACTTGAAGTCAGGAAAACTCATCTTTGTGAGTTCAAATCTGGCCTCAAATACTTACTAGCTATGTGACCTTAGGCAAGTTATCTGCCTCCATTTCTCATTTGTAAAATGAGTGGAAAGGAAAATTTGCCAAGAAAATCCTAACTGGAAGCCATGAAGAATAGGACGTGACTAAAACAACTCAACAACAAATTCATAAAAGTTCCTTTTATATACTTAAATTTTTTTTTAGTTGTGACTTACACTAATTTTATTTTTTCTCTTAATAGTACTTTATTTTTTCAATTAAACAAACATAATTTTCAGTGTTTACCTTTATAAGATTTGATCCAAATTTTTTCTCCGTCACTCCCATCCTCTCCAAGATGATAAGCAATCTAGTTTAGGTTATTTTCGTACAATCATATTAAATATGTTACATTAGTCATGTTGTAAAAGAATATCAGAATAAAGAAGAATCAGAAAAAAAGTTAAAATAGTATACTTCAGTCTGCATTCAGACTCCACGCTTCTTCCTCTGCATGTGGATAGCATTTTCCATCATGTGTGTTTTGGAATAGTCTTAGATCTTTATATTGTTGAGAAAAGCTAAGTCTGTCAAAATTGATCATCACACAATGTTGCTGTTACTGTATACAATGTTTTCATGGTTCTGCTCACTGCACTTAGCATCAGTTCATATAAATCTTTCTAGGTTTCTCTGAAATCTACTTGCTCATCATTTCTTATAGTACAATAGTATTCTGATACATTTATATACTACAACTTGTTCAGCCATGCTCCAGTTAGTGGACATCCACTCAATTTCCAATTCTTTGCCATCACAAAAAGAGCTGGCACAAACATTTTTGCACATGTGGGCCCTTTCCCCTCTTTTATAGTCTCTTTGAGACACAGATTCAGTAGTAACAATGCAAAGTTTTAATGCCCTTTGGACATAATTCCAAATTGCTCTTCAGAATGTTTGGGTCATTTAATAACCATTTTTCCACATGCTCTCCAACATTGATCATTTTCCCCTTTTTATCATGTTAGCCAATCTGATACTTGTGAGATGATATCTCAGAGGTATTTTAATTCACATTTCTCTAATCAATAATGATTTAGAACATTTTCCCCCATATGACTATAGTTTTAATTTCTCTATCTGAAAACTGTCTTTTAATCTTTTGACCATTTATCAATTCGGGAATGACTTGTATTCTTACAAATTTGATTCAGTTCTCTATATATTTTAGAAATAAGGTCTTTATCATAAACACTGGCAGTAAAATTGTTTCCTAGCTTTCTGCTTTACTTTGAATCTTTCATTAGTTTTCTGCAATTCCTTTTTAATTTAATGTAATCAAAATTATATATTTTGCATTTCATAGTATTTTCTCATTTGCTCATAAATTCTTCCCTTCTCCATGAATCTGATAAGTAAACTATTCCTTGCTCTCCTAACTTGCTTATAGTATCACCCTTTCCATCTATAGTATGTACCCATTTTGACTTTATCTTGGAGTATATGGTATATACTATTTTAATTTAATAATAATAGCATTTACATAGTGCTTTAAATTTTGCAAAGGCTTTAAAAATTTCATCCAATTTATCTTTGGAGGTAGGTGCTACTATTATTGCCATTTTGTAAATGAGAAAACTAAGAGAGAAGTTAAGTGATTTGCCTAAAATCACAAAGATAGTATGGATTTGAATTCAGGTTATCCTGACTCCTGGACCATAACATTATCCAATACAGCTTTTGGTCTTATAAGGTTATTTACATATATTACCTGTCCATTCACCTATTTAATCTATCTCATCTATCCATCTACCTAATTTATCTATCCATCCAACTACCTATCCATTATTTGTCCATCCATCCATCTAATCTAGCTATCCTATCCATCTCTTGTTCATCTTTCCATCTACATATGTCTACCTCTTTATCCATCCACCTGTCTATCTGCCTATCATCCATCCATCTATCTATCTATCTATCTATCTATCTATCTATCTATCTATCTATCTATCTATCTACTTCCTCCAGCTTGCCAAATCATAGCTGAAGTGACAAAATAATAGCCAAAGGTTTAGCCAGCCAGGGAGCGGATTCTCAGCTGAGATTTCACAACTATTCTTTTCAGCGTTCCCTTGGATGCTTGTTGACTATCCACTTTGTGTTAGCCTCAGATGGAGTTTTACATTTAATTGAGGCTGCATTCCAAGTCTTTTAACAAAGCTCTGTCTTGGCAAGGAGCCTTGTGGGACTGAGTCTTCTCTTTTCTCTGGTCACTGGAATTCTGGTTAGGTTCTTTGTAGCTGCAAATTAGTATGCTTAATTCAGTGGATCAAATTTTGGTTTCTAAGGGTGAAAGTTGTGGGACGAGAATAAGAACTGGAGAGAAGGGCTTCATCTGAATTCAGAAGAATAAAATTGTGTAGGATTTATGGAGAGGTGTTATTAAGGTGTGATTTCTTGTTGCTCAGAAGAAGAGAAAGGACAGCTGTATATTAAGAGCTCCACAAAATCAGATTTGATTTTGTTGTTCTTGATGAGGAGGTAACTGGATACTTTGAGGATAAAGAAGTTACAAGACCAAGAAAAATTCTCTACTAGAGACTCTTCCCTGGCTGAGCCACTTTCAAGTGATAGAGGCTTCTACTTGAGTGATTATCCAATAAGGGGCAAAGAAAGAAGAGAAGCAGGAGTTGGTGAATTTCTATTGGGGCACATGGAGGCAATTATTTGTTGGCCTGATGATAGCAATAGAGTACTGTTTTCTTCCTAGGATGTGTTTCTGAGATAGCCCACCAAGCTTATCAAAATGGAGAACATTCCCAGCAAGTTACTATACCGTTGTGGGTCTCAGTTTGCACTCCAACAAAAAGTACAGATTGCACTGAGTTCTGTTCCAACTCTAAATCTATGATGTTTTTAGAGTAAATCAACATGTCCCAAAGTCAAACAAGAGAAAGGTCCATCATCCCCAAAGTTGGCGGTCACAGGATGACTGATATGCTGGTTATTCTATTGATACCTGCTCCTGGAGCAATAGGAGGAATCTAAAAATATTGCTAAAGTATAAGGTGCTAAAAGTATAGATTGTTGTCCATGGAAAGCAAGGGATGCAGAAGAGAAAAATGGATTTGGGAAATTAATGACTAGCATAGAATCTGAAAATGGGATGCGGATTTACGAACAACCACCTAAATTATAGAGTTGACAGATAACTGGCCAGAGATGGACTCTATCTAACCTAGAGGCTAGTTTATAATTCAGTTATGTGGACTAAGGAGAGGTTGAAAAGTAGGATTCATATTTTGATGTCTACATGTCAGGAAGTTTCTGCTGTTTTTGACATTCAAATAACTTTAATAAATGATATGCAGATGTTATGCACATAACATTAAACTGGAAAGGATAACTAACATACCCAGCAAATTTGCTCTTTTTGGCCCCAGAGAGAAGAGCCAGGAATAAGAGGTAGATGTTACAAAGATCCCAATTTAAACTTGTTATTGGGAAAGACTTCATTATGATTAGAAATTTCCCACTTCTTCAATGGACTTTCTCTTGTCAGTTTTTATAACAGGGGCTAGATGGTCATTTGCAAAGTATGTTATAGTGGAATTCCTATTGGATGTATATTAGATAAGATGGACCCTTAGGTAGTTTCTGCCTCTCAAGTTCTGTAACTTGTTAATAATCAGGGGCAGCATAGCCTATTAGAGTGCTGTTGTTCTTGAAGTTGGGAAAGCCTGGGTTCTCTGAGGCTAATTAGCAATGAGCTCATAGGTGATACACTCAGGCTCATTATCTATTCATCCATCTATCCACTAAGACTATAAATTGCAAATGGATTGCAATCTGCATCTGTGGGGGGAGTTCCCACAGTGATAAAAACCACAGATTAATGAAATATTCATGAATAAAAATTAAAGTTTAAAACTTGACAGAAAACTTTCCTAACTCTGTAATGAGCTTTCCTGACCTGTTTTATCAATCTGATCACAAGATGTCAGTGTTGCCCCAATTCTCTCAAGTCAAGCTTTTTCAAGGAAAAGAAGGGAAACTCAATTTAGGAACAAAAGAAACAAAAAAATACCAATCCCGGCCCAAAACTCTCCAGTGCCACATTTTCTGTATAGAATAAAAAAAATCTCCAGAAGCTCAGAAGTATAAATTTTATCACTGTCAGTTATTAAATTGTGATCTAAGAAACTGCTTCATGTGAGTATTGGAGAAACTTCCCCTTCACAACTATTCACCTGCTGTAGGATCTTGAGAAAATTATTGGGTCCAAGAGCAAAGCAAGATCATACTGAGCTGGATGAATGATCTCTCAGGTCACTTCTCTAACATTCTGTGCTTCCTTTTTTTCTATGATTTGGCAAAAATGGAATACTGTTTTTTAGTCTTCAGTTGTAAACCACTCTTCCTGACCCCATTTGGAGTCTTTTTGTTGTTGTGATTGTTGTTGTTTTGCAAAGATACTGGAGTACTTTGCCATTTTCTTCAGCAGTATATTAAGACAATTGGAGTTTAAGGGGCCTGCCCAGAGTTACCCAGTTAGTAAGTGTTCAAAGTCAGATTTGAACTCATGAAGATGAGATTTCCAGATTCAAAAGCTGGTGCTCTAATCACTGCACTACTTAACTGTCCCAGGTGCTATTATTCTTTTCAGTTTTCATGTTAGGAAATTGAAGCAAACTGAAAAATTGGAAAACTAAGTGATTTGCCCAGGATAACACAACTAGGTAGTTTCAGGAGCTAGATTTGAACTCAGGAAGATGTCTTCTCAATACTTTATTCACTCTGCCACTTAGCCAAACATTTCTGAAAATGTGTTTTGATCTGGAGATCTCTTGAATTCTTATAAGGAGAATGCCTCAAATATACTCTAGTCCTGGGAATCTGGAAAACCTGAGTTCAAGTCCAATCTCAGACTTTTCCTAGCTATCTGACCCTAAGCAAATCACTTCACCTTGTTTACTTCAGCTGTAAAATGAGCTGGAGAAGAAAATGGCAACCCACTCCAGTATCTTTCCCAAGAAAACCCCAAATGGGTTCACAAAGAGTTGAAAATGGCAGAAAAAAGTGAACAGCAACAAATATTTACACCTTGAAAATTGGCAATCACTACAGATCATGGTTTGAAGTACTGTTTTGTTCATTGCCTAGACTTAAAAATGTTAGTGATTCAGATTAAACTTGAAAGCATATGTGCATATATTTTCCCAAGAAGAGTCCAGCTGTTAAACATTTCGTAGCAGACCCCCATATTGCTCTATAAACATAGCTTGAACTCAGCAGGAACACAGTAGCAGCCTTAGGAAATGAAGTCATCAGCAGATTGGCGTTCTGCTGATTGCTAATTAATAATTTAATAATAATAACAATTCATATGATGCTTTAAAATTTGCAAAGTGATTTAAACCATCATCTCATTTGATCCTCATAATATCCCTACACACATTGATCAAGAAACAATTGGCAAATTTTTTTCCTGATAAAGGCCTCATTTCTAAAAGAACTGAATCAATTTTATAAGAATAAAAGACATTCTCCAAATGATAAATGGTCAAAGGATATGAACAATTTTCAGATGAAGAAATTAAAACCATTTATAATACATGAAAAAATGCTCTAAATCATTAATGATTAGAAAAATGCAAATTAAAACAACTCTGAGGTACCACCTCATAACTATCAGATTGACTAAGTTGACAGGAAAATATAATGATAATTGTTGGAGGGGATGTGGAAAAACTAGAAAACTAATAAATTATTGGTAGAGTTGTGAACTGATGCAGCCATTCTAGAGAGCAATTTGGAACTATTTCCAAAGGTCTATAAAATTATGCATACCCTTTGATCCATCAGTGTCACTACTGAGTCTGTATTCCAAAGAGATCATAATAGAGGGAAAAGGATCCCCATGTGCAAATAATGTTTGTAGCAGCTCTTTTTATGGTGGCAAGGAATTGGAAATTGAGTGGATGTTCATAAACTAGGGAGTGACTGAATAAGTTATGGTATGTGAATATAATGGAATATTATTGTTCTAAAAGATAGGATGATTTTAGAAAAACCTGGAAGGACCTATATGAACTGATGCTGAGTGATAAAACTAGGAGAACACTGTACACAGTTACACAGTTACAGTAAGATCATGTGATGATCATTTATGGTAGACTTAGTTCTTCTCAACAATGTGGTGATCTAAGATAATTCCAACAGACTTGGGATAGAAAATGCAATCCAGAGAGAGAACTATGGAGATAGAATGTGGGTTGCAACATAATATTTTCATCTTTTCTTTCCTTTTGCTTTTTCTTTCTCGTTTTTCTCTTTGAATTTCTAATGAGACTAGTATGGAAATTGTACATATATAATCTATATCAGATTGCTTGCTCTCTTGAGGAGGAAAGAGGGAAGGGTGAGAGGGAGTAAAAATATGGAGCTCAAAATTTTGCAAAAATGAATATTGAAAACTAGCTTTACATGTGATTGGAAAAATAAAGTACTATTGGAGGGAAAAGGAAACTTGGCAAAATGAGACCTTCCTAGAACTATATCAGAGGGATCATTGTCTGTGATAAAGATTTAATACATGTTTGTTGAATGAATGAATATTTCCTCTGTTATACAGGAACTATCTCAAAGACACAGGATTATGGAATAACTGCAAAGAACCTATTCATATTGTACCCTGGAACTTATCTTTCTTCTCCATCCAGCTCATAATAAGTGGCATTCAGATATCACTCTGTGGCTCTTACGTGACCAAAATTTGCTGTGGGGTTTCCTGCAAAAAATGCCAATGCCCTAAAATCTGCAGAGTAAGTTAATGATTTGTTATATCTATATATCTGAGTCAACTCAGGAGGTTAGGGCTATTTGATCAAGAGACTTTCACAGACTTTACCTCCATCCACAAAGCTAACAGGGAACCAGGACAGGAAAAAGAGCTTGGTCTGCCTGAAAGGCCACATCTCATCATGGTCAGAGCCAGAGATCCTTGGCTGGATTCTAGAAGCACTACTTTTGCTCTTTGTACATCATTAATATCCACTTGGGGTGAACAAGTAGACAAGCTGTTTCTTCTTCCCTCCTGTGGAAATATAAAGACTCCATTCAGGGCATGTTGTTTCCAAAGGCTCTAAATATATGATTTCATTAGTTTTTTACAAAGATCTAGAGGTAATTGATTTGATCACTTATGAGGGCTTTTTTTAAATAGTTCTATCCTTGCAAAGCACATCAATTTAAAACCAATATGTTATTGCTGTGTTTAATATGAGAGAACTGGATATCATTATGAAGTAACCCATAGGAGGCTTGGTGAGATCATAGTATAATAGATAGGACTTTGGATATAGTGCAGGAAGATCTGAATTCAGATCTTGCTTCAGACTCCTGTGAACTATGTGAACCTAGACAAGTCATTTAAGGTCTCTAGGCCTCAGGTTCCACTGCTGTAAAAGCATTATTTTGGACTCTCCGAGGTCCCTTCTGGTTGTAAATCTATAATCATATAGTCCTATTTGTCTTTGAGTGTGTCAGAGCCTATGTCCATAAAGTTGAAACTATTAAATGGAAATAGTTTCATCACTGTTTTGCTCATTTATTGGCAAAATCAAGTCAGTAATTACCTAATATTAAAAAGTAACAAAAATTATAACAAACTAAACATTGAATGATCCAAAAGTCTTATAGGTAATATATATAATGATATATTATGAAAGATAAAAACCTCTATTCCCAAAATGACTTTTTTTTTCAAAGAATAAGCAATTTTTATGTTCTCTAAACAACTGCTATTTTGTCAGGTGGTGACTTTATTCATAATATCAGACATTTTAAATTTATGAAATGCCCTCTCAATAAATTTGCATGAACCCTTGATACAAGGTAGAGAATAAGAAATCCTCATTCATTTTCCTTTCTTACACAAGGTCTGTTTTAAGTTGGTATCAGTAGCAAAGTTCTTCTTATTCACAAGGATGACCATAAGAAATACATAAAATGATAATGTTTAACAAAATCTGAGGGTTCTGGGTCAAGATATGGTTTTTGTTTATATAATCCCACCAAGATACTGACTGTAGTCAATTTTTATTTTATTTTATTTTTTAAAGAAAAACCACCATGATGATTAAGCAAAACAGAAATTCTGCTGTTTTAATGACTAAATAAGAGGCAATACGGGATAGTGTCTAAAGGGCCTGCCGTCACATTAGAGAGATTTTGATTCAAGTTCTATCTTAGACACATGAGCAGGAGCAAGTTACTTCTTAATAATCCAGCCAATTCCTTTTATAAAATTACAGAGGAAATCACTGGTCTATATGATGAAAAGAGATTCCACATAGGGATTTCTCCTCCCTTTCTGATGAAATCACTGGCCTAGAACAATAAGGGCTAAATTAGAATTGCCATCCATTCATTGGTCACTTATTTTTTTTGAAGCTCAACTATTTAAAAGCCAAAAAAAGAGAAAAGGAACAGACTCAAAAGGACCTATTCATGGGTGTAAATGAACCCTAAAAAAGGGCATTTTGGTTTTAGCAAAAATAAGTTTCAGAGGAGAAGGAGGAAAATCTGATAATCATACAGCTGGTCATGAGTTAAAGGTGAAAGGTGAACATCAAAAGAGGAAGATTGAGTTAGAGTAATTTTGAGTCTTTTCTCTTTCCTAGGGAAAAAGAACTGATTAAAGTTCTGATAAGCCATTTGGAATACTTCACTATCTTGGATAAAGAGCTATTATCTCTGGGAGATTCTTTGTCCCTGACACATTGTTCAAGAAGGTCTTCGAACCAAACCCTATCCCTAACCCTAACCCTAAACTTAACTCTGTATAAATCACAAATTATTAAAATTCCATGTTAGAAATGTGTTCTAATAAAAAAATAAAATTAGTAAGTTGTTCAAGAGTAAATGAATGTGAACATTTTTAACTTTAAAAAATATTTGGCAGTAGCAACTCGATAACATAAGTTAAACATTTTTTAGATTTGTCTCCTTTTCTGAGATCTGGGGTATGGTGCAAGCTCAATTCCCTAAGTCTTTTGTTATAATTACAAAATTAAATACTTAGTGGTACCATGCACATACATATTATGGCTACAACATGAAAAGAATTGATGAGACGGGAGTATCTCCATCATGTTGAAAAAACCAAATCAATGTTGGAAGGCACCTTAGAATTCTAATCACCATCTCTGAAAGATGAAGCCAATTTGATAAAGAGTTGAAGTCTCTTGCTAAAGTTATATATTGTTAGTAGAAAAATTGGGATTTCAAACCAAAGTTTTCTCAGTACTTTTTACAAAAATCTTTCTATTATCTCATTGTGCCTAAGAAATAAAATACTGATAGGGTTAACATGGTCCCCAAACTGGTAAATATCAGCAAAGCTCATTCTCTTATCATCATTAAGAAATTTATTACATCATCTGAAGAGAAATCCTCTCTATTTTTGAGAAATGTCACTTTAACCAGCCCATTTTTGTGCCCTACAATTTTGAGGCAAATAGGAAAATACAGTTTAATGTAAGTTCGGAAAATAGCCACTGCCAAGAAGTTGGAAGACAACTTAAAACTGATACTAAGTTGAAACTTAGTGAGGTACCAGAAAAGTTTGGGTCACAAGGCATCTTCCTTGAGTCCCATCAAATAAACCAATTGTTCAAGTAGGCTATGAGAGTTATTCTTCTTGAAAATAAACAAAACTGGGGTGTGGCTATTGATTCATCACAATAAGGTCAAAAAAGAAACCAGGTGGTCTTGATGATAGAAATAGAGATGAGGGTGACATCATCAGCTGTCTTTTGGACTCTATAATTGGGACTTTCCACAGATATCTCTCCCTCTCATCGCAGATGCCACCATTTTTCTAGTCTTCCAATTTTCAAACATTTTTTTTCTGAGTCAATTGGGCTTAAGGGACTTGCCCAGGGTCACATAGCTAGGAAGTGTTAAGTGTCTGAGACCAGATTTGAACTTGGGTCCTCTTGACTTCAGGGCTGATGTTCTATCCACTGTGCCACCTAGCTGCCCCATATACCTCATCTTTTAATCAGTTCATCAATAACTTTTGCTATTCCATCCCCTACAACATTTGCACCTCTGACCCCTTTTCTCTATTCACAGGAACCCATCACAGTCAAACCCTCATATATTCTTGCCTGGATTATCACAGGCCTTTTCCTAATCCAACCTGTGATCCTCAATTGCTGCCAAAGTGATTTTTCTTAAGTGTAGGTCTAACCATGTTCATTAACCATGCTCCAGAATTACCTTGAAGGGGGAAAAAATCTCTGATGTTTGTAATCCTTCAAACCTGCCCCCTATCAATCTTTTCAAGCCTCATTATATATGATTATTCTTCAGGGATTATTTGAGGCAGATTCAGGAAGGACTAACATCTCTGGTGTAAGAACCTGCAGAGCCCTATTAAAGGTTACTTATCCACCAGCCACCTACCTCTCACTTGTGGCTTCAATAATGTAACCGTGGTTTACAGTTACAATGGTTTTGTGATGAAGAGAGCCATCTGCATCCAGGGAGAGAACTGTGGGAACTGAGTGTGGGACACAACACAGTGTTTTCACTTTTGTGGTTGTTGTTGTTTGCTTGTATGTTCTCATTTTTTTTTTCATTTTTGATCTAATTTTTCGCGGGCAAATTGATAATTGTGTAAATATGTATAGAAGAACTGCACATGTTTACATTGAATTACTTATTGTCTAGAGCAGTGGTCCTCAAACTTTTAAAATAGGGGTCCAGTTCCCTGTCCCTCAGACTGTGGGAGGGCCCGACTATAGTAAAAACAAAAACTCACACACTGTCTCCACCCCTCAGCCCATTTGCCATAACCTGGCAGGCCACATAAATGTCCTCAGTGGGCCGCATCTGGCCCGTGGGCCGTAGTTTGAGAACTCCTGGTCTAGAGGAGAGAGAGAAAAAATTTGGAACACAAGTATGTTGTTAAATGTTGCAGGTTGAATGTTGAAAATTATCCATGCATATGTTTTGAAAATAAAAAAAGCTTTATAAAAAATGAAAATAAAAGTGAAAAAAATAATTTAAAAAATCTGTGGCTTACAGTGGCCACAACTTGGTAAAATCATCTTCTCAGGCTAGCTAAACCAGGTTAAGTATAGTCAACAGGCCTCAAACCCTATGGTGAATTAGGAGGGTGTCTACCTCAGGAAGGTGAAGACTTCCTCCTGAGGAATGGGTAAATGAGAACAATTTGTTCCACAGCCACCAAGGTGGTTAAAGTGGGCATTGGGGAGTGCTTAAGCAGGGGAGGATGGAATTGGTCTATGGGCCCTATAAGGCCCTCAAAATTATTGGTATAATCAACCAGAGGTGATGATGAACTGATAGCTAGGTAAGAAAAGCCTCTCAGTGCTTGAGTTCTATAAGTGGATAATTTTGCATGCCCCCTACATAATGTGATAAATACCCAAATGGCCATTGGCAGGAAAAAGGATCCCCAACCCTGGCTAACAGCTTGGTCAGATATCAAAAGTGCCAAGGCATCCTTTGCATTCTGGGTCATTACCAGTCATGTTGACTTTAGTCCTGCCATTGAACTTTAATGGCTGAGAGTGAGAGGTTAATGACTTTGTGCAACTCTCCCCTGATTAATGCCAAGTCATGAGTAAGTCAAGATATCACCTTGTGGTGTCATTAGTATTTTATGAAATAAAGACAAACAGATATTTGAGGGGGATCTCCGACACTCCCAGTTCAAGTTCCAACACTCCCAGTTCAAGTTCAATGTTGGAATGAAATGAGACATGGGTTAAGTCATTGAGCAGTTAATAAAAGCAGGTTTACTTTTCCCCAACATGGTAAAGACTTAGCTTCTTTGAGCATACTCCATTCCTTCCCCCCTTCCATAATGAAACAGATTTGGTCATCAGGGTAAAAGTGAAGGATATAGTGACTCACTGGTTGTTCATAAATCCTTGAGTTCACCAGAAAGCTGTATGAGGGAAATTAGGCCTAATAAGATCTCAGCTTTGTCTCTTTTTGGGGACCAGGGGGCAGTTAGGTGGTACAGTGGATAGAGTACTGGGCGGAAAGTCAGGAAGATTCATCTTCCTGATTTCAAATCTGGCCTAAGAAACTTAATAGCTACGTGACCTTGGGCAAGGATTTGCCTCAGTTTCCTCATCTGTAAAATGAACTGGAGAAAGAAAATAGTAAACCAATCCAGTATCTTTTCCAAGAAAACCCCAATTTGGGGCAGCTAGGTGGTGTAATGGATAGAACACCAGCCCTTTAGTCAGGAGGACCTGAGTTCAAATGTGACCTCAGACACTTAACTTAGCTGTGTGATCCTGGGCAAGTCACTTAACCCCAATTGCCTTAGCAAAAAAAAAGAAAGAAAAGAAAAAGAAAAACGAAACCCATTTGGGGTCACAAAGTGTGACTCACATCACATACGACTGAACAACAGTTCCTACAAAAAAGCTTGAGATCTGCTGCCATAGCTTCAATAATTGTCACCTCTATACCAATGAATAATTTTATTCATTTTATTAGCAAAGAGCAATCATGTTCTAGGAGCAAAGTATAGAAGCTCAATAGGCAGTTCCTGGTCTCAAGAAGCTTACTTTCTACTAGGCCACACCATAGAGATTAAAAAGGGGGAAAGAATAAGCACACATAATAGTAACTGAGTGGAGGCTCAAACATCTGGAGGAAGGGGGCAGGGAAGGGTGGGGGGGAGGAAGGGGGAAGGACAGGGTGGGGGGGAGGGCGGAGTATTTCCTGGAGGTGGAAGTTAACTTGAGGGGGGGGTCCTCTTTCCCCTAGATCTGATTAGTTTCCTCGTCCTCGCCTGCCCCCTCCCCCTCCCTCCTTCCTTTGCAGCTGGGAGGGATTTCTAATCCAGAGGGGGTAACAAAGCCCAAGGTCCAATAGCTGGTATGTGTCCGAGCAGATTTCGAGCCCAGAGCCAGCAGTTGGAAGCTCGCGCCCCTCCAACGCCCCCACCCACCTCGAGGTCCGCGGGAGGCCCAGTGGTTTGCTCCCCACGTGCCTCTCCCTCCCTCCTGCCCCGAACCCCCATAACGGCCGCTCCAGACTTCCTTGAACTTGCCATCTATAGAATTCTCTTCACACCGGACCGACCATCGGCGCTCTCCAAGGGCTAGTGTTGAATCGGAAAGAAACCTCAGTAGCGGCGGTAAGGAGATGGAAAATGGGTACAAAGTAGTCATTATTTCTGGGGTGGGGAGAAGCTGTCTGCAGGCGGCGGCCTTGGGGCGGAGCCTTGTGACCTTGCCTCAGTCCGAGCCTGTGGGGGGCTCCAGAAGCCTGACCCTTCTCCCCCACTCCCCGAAAAATCCCTCTTTCCCCCCCCCCCCAATCCCCTAGACCGGTACTCTGGGACCATTTTAAACTGTTGTATGTCCCATCCGTTGGCAGTCTGGTGAAAGCTCTGGAGCTCTCCTCAGAAGAGATCAATCCAGACATAGGATTATAAAGGAAATCGATTACAGCAAAATACAGAAAGCACAGGATTTAAAACAAATCCACCGACCTCAGATTAAGGATCCCTGGTCTACACCAGAGCAGCCATCCAGAGAAAGGAAAGCTTTTGGATCATCTTAGATCCTGGCTAGACTTTGTGTCAGCTTCAGACCTTCAGAATCCCTAATTCAACTTTTATTAAGCGCTTACTGCGCAAGGGATGATTTTAGGCCGTGGGGCTGCAAAGCATCAAGGTAGTCTTGTCCCAAGCACTTAGATTGTGCTGTGTGAGATCCCGCATATTCCTAGAGAAGCTAACCCAGGTGCATGCAAAGTTACATGAAGACACTACAAGTGTCAAACTAATAATTAAGGGGCAACTGACACAGTCTAAGAGGAGCGGGAACTAAGGGCTTCTTTATCCTGAGCGGTGAAGGATGATGAGGATTGAAGAGGTGAGATGCACTCCAAGGCAGGCCAGTTTGGAATGGAATGGAGAGTGTGTGTGTGTGTGTGTGTGTGTGTGTGTGTGTGTGTGTGAGAGAGAGAGAGAGAGAGAGAGAGAGAGAGAGAGAGAGAGAGAGAGAGAGAGAGAGAGAGAGAGAGAGACAGAGAGAGAGAGAGAGAGAGAGACAGAGACAGAGAGACTTTGATGTAGAAGCTTTGAATATTTGGAGATGACTGATATGGACATTCCAGAACCAAGTGGGATCACTTAATTCTGAGTCTGCTCCACACTTGAGAAAAGCATTTTAAAAGTGATCATGGAATAGTGACAGCTGGTGAAATTGACTGTCATATGTCAACCTTAGTGTCAGGTTTTGAGTTTCCTTTCTAAGTTTTTCCCTTTCAGCTCTTAGTCCCCCTCCCAAACCCTTTTATATCTCTCAGATCTTCCTTATTCTTGAGTTTAGGGGGAAGCCGATGAGAAGAGGATCTTCCCTGATGCCATTGTCCCATGCTATGCCAGCACACAAGGAACAGGTCTGGGGGGAGGATAATTAACTACTTCCCTTCACACACTCACTTCCAATAAAAGTGGCCCAACTATTTACTGTATTATCTTGGTGGAAGTTTAACTTTTGGAGCCTCAGTTTTCTCATCTGTAAAATGGGGGGCTCCCCCAAATCCAATGATCATGCTTTAATTAACACAAGATATAAGTGAATCACAACACTTAACAGATGGGCTTTTTGGTCTTTTCTTTTTGCCATCATGTCTGAGGATAACAGGAAGTAAGTGTGTTAGGGAAATGGATCTTCAAAAGAAGCCTCCAACTTGATCCGATGATTCCAGTAAAGTGAGTGCTTTGTTCTCGATGATGCCTCATAAAAAGATGTGTGTGGATGATCTCCTTGGTAAAGTGATTGCCAGGTAGATAATCAAATAATGGAGTTGCAGTGAAAAAAAGAAAAAAAAAAAAAAGAAAAAATCCTTAGAAATAAATCATGTAGGCAGTTTTTGTCTGTGTCTGCTGAACATCCCTCCAGGATGCAGTTTGCAGGTTCAGTGCATTCTTAACCTATTCTCAGCCTTCAAGAAGCATTATTGGGACGGGAGAATAAGACAAAAATTCTCTCCTAGAAAGTCTGTGAGCCTTCAGTGGGGAGAAAGTAAACCAATGATCCTATGATTTAGGAATATGTTCAGAAATTCTCTGGGGGATTGCTTAAAAAGTCTTTGTATTTGTGTATCCCTTGCCAGTCTATCAATACAGGAATTTGCTGTGCACCAAATATACAAATAAAGGCAAAAGACAGTCCTGCCTTCAAAGAGCACACAGTCTGATCATTTGATAGCCACTTAAGGACTACCGTAGTCAAATCCATCATTCTGCTTCAGTCACTCAGACAAAACCAAGCCGTGGCCATTAATTCTTTTGTCCAACTAGACTGTTTTCTATCTCCCATTAGTAAGATTAAAGACTATATTATTTTACCATGAAATAAAGCCTTTGAAGAAAGCCAGTTTTCTTTTTAATATCAGAATGAATTAAACTAGAGAAGTAATTTGATTTCTTCATATGAATTTTTTTTCCAATTTCACAAATGAACCTTTCACCAATTAGAAAAAATTCACATATCCAGTGTTAAAAATAGAGAAGGTGATGGGGGTTTTTCCACAGGGAACTGCATTTAGAGGATATTGAGAGCTATTTACAGTTTTTTAGCACCACAGATGTAAAAATAACTAGCTAGCAGGAAGAATTAATTGAAATGGGAAACTGCCAGATGGTTTGTGTGTTATCTCCAATGTTTACAGCTTTCATCTATAGACTTGCTGATTAAAAAGTTGACAGGAGGGCATCCTTGACCCGGGTACAATTATTGGTCATGACAGCCCTGCCTACGCCTTTGGCTCATATGCATCAGTTTGGATAAAACATTAATAGTTAAGGAAGTTAAAGAAAGTAGAACTTAAGCTTTCCCAAGCTAAATGGAAAGAAGCTTTTCAGATTTCACTCTGCTTCTGGTCATTGGAAAGAGACTCGGGGTTCAACTGGGGTCCTTGTAAGATCCTGCCTCCTTTCATTCCTAAATTTATTCAAACAAATACAAATGAACTTTATAACAAAACCACAGAGGAGCTGGCCCTTGTACATGATGATCTATCTCCTCCCTCCATGCCTTTGTGTAGGTGGTCCTGGTGTCTATATTACACTCCCTCCTTGTCCTTTGGCCAGCCCAAAGGGACAGCTGTTGTCTTCCAAAAGTTTACATTATGCTTGTAGTAGTTAATCTTGTGTGACTTTGTGATTTCATTTGGGATTTTTTTTTTTTGGCAGAGATAACTGGAATGATTCTCCATTTCTTTCCCCAGATCATTTTACAGATGAGGAAATTGAAGCAAAAGGGTAAAGTGACTTGCCCAGGGTCCCACAGTTAGTAAATGTCTGACGACAGATTTGAACTCAGGAAGTGACCACAGGCCTGGCACTAATCCACTGGACCACCCAGCTAGCATGCCATTTATTATCACTTCATTGGCCACATAGCTAATAATTAGCTTCTGACTTAGAATTTGAACTTGAGTTTTTGGACCCAAAGACTAGTAGTATTTACATTATATGCTGACTAATTGCTACAGTTCTTTGAAATATTGGATTTTCTATCAAGTGAAAAAGACCTATTCCTATTTTCAGGGGAATAGTTAAAATGGATCTTAAAGACTTGAGCTGAAGGGGCTTTGGAAATCAACTTCTTTTAAATTGTTCTACTGGTTTTGCTCATCTCATTCTATATCATTAAAAAAAAAGTCTTCTCAGACTTTTATGTTTCATCATTTCTTAACACACAATAGTATTTCTTTACATTGATATGCAATAATTTGTTCATACTTTCCTCAACTGATAGACACTCTTTCAGATTTTAGTTCTTTACTACTAAAAGAAGCACTCATGCAAATAATTTTCTTCTAAATGGATCTGTTTTTTCTTTCTTTGATATCTTTGGAGTATAAGACTAGTAGTGATAATTGCTGAAAGCATATATACAGGTTAGTAACTTTATTCCAAACTACTTTCCAGAATGACTGGACCAATCCAGTTCAACCAACAGTGAATTAACACATTTTTGTCTGTCTTTAGCATCTCCCACTTTTGTCATCTCCATCAATTTGATGGGTGTGAAATATAACTATACTCAAGAGTTCTTTTAATTTGCCTTTCTCTAATAGTTATTTAAACATTTTTCACATAGTTGTTAACTTGGATTTCTTTCTTTGAAAACTGAGCAAATCTTTTGGCCATCAATCAACTGAAAAATGATTCTTATTCTTATAAATTTGAATCCATTCCTTTTATGTAATAAAAATAGTATTTATATAACTCTTTAAGGTGGCAAAGCATTGTACTCAGAAATGAGATTTTTTTTAGAGAAATGATGCAAAGTCTTTTTCTCCCCAATGGGGGCAATCTTTGAATGATAGATTAGAAGGAAGTTAAGCTAAATCTTAGATAGATCAATAAATTTATCAATTTAATAAATGTCTATAGTGTTCTAGTCACTGCCAAAAGGCTAGAGATACAAAGACAAAAACTAAATAGCCTAAGTAAAGTGACAGAGGAGACAGAGCATCACATTCACATAGGACAATATGACTGGATGATTAGCTAGATAGTGGAAGTAATGTAAGTGAGGGGTCTTTATTTAACATTTAAATGTTAAATAAAGAGAATTTGTTTGACCATAGAAGTAATAAGGAGCCACTGGAGTTAACCTAGATGTTAGTAAAATTGCTTTTTGACAGTTGTGGGAAGGATGGTCTGGAGTGATTAGAGACTTGAGGCAAGATGCCCAATCATGAGGCTATTTCAATAATTGAGGTTTGTGGTGATGAGGATTTTAATTAGGGTGGTGATTGTGAATGGGAAAGAAGGGGACATAGCAAGAGATATGAGAGAAAATGACAAAATTTGGTCACTGAACATACAGGGCGAGAGTAGGGAGTAAAGGATTATGCTAAGGTTAAGAAGCTGGGTGACTGATTCTTTCAGCTGTAATGGGGAACTTCAGAAGAGAAGTCAATTTTCACAGGAAATGTAATTATTTCTTCTGAGACAAATTGAATTTGGAATGCCTATGGAATATCCTGTTTGAAATATCTAATAGGCATTTAATGATCCTGACATGGAGTACAGGAGACTGTGGCTGCATAAATAGATTTGGGGCTCATCTGCATAGAGATAATAATTGAATCTGTGAGAGCTGATGAAGTCACTGAGTGAGAAAGTACAGAGAGAAGGGAATTCGGGACAGAACCTAGTTAGTGTTAAGATTTTTCAGTTGAAGCCAAGCCATAAAGATTGATTCATCACATCCATCAGAAGTTGGCTTAGAAAAAGGCATGGCCATTTGTTAATTCACATTCAGAGCCAATCAGTATAAACTACAGACCTCCCATTTCTCAGGGGGCAATGAACGGCCTCTGACCAAGTTATTGAGAAAAATGCTAATGGAAGCTCCAAAGGATGCTTGTGAGCATGGCATTTTGACATTGTAGGCTTGAATCATTTCTTGGATGTTTCTTTCTTTGAAATCTATTGAAATGAATAGATACAATAGAAAGAGCATCACATCTGCAGTCTTAAGAACTTGCCTCTGATCCAGATTCTGTATTCTATTACTTTTTTGATCTTGGGGAAATTACATAATGTCTTTGAATCAGTTTCCTTATCAATAGGTCCTTTCCAGTTCTAAATCTAAGAGCCTATGATCCTGTTTTTTTTTAACTGAGATGACATTTCCATCTCGGAAGCCAGCCTGTCCTCTCATACAGGAGATACTCTGCCCAGCTATTTACAATCAGAAAACTAGGATGCCTACAAGGTGTGGGAGCCAAGAGAAATCATTTTAATTCTTTGGTAATCTATAAAATGGGGAGAGTGATCCTTGTTTTTTGTACCCCTTGGGGTTGTAGGTGAGGAAAACAGTTCATAAGCTTTAACTTTGTATATAAATCGAGCCTGGAAAATGTGCCCTGTGGTAACTGAGATCTTGTCATGTCCCATGTCTGAGCCGTAGTTTCTTAACCTATAACATGGAAAGGTTGGGTCAGTCAGTAAACACTTATTAAGTACCTACTGTTTGCCAGTCACTGTGCTGAGGCCTGATGATACATACATTGTCAAAAACAGTCTTTGATTTTAAGGAGCTCATTGTCTAATAGGAAAGATAATACAAACAGATATAGATGGGATAAATTGAAGGCAGCCAACTGAGGGAAAGGACTAGAATTAAGGGAGATCTAGAAGGCGGGAGTTTAGCTTATCCTTGAAGGCTAAGACTCCTTCCAAGGGAGCCAGAGAAGGCAGGAGATAGAGGTGAGGCGGGAGAGAGCTACAGGCACTTCTGATTCTTACAATTTTCTCATGTGAGTTATTCTAATAGCTGACATTTGTAGTGAGCCAAGATCCACAAAGTAAGTGCATTATAGTTATCATCTTGATCCACACAACAGACCAGTGAAGTAAGTACTAGTGGTAGTGTTATCCCTAATGCCAACTGGAATTTGGCCATACAGCTTGGCACGTGACAGGCAGGCGCTGGGACTGGTTCTTTGCTCTTTTCATTACTCCTCAATGTCTGTGAAAGGCAGCCTCTCCCTGCATGGGACAGCCTGTCGCCCCACTCTGGAAGGCAGGTAGTATCCCCCAGCAGTGAAGTGGACCATGAGCCTCTAGCTCAGTGCCATCCATACAACTGAGGGTAATTGGGAGATGGTAATTAATGCTAATGGACCAGCTTTGGATGCTGGAGGGCAGCATTCTGATGGAGGGAGGGTACATGGCACCTGGGCTAACCTACTTTACTACCTCTCTGTTAACTTCCTCTTTGCCCTGAGCTCCCTGATACAGTTGGACCCCTGGCTAAATCCATATGCTACCTTTGATGCTATTGACTATGCGATCTTGCCCAAGTCTCTCTTGTTTCTAAATCTCCTTTTTCTCATCAGTTGTGATTGCCATTGTACTAGATGTTCTCTTAGATTTCCTCCAAAATTAGATTCATAATTCTATGGTGTTACTTGGACTTTCTAACTTTCAGAGCCTTCCTAAGGACAAGAGCATGGGAAATAGTCTTTAACAAATAAGAGCTGGTGGGACTAGTGGCTGAGTGATGGATTTGAAACCAAAGTCTTGTGTTCAAATGCCCATTCTCATGTCCCATTTGAAATCGTTAGCTTTTCCTCATTTTATCAAATTTGCCACAAGAGGTCAGTATTGCCCTCCTCCTCTCCAAATTCATCACAGATGCCCTATTGTCAATGAAATTCTCTAGGACCACATTTCCTGCCCCAAAAAATGTATTTGGAAACTCAGGAATAGAAAATTTTATTGCTGTCAAGTTAACAGAGAACTTATCCAAGAGTATTCTTCACTAACATTTACCTGCTCTATGATCTTGGGCAGGTCAATGGCTTCCTTGAGATTCAGCTTCCATTTCTAGATGCATGGTCCCACAGGTCTCTTGAACTTGAATTTTATGGATAGTTGTAATTTTTATGTGGACTGTTTAAAAAAACCAAATCTGGTGAGAAGTACAAAGGAGAGAAGACCTATTCAAGTAAATAAAGAGGGACTTTAGGAAGAGAGAGTGAAACATGAATGGAAATAGCCCTAGTGGAAGCTCCCAGCCCTGCTTGCAGGGTGCCATGGGAGGCCATGAATGATTGGGGGAGGGGGTGCTGAAGAGCCTTGGATCTCTTAAGGAGCAGGATTTGAATCTTTCTCTGATAATTCACAAGTTCATGAGCATGAACAAATAAGTCTTGTTTCTCTCCCTGTCAGTTTTATCCACCTATAAAATGAAGTGGCTACTTGAGATGACATAATTTGTTCCTTCTAGTCCTACAAATTATATGGATTATTTAGAGTACATTATAGGCTCTCTCTACTATGTTCCCATACTATGATGCTCCTCACGCCATAGGTACTATATAGATTATACTAAATGCTTACAAATTCTGGAAGCCAGTGTTATCTTTGTAGCCGTGTGCTGTGTTTGGATTTCAGGTTCTATCTCTGCCTCTTGATAATCCTGTGATTTGGGTGAATGACTGCTTTCTCTGATCCTAAGGTTTCTTTATCAGCAAATAGAAAGATATTGGGTAATAATGACCTCGAAGGGCAGCTAGCTCTTTAGAAGGGACAAATTCTGATCACAAGATTAACCATGGGTGGGAGCAGAATCCTCCAAATATTGGAAGCTGAAGGCTGATAACTGGCTGCTCAGCAGATCCCTATTGCCAGGGGGACAGGATCTTTTGGCCTCTGCCGTATTGGAATATAAAATTGCTCTGTTTGCCTGAGTGAAGCAGTGGCAATCTTTATTTTCTAGACTGATCAATAGACAACTTCTGAAATAATTAAGGCGAGGAAGGAAAGTTCTTAACAGAGAACATGTTTCACACACATGCACATGCACATGCACACAGAAAACTTGGGATGATTGCTTTTAGAATTTTAAAAAATAGTGCTTTTAAAAAAAAGATAATTACATGAAATTCATTTGTTTTATAAACAATGGTTGGCTTGTCTACTTAAAAGTTCCAATAAAATGTAATACAAAGTGATTGTTTCTTTCAGTTTTACTGTATTCACAGATCTCCCAAGTATTTACCAAGAGAATATCTCAAAATACAACTAAATCTAAACCTTTTTCTGGCTGAAATCCACAGGTTGGGATTTCCTCCCCCAATTCTGTTCTTATGTTTGCTTCTTAGCAATGTAATGATCATGTCTAAACAAGACCAACATAATCTCTCAAAATATAAATTCAGATTAAAAAAAAGCAATTTTATCTCCCTGATGCAAAGAAAAGCAAAAAAAAAAAAAAAATACCTGCATTACCTAATGACTTTATAATAGTAATCGGTTTGTTATAGCTTCCTGAGCCTTGGATATGATCACATAGCTAGCAAGGATAAAAGGCTGATTTTAATTTACATGTTCCTAAAAACAAGCTCAAGGCTCTGTCTCCACCCAATGTTAACATAAATGGGTCTTCAGGTTACTGAAGTCTTTTTTTGGCAAAACTGAAAGGTAGTGAAGGATAGAGGGCAAGAAGACCCGTTTTCAAATCTTGCCCCTCCCTCTCTCCTCTACCTCTCAACTTCTCTCTCTCTGTCTGTCTCTGTTTCATACATCTACACACTTAGACACACATATACACACATATGCACACACACATATACTATATGTAGCTATAGCATCACTGTTGAGTCACTTAATCTTTTAGAGTTCCGGGCCACTTTCTAAGACTAAATTATTGACGTACTATCACCTACCTCAATAGATTGAGGTTCTACAAGCCATTTCCACACACCAGTGAAATCAGATTTCCTCTTAAAATGACACGACTTTGAGATCTACCTTGGCTGACATTATAGGATACGTGCCCCAAGTGGAAAGGATTGCTCTTATTCTACTCAGGATGCAATGCCAAATTATTTGTAGGAGATGGTTTTTGCTGATTTTTTCAAATGTTGGGCAGACTTTAGTTTCTTGACACTTTCACCTTTGCATTACTGGCGCCCAGCACAGTCCTTCAAACATAGTAGTGCTTAGAAAATGTTTGTTGTGGGCATCATTCATCATTTTCCCTTTCTGCTTCCTCACACAGGAACTCCTTGAAAAAAATGTGAAGTTGAGGGGATCTGTGTGAAAGTCCTCCTCAACTTGTACCTTGAACATTACTATGTATTCCATCCAGGTAGGCACAAGCAGCCTTCGAGCTATTCTGCAGCTTTCAGATGCTTTTTGGCATTCTGCACAGCATTCTATGTAAATATTGGTGATCTGGAACCTGTGGGGAAGGTTAATAATTGGTTATTTTCAAATTTCTCAGTGATTCTTCTCAGTCAGCTCAGAAGATGACTATTGATTCTTTCTGTGTATTAGAGAATCAGATGAATACCCAAGTCCCATCAATTCTATTCATTGGAACCACAGTTCTTTGGGAGGATTTTAGATGCCACATTTTGCACTTAGTGCAACATTAAGGCCACTTATGGTTGACTTGGACAAATGACCAAAAATTTTAGTTGCTCATCCAGTTTCTTTTAATGTTTTTGTTTTTGCTTTTCTTCCTCTAGGTTTCTGTGTATTTACATTCCCCAATCTTGTGTGCTCTCTTATTTTTTTGTTGAGGCTTGCCATTGTAGATTTATTTTGCCATTAAATTCATTATTTTGATTGTGGAGAACATACATTCTACTCCCATAATTCTAACTTTCCCTTTTAAACCACTTTAGAGACAGCATATTATATGGTTTCATATTCTCAAATTCCACAGGGTCATTGGTCTCATCAAGTCTTGGATCATTTCCCTTTATTTTGCAGTATTTATTCATAAATACCTGAACTTGTTTATTAGATCTGTAAGCTATATTTCCTTCTGTTGTTGCTATTTTTCCAACTGATCTATCTGTTTATGTTCAAAGCTTCTGAGATTTTTTTCTCTTCCTGAAATCTTTGGTACTTAGTCTTCCCCCATCCTATTCCCTTGTCAATTTTCCTTATCATTCACTTCTGACTCACTCCCGTCTCAGTAAACCACTTAGGGGATGAATCTCAAAACATCTCAATCTTCTCCTATTCTAGGCAATTCACGGTTCATCAGCCTAGGTCTGTGTGAATCTTAGATCCAACTGTATGATCAGAATTAGCTCCAGCTGGATGCTGTGCTCTTTCCTCAGGCTTGTTAGAGTGGTGCAAAGCCTCTTCTATGAGTTTTGTGGCCTGCCTCATTCCTGTTCCTTAGTTCTCTGGCCTGGCTCCAAAAGTTGAGAGCCTACCTTTTCTGGCAATGGCTAAAGCTGATTTTCCTGGCACTTGCAGAGGTTGCTTTTGGCAGAGCTTGTTTTTCCCAGCACCAGTTTTTGAAGTTTCTGGGCTTCAACTCCAGCAGGCTTTTGCCCTTGAAGAGGTGTGGTCAAGCTGGCTATTAAGATCAAGCAAAATTTTGTAATCTGGAACTGGGTTCTCTGCCACACTTAGAAACGACCAGGATATAGAGCTGGGTTTTGCTGTGAGTCTGTGGAATGTCCTTGAGTCCACTAGTATGATATCTCTCATATTAGACAATTTGATATATGTGAGTTGGTACTTCAGAGTTGTTTTAATTTGCATTTCTATAGTCAATAGTGATGGAGAGCATTTTTTTCATGTGACTATTGGTAGCTTTGACTTCTTCTGAAAACTGTCTGTTCATATCTTTTGACCATCAATTGAGTGACTTGTATTGTTATAAATGTGTCTCAGTTCCCTATATAATAAGAAATAAAGTCTTTATCAGAGAAATTTGCTGTAATCTCCTTTTCCTTTCCTGTTTTTAATTTTGGCTGCATTGGTTTTGTTTGTGCAAAACTCTTTAATTTCATGTAACCAGAATTATCCATTTAATTCTCATGATCACTCTCTTATCTTTTGTTTGGTCAGAAACTCCTCCTTTACCCATACATCTGACAGGTAAAATTTCCCCTGCTTCTCTAATTTAGTTATGATATCATCCTTTATGTCTAAAATCATTTATCCATTTTGTCCTTCTTGGTAATATGGTATGAGAAATTGGTCTATCACTTTCCAGTTTTCTTGGATGATGAGTTTTTATCCTCAAAGCTTGAATATTTGGGTTTATCAAACAATACATTACTAGGGTCATTTACTACTGTGTATCTAATCTATTCCTCTGATCTTCCATTCTGTTTCTTACCAGGTTTCAGATTGTTTTGATGATTATCATTTTGTAACAGTTTAAAATTTGGTACTGCTAGGCCGCCTTCCTTCACATTTTAAGAGATTGATTCCCTTGATATTCCTGACCTTTATTTCATTATATTTTCTAGCTCTAAAACAATTCTTTGGTATTTTTATTAACATTCCAGTGAATAAGTAAATTAATGTAGGCATAATTGTCATTTTAATTATACTGACAGCCTGTCTTTGTGTGAAAAGTGTTTTATAATTCTGTTCACATAGTCCCTGAATTTGTCTTGGCAGGTAGAGAAAAGAGGAATTCTAAAAACTGTGATGAACCTTTGAAATAAACTACTACTCTGAGCCAAGAGCTACCAACTTTGGAAAGTTCCTCATCCTCAGTATGCTCACCAAGAAGTTTTTGGCACAAACCATTCTGGGATTTAGGTTAAGTTCAAAATCCATGTTAGAAAATTAGTTTTAAAAAATAAAATAAAGTATACTTTGAGAGTAATACTGTTGTGTGTATTCTTAAACTTTATAGTTAACTATTGTCAGACTTTTTAAAAATTTAAATTAAGATACAGCCCCATTTTCGAGTTCTATGAGCATAAGTCAAGCTCAAATTTCTTCAAATACCTTACAAAATCAGATATAATGAAATATCTTTTGGAATACTTGGCTTAATTCTTAAGGAAACTTTTAGAAGGAAGCAAATGAAGGTTTTCACATTTGTGAGGGTGGAAATGTAATACTGATTTATGGCCAATATTTGATGTCTTGTAATTTTCTTTGTATTATTTGTGATAAGCTTTTTAACTCTATATACCACACTCTGATACTTCCAATTTCTTCTTGGTTTCAGTATAATGTACACAAAGAGAATAATTTAGTGATTGTTAGCTTTACTAAGAATGCTTCCTGACCCCCCCTCCAAATAGAAATGTCAAAATATATGAGATGATTTAAAATCAAGTTATATGCTTATATCTTGTATAGAAACTTTAACCCTTTGCATTAGGTATACCAGTCATGATTAGAAACATAAAAAGATAAAACAATTGAAGATGGAACCCATAGAGGTCTATCTTAGTTTGGTGAAGAGAGAGAAGGAATATGGTAGCTACTATGTTCCAGGCACTGTACTAAGCTCCCTAGGAATTAAATGCTTTTATGATCCTCATTTTACAATTACAAATTGAGGCAAATAGAGGTTAACTAACTTGCTCAGGGTCGTAAAGCTAAGTGAGATCAAATTTGAACTTGGGTTTTCATAACTTTGTGATCTGTCCAATGTATTTACAGTGGTCTGGTAGAATGGCTTCTTAGCTTAAAGCTCAAAGACCTGAATTCTAGTCTTGGTTATGTCACTCACTAGTTTTGTGACCATTCTACTTCGTGTATTCATACATACACATACACACACACACACATACATTTAGTTGAGTGGATAGTTCAACATTAGGAAAATAGTTTTAAACTACATAATTATATAGATACAGAAAACAATCTTTTAACAACACTCTGGAATATTCTATTAAAATAAGCTGATTTTAGGAGGAACTGGAAAAATTTACACAAAACTAATGCTAAGCGAAAGCAGAACCAGCAATACATTGTACACAATAACAGCAAGAATGTGTGATGATCAACTATGAAATACTTGGTTCATCTCAGTGGTTCAATGATCCAAGGCAATCCCAATAGACTTTGGATAGAAAATGCCATCTGAATCCAGAAAAAGAACCATGGAGATTGAATATAAAACAAATGCTATGTTCACTTTTTTCTGTCTCCCATGGTTTTCCCCTTTTGTTCTGATTTTTCCTTCCCAATGTGATTCATAAAGCAATGTGTATTAAAAATAAATTTAAAAAAATAAGGAAAAAACCAAAACCTCCACAACTCTCATTTATACAGAGCAGAGAGTGACTTAAGTATCTAAAAATAAAAGCTAGGATTATAGTCAGTTTGAAAACTTTTCCCCCAATAAATGTAAAAGTAATAATTTTCTCTCTTCCATTATTTGACATAGTCCTAGAAATGCTGATAGCAATAAGACAATAGAATCAATGGAATAAATGTAGACCAAAAATTACAATAGAATTATTTGCTGATGAAACATTCTAGAAAATCAACAAAGTATAATAGTTTCACTAAGGTGGTAGGTCATAAAATAAACTTACAAATATTTAATAAAATCTGGAAAGAATAAGAACTAGAGTAATTCATTCAAAATAAAATATCCAGAACTCAATTTGCCAGGGCAAACAAGACCTTTATAGATTGAAACAATTAGAAATTATCCTTAAAGGAATAATTCAAATACCTGGAAGAATAGTGTTTGTGGTTGGCCCTTACCAATGCAATTTACAGATTGCTGCCAAATTTACTTACAAATTAATCTTCATATATTGGTAATGGGAAACTACTAAACATAGAGACATCCTTAAATTATTTTGCACAATCAGTGCAATTAAAATGCAGAAGCAATCAGCTAGGAAGAGATCTTTGCAGTGGTTATCTGGTATGGGTTTTATATCCAAAAAACGATGAACCAACAAAATACTTAAGACCAAAAGCTATATTTTTAATTTTATTAATTTTATAATTATACATTTTTTGACAGTATATATGCATGAGTAATTTTTTTATAACATTATCCCTTGTATTCATTTTTCCAGATTTTCCCCTCCCTCCCTCTACTCCCTCCCCTAGATGACAGGCAATCTCATACATTTTACATGTGTTACAGTATAACCTAGATACAATACATGTGTGTAAATCCAATTTTCTTGTTACATGTTAAGTACTGGATTCCAGAGGTATAAATAACCTGGGTAGATAGATAGTAGTGCTAATATTTTACATTCAATTCCCAGTGTTCTTTCTCTGGGTGTAGTTGTTTTTGTCCATCATTGATTAGCTGGAAGTGAGTTGGATCTTCTTTATATTGAAGATATCCACTTCCATCAGAATATGTCTCATACAGCATTGAAGTGTACAGCGATCTTCTGGTTCTGCTCATTTCACTCAGCATCAGTTCATGCAAGTCTCTCCAAGCCTCTCTGTATTCCTCCTGCTGGTCATTTCTTACAGAACAATAATATTCCATAACCTTCATATACCATAATTTACCCAACCATTCTCCAATTGATGGACATCTGCTCATTTTCCAGCTTCTAGCCACTACAAAAAGGGCTGCCACAAACATTTTGGCACACACAAGTCCCTTTCCCCTCTTTAGTATTTCTTTGGGATATAAGCTCAGTAGTAGCACTGCTGGATCAAAGGGTATGCACTGTTTGGTAACTTTTGGGGCATAATTCCACATTGCTCTCCAGAATGGCTGGATTCTTTCACAACTCCACCAACAATGTATTAGTGTCCCAGTTTTCCCACATCCCCTCCAACACTCATCATTATTTGTTCCTGTCATCTTAGCCAATCTGACAGGTGTGTAGTGGTATCTCAGAGTTGTCTTAATTTGCATTTCTCTGATCAGTAGTGATTTGGAACACTCTTTCATATGAGTGGATATAATTTCAATTTCATTATCTGAGAATTGTCTGTTCATATCCTTTGACCATTTATCAATTGGAGAACGGTTTGATTTCTTATAAATTAGGATCAATTCTCTATATGTTTGACCAAAAGCTATTAACAGATAGGTGATTTAAGAGGCATGAGCACTCAACATTTCTCAAATTGGAAACTATTAAACATAACTTTAAAGTGATCTAAATTAAAATTGCCAGTTAATTGGGCAAGGTGACAAAAGATGGCAAGATTGACCTCAGAGGGATTTTGGAGAGATAAATACATTTATAAAGTATATTGTGCATATTAATATTAGACAATAATGCTATTAACATCATGGATATTCTCAAAAGCAATTTGAAATGTTGCTAAGGAAGTGACTAAAAAGTCCTTACCATTTGACCTAGAGGCCGCAAATTAGATACATGGCCTATGGTATTCAATGATAAAAAAGTTACATATACACAGGATTTGGACTTTTACGCAAGAAGTTCTAGGGGCTTTGCTTGCTCTTTATGTTCTTAAGTCCTTGTTTTCTTTGGACATGCTGCATTCAAGGATTTCAGGAGCTGTTCAGGCCAGGAACCTGCAAGCTCACAGTGTGTCCAGGCGATCTGATCTAGGACAAAGTCTAATAGCTGCCCTCCAATCAGCTTTGCAAATTTCTGATCCCAGACTGAGGCTAGGTAACAGAATTGTGACTTTGGCCCTTGGTTGGAGCTCCAGTAGATTGTTGCTAGCTCCAGCCTCATAAATAGCTCTTATCCTAAGGTCCTTTCCTTGCTTATTAGGTGCAGATCTTAAACCGACAATGGGGTAGAATCCAAGACCTCATTCCAGAGCCAGAGCCAATCAGTTTCTGCTTATTTAGTACACAGCTTTACATTTGTGACCATTGCTTGCCTCAGTCCTCCAATCTCACTACAAGTTGTCTTCTCAGTCAAGACTCAGTCAATGATTCAATCTGGGGTAATGAGCAATAGAACCAACATTTGATTCCTACTCCTTTGCACATGATCAATCCCTTCCAGATTTAGCTTAAAATTTAACACTTTCAAGAAGCCTTTCCCAATTAACTCTCTTTTCTTCCTCCCAAGTACCAAGCCTCTGAAATTCCCTCCCATATATAGTGTATCTATCCTGGTCGGACAACTCTTATGTTGTATCTCCAATCAGAACATGAGTTCCTTGAGCTTAAGGGCAGTTTTCCCCCCTTTTTATCCTCACGAGCTACATTGTAAACACTGTTGATTGACTTTAAGATTTGCAAAATCCTTTCCACAGATTAATCTGATTCTAAGCACAGTCCTGTTTTATAATCCTCACTTTATATATGAAGAAACTGAGCCTGGAAGAGATAGTTACCCAACTTACCCAAATACATGCCGTCAGAAACAGAACTTAAAACTCGTCTTCCCACTCCAAGCCCAGCTTGCTGTCCACGAGGCCACCCAGAGTCTAGGTGGGGCGGTCCGTATGTACACTGGTGCAATTCTGAAAGACCTGAGTACAAAACTTGATTCATTGTCATCAAATCAAGGAAGACCTTCAAAATGTCGATCAAGCTCCAGATAGGTGCATTTTAGGAGAAAGTGGAGAATAATCACAATGGATTGGCAGGTGCTGAGAGATTGTTGCCATCTACATCATTAGACAAACTCAGAAGCCAGTAATACATACAATTTTTATAATATTCCTGTAATATTTCAAACTTTTGACGGTCATTTGCTGCACAAATACATGTTGCTTTCCACAAAATATGCTCACATAGCAGCAACAATACAAACTTAAATGCTACTCAATGGCTCTTGAGCTTCAAGACTCAATATATACCTAGTGAGGCAAATTTCAATTTAATTTGTTTTAAATTTTATTTTTAATATATTTTTTTCTGAGGCAATTGGGGTTAAGTGACTTGCCTGGGGTCACACAGCTAGGATAGGAAGTATTAAGTGTCTGAGGTCAAATTTGAACTCGGGTCCTCCTGAATTCAGGGCTGCTGCTCTATCCACTGCGCCACCTAGCTGCCCTAAATTTAAATTTATTTTTAATACACATTGCTTTATGAATCATGATGGGAGAGAAAAAATCAGAGCAAAAGGGAAACACCAGGAGAGAGGAAAAAAAAAAAAAAACAAAAAAGAAATGAACATAGCCCGGGTTGATTTTAGTTCTTTTTCTGGATGCAAGATGGCATTTTCTGTCTGAAGTCTCTGTCTCTGTCTCTCTGTCTCTCTCTCTCTGTTCTCAGCAAGGCGCTGGACTGAGGCACAGAAATAGAGGGGTGAGACAAGTTTCTGTCCTCAGTTATTAGGCCGCACTAACTAAACCCAGTGCTGCCATTTTGGGCCCTTGTAGAACAGACACCAGGCAAGCAACCAACTCTCAGTGAGCTTATCTTGGAAATTAAAGATTCAACTGAATCCCGCTAGGATTGGAAGGGCTGGACTTGGACCGCTTGAACTACGCTTTAAGGGAGGAAGGCCCCCTTTTCTCTGTCTTCTCCAGTTGCACTTAGCTGCCCGGCTCGCATTTTCATCGGCGGTCGCCAGCCCTCCGAAGTTCCAGGTGCCCCGTCAGTCCAACCGCGGGTGCTCCCGCCGATTTACCAGCCGTTAGTTTTTCCCATCCCGTCCCCCCGCGAGCCCAGTTCAGCGAGGCAGGCCCCGTCACTGCTGCCAGGGCCCTTGATCTGGCTTCTTGATTGTCACTCTGCGCGGGCAGAGATACCGCACCGGCTCCGAGGAGACAGCCGAAACGGAGGTGAGGACAAAGAAACCCGCAGTCACCGGTGCGTGGGAGGGGCGGGGCGGGGCTGGAAACGGGGCGGAGGGTTCTTGCGGGAGGCTCCTGCGAGTGAGCGTTCTGCTCCTCTCCCCGAGCGGGGCGCCTCCAAACCGACGGTCCGCCGGGGCGCTCGGAGCCTGCGGCTGTACGCGGGGGCGGGCGGGCCGGGGTTTCTGGCCGCCCGAGGACGCAGGGCTACCGAGGAAGCGAGTCGCAGCAGAGCGAAATGCTTTTAGTAAAGTCTGCGAACTCCGCTGGCTGGAGCCGGGGGCAGGACCCCGCCTCGGCCGCTGGCGAGAGAAAACGGGGACCCCTCGGATCACAGGGTCGCGCTCCCGCCTGGGCGGCATCGAGGGCGATATTGGGGCAAAAGCGCGCTCTTTCCCGGCTTTCTCAAGCCGCGATTCTTCCTCAGAGCAGGTGCCCCGTCTTGTAACTGAGACTTCTCCCCCCGCCGGCGTTTGGGAGGCGGGGAGCGGCTCCCTGAGAGGAACGCCGAAGTCTCCCGCACTCCGGGAGCCCCGCCTGGGGTCCCCACCGCCCGGCACTTAGGGAGAAACAATGGGAGGGGGAGGGACAAGGCACAGGTGTTAAATGCCTGCAGTGCCCCGTCTGCGCGGGGAGATTGCACTTCATCCTCTCCACAACGCTGGGAGGTAGGCTCGCCCGTCTTCCTTCCTTCCTTCCTTCCTTCCTTCCTTCCTTCCTTCCTTCCTTCCTTCCTTCCTTCCTTCCTTCCTTCCTTCCTTCCTTCCTTCCTTCCTTCCTTCCTTCCTTCCTTCCTTCCTTCCTTCCTTCCTTCCTTCCTTCCTTCCTCCCTTCCTCCCTTCCTCCCTTCCTCCCTTCCTCCCTTCCTCCCTTCCTCCCTTCCTCCCTTCCTCCCTTCCTCCCTTCCTCCCTTCCTCCCTTCCTCCCTTCCTCCCTTCCTCCCTTCCTCCCTTCCTCCCTTCCTCCCTTCCTCCCTTCCTCCCTTCCTCCCTTCCTCCCTTCCTCCCTTCCTCCCTTCCTCCCTTCCTCCCTTCCTCTCTCCTTCCTCCCTTCCTCCCTTCCTCTCTCCTTCCTCCCTTCCTCCCTTCCTCTCTCCTTCCTCCCTCCCTCCCCCCACTTCCATCCCAGCTCTTCCAATAAACCACCCTCTCTATCATTTCCACTTTTTCATGTATTTTCAATCTTTCCTTCTCCACTGTCTACAAAAGTGCCCATGTCTTCCTCATCCTCAAACAAACTTTACTTGATCCTTTCATCATTATATACCATTTCAAAGATAAAAGGAGCATCACTTATAAACTGTATTATACATTATCCCAAATTCATATCCCAATTATATGGCTGAATCAGGGGATGCCTTGACAGACATTGCTGTCAAGATTTCTGGTCCAGACAAAATCCAGACTTCCAAGGCTCTAGACCTCAAAGTTCTGTCTCTTGAGCCCTCTTCCCTCTTCCTCGGATCCATGCTGCTGAGTGCTTTCAGCTCTAATCCAAGGTTATGAGTTTGTCATTCCCCATCCCCATTCTCTTCCCCCATGTTACTTACCCATCCTTTCGTGCCTCTGTATCACTTTTTGACAGCTGCCTTTATGGACTGCTTGCTCCTACATCTTTTATGTTTCAGTGTGATTGCTATCTTATTTCTCATTGTTCCTCCTGGGCTTTCCTTTGGTATCCAAAGAACTGGGGTTACTCATGCCCATTTTACAATTTAGTCAACAATCAAAATCACAAGGCAAAAAGTTTTAAAAGGCAGAAAGACAAGGTGCTTCTTTCTGCTTTCATGGTCTCTATATTTTGAAATTTTTTCATTTCATGTGGTTTGGATATTACAAATATTCAGTAAGATAATACCTACTAAAACACTGGTTGTAGGTTTTTAGGGAGCATTGTCAAGCCCAAATAGTTTTGCATGACAGTTTTTTCTCTGTCTGTACTAATGGTCCAGTCCTGCTGTGTTTTAACTGCTGAATTCTCAGCAGTTTTTGTAGTACAGGGAATTGCTGTCTATAGAGAGCTTCTGGTAAAATTCTAGCCACCTGATCATGTCTTTCCTTTTTTTTTTTTTTTTTCCTCCACAGTGGACAAACGTTTAAACCAAAGGCAGATCCAAAGTCATGTTTTTTTCCAGCTGCAGACTTCAGTTCCAGTGACACAATTATTGCCAGAATAATAAGAAAAGCTACTGGTTTCAGTGGTCAAGTGACCACTCAGTAGGTAATCAACTATATGGGCATTCCAGGGCAAAGAAGAGTCTATGAATTCTGTGGGGAGCCTTTCCTGTATCCGAGAAGTGGCAGCATCTATCCAGGGCAAGGTTTTCAGACCCTTTAGAATCTCATCTCCATTTTCCCCAGCCCTCAGGACTGCATTAGAGAAGGAAACCATTCACAAGCTCTGGGCTAGCCCTGTCAAGTCAAGGGGCTGGTCTATGGGGGCTGCTTTTTTGCTAGCCAAGAGGCATCTGTCTACTATTCAGTACGATGTGTTCTACAAACTGTACTCATTGCCTGGGGGCGACGCTCCTGCATATGGCCATCTTAAGTATGATACTTAATATTCTCCTCTTCTTCCCTGCAATGCAACATGTATCAATTGACAAAATACCTAATGAGGCCTGGAGGTTTGGAGGACTTTTGGGAAGTGGGGTCATGGTGAGTAAATGAATGAAAAATCCCAACTTGACCAGCCCATAGTTCATTTTTCCCCTTTCAGAAGCATTGGACTGGCTTCTGCCCTTTTGTTTTCATCAGTATTTAGACATTTGGGGGGCTGTGAGTTGATTTGGGGATATGTCTAGTTCCTGCTTCCTGAGCTCTGCTGATGCCTTTATGCATTTACACTGTTTTTGTAGAAGTTGTCTCCTCCTTAGGACTATGAGCTTCTTGAGCTGTAAAAACACTATATTTTTGCTTTTTTATGTGTATCTCTAAGAGCTCAGTATCTGGTGTATAGTAAATGCTTAATAAATAAATGCTTGTTGACTAACTGCCAGACTGCCACTAAAATGCTGGTGACTTTATGGTCCTTTTGTGTTCTTTATAAGGACTTACTATAAGTGAAGTGCTCTCTGGCTTCCTAAATCATTCAAGTAAAATCTTGTTTATTTACCAGTTTGGCCAAATGGGCTGTTAGCTGTTTCTCAATATTCTGGTTACAGACGATGCTATTTTCCCCGCCCCCCCCCCAATAAAAGCACCAAAGAAATCATATACTCACATAGTATGTATCCATTCTGAAAAATGCTCAATTATCAGTTATATTCAAAGCTATAAATAAGGAAGGGAATGGAAGCTTTTCCCAGAGTACCAAGTTTAAACACTCTTTTGTCTTTCAGCAACACAAGAGATGAGTGAGTTTAGTACCTCATTAGCTAAAAGAATTAGGAGAAAGAGGAAGCTACCAAATGTCCTGTGTCCTTTCTACCAGTAACTAGGTGGAAGCCTTCTCAGTTGGCCCCAGATTAAAAAGTTGACGAGTGTCATTTGTTCTAGGCATTGACTGTGATATCCAGGTGTAAATAATCCCAATAATAGCTAATAGCAGATACCTTTATTATAAAAAAATTTATTAAAGCTTTTTATTTACAAAACATTTGCATGGGTAATTTTCAACATTGAACCTTGCAAAACTTTCTGTTCCTCCCCACTTCCTCCCCTAGATGACAGGTAGTCCAATATATGCTAAATATGTTAAAATATATGTTAAATCCAATATATGTATACATATTTATACAGTTTTCTTGATGCACAAGAACAATCGGATCAAGAAGGAAAAAAAAACTGGGAAAGAAAACAAGATGCAAGCAAACAACAGAAAGAGTGGAAATGCTATGTTGAGTTCCCACTGTCCTCTCTAGGTGTGGATCCTCTCTTCATCACTGAACAATTAGAACTGGTTTGAATCGTAGCAGATCACTTTAAATGCAAAATATTTTACAAAGATGACCTTATCTGATTTCAAGACAATTTGTACAAAGTAAATATTATATTGTTTTACCAGATGAGGAAACTGAGAGATTAAAGATCACAAACCTAGAATATCTGAGGTGGAAATCAAGCCTGAGTCTTCCTGGCTTCATTCTGTCTAGCTACATCACCTAGCTCTTGTCTGATTTCAGTAATCAGGTTCATTGACCATTTCAAGATCAAAAGAAAGAATACAAGCCATGACATTTCACCTGCCAATGTACTTTATGTTCATCTGTTCTGTACTGCCAACCTCACTAGAAAGTAGTCAGTTTACAGAGATTGCTGTCAGTTTGGAGGACTCTAGAACTCTTTCATCATTGCCTAAACTCACTATTTGTTCCTTCTTCCTTCTCTTAACAGATACTTTTCCCTGCTACTGTATACTTAAGGATGAAAAAACTTGGCTGCTATGGATGCATTATCAATATATTCTGTGGGAAGTCAGTAAGTGAATAAGGAAGGAACTGACAACACTCAGAAGTGTCACTGGCCTAGGGCAGATCAGCAAAATAACCCCAGATTCTCACTTTGGAGGCTTATACTCTTGTTGGTATGAACCAAGTGAGTTAAGAAGGCAGCATGGGGAATGTGGAAAGAAAGCAGAAAAGGAGATACTTTTGGAAGCCAGTGACCCCCCCACCAAAAAAAAAAATTAACTCCTGAAGTTTTTTCACATAATAGGTTGTTAGCATTGGCATATAACTCATATACGTGTGTGTGTGTCTATATAAAAACATGGAAGTTTTCAAAGCACTCTTTGGATGTTAGATCACTTATGCCTGACAGCAGTTCTGGGAAGTAGGGGTAGCTGGATAGTTCAGTGGAGAGAGTATTGGCTTTGAAGTCAGGAGGATCAGAATTCAAATATGGCTTTAGACACTTAATACTTACTAGCTGTGTGATCCTAGGCAGGTCACCCCAATTGTCTCACCAACAAAAATAAAAAAGCCCCCTCAATTCTGAGAGGTAGTAGGACTGGTATATTATCTTCATTTTATAGATGAGAAAATTGATGCTTGTAGAGATAATGAAGAATATATAATTTCCGAGACTCAATTTCTACCTGTAAAATGGAGATAGTAATATTTTCCCTAGGGTGGCACAATGGATAGACAGGTAGGCTTGGAATTAGGAAGGCTCATCTCCCAAGTTCAAATCTAGCCTTAGACACTTACGAGTTGTATGACCTTGAACTAGTCACTTAACTCTTTGCCTCAGTTTCCTCATCTGTAAAGTGAGCTGGAAAAGGAAATGGCTAACCCCTCCAGTATCTTTGCCAAGAAAACCACAAATGGGGTCATGAAGAGTTGGATGTGACTAAAATGACTCAAAAAATATTTACACTATTTGACCTCATGTGGTTACTGGGAGGAAAGCATCTTGCAAACCTTAAAGTAAACCAATCACTCACATGAAAATCACTGGAATCATCAATTTTATCAGAATAGGAGCTTTACCTGTCAATGATTTTTGTGAAGTTATTCTCAAAGGGGTGAAGAATAATTTATTTTTCTTTCTTTTTCAGAATGGGAATGCTGCATTATTTTCTTGTATTGGACTCCTAGGATCATCATATGGATTATTTGTATCATTGTTTGCTATTTATAAGGGTCCCAAATGTTTTGTAGGAGGTGACAAATGGGAATATCCCTTCCATAAAGGGTAAGGACAGGCAATATTTTTATTTGCACTCTAATACAAGGACTATTTTGGGAGGCATTCTTCTGGGCAATTTCTGCTTTTTCTCCCCATAGAGATAAGGAAATCAATGTAAACAAGATTCAAGTGAGTTGCCTGGAGTCCCACAGCTAGTGTTCAAATCCAGGCTCAGATATTTGCTAGTTGTGTGATTCTGGGCAAGTCACTTTGCCCTGGTTTTTTTTTTTTTCCTTCAGTTTCCTCATTTGTAAAATGATTCATCTATTTTATTTTTTAAACTGTAAAACCAGCTCCTAGTTTTATTTGTATTCAACTTTTTTTTCTTATTTATTAATCTCTCCTTTGATTTTCAGGATTTCCAATTTGGTGTGTAAAAGGAGATTTTTAATTAATTCATTTTTTGTTTTTAGTTGTATGCCCAGTTCATTGATTTATTCTTTGTATTATTGATGTGTTTAGGGATACAAAAGGTTTCCTAAATACTTCTTTGGTTATATCCCAGAAATTTTGGAATGTTGTTTCATTGTTGTCTTTGATGAAATTATTGTTTCTATGATTCTTTCTTTGAGCCATTCATTAGTATTAGATTAATTAATCAAATTATTTTTAATCTGTTTCCATGGTTATTTATTGAAAGTAATTTTTATTGCATAATGATTTGAAAATAATGTATAATATTTCTGCATTTGATTGTAGCTTTTTTATGCCTTAATACATGCCACATTTTGTGAAGGTGACATGCATGAAGAAAAAAAGATATATTCCTTTCTATTTTCATCCAATTTTCTCTAGAGGTCTAGAATATCTCACTTTTCTTAAATTCTATTCATCTTCTTAATTTCTTTTTTTTTTTTTTTTTTGTATTCCTCTAGCTCTGACACAGGAAAGTTGAAGTTCCCCACTAATACAGTTTTACGATCTCCTGCAAGTCATTTAACTCTTTAAGAATATGGGTGCTATATCATTTGATGCACATATGTTTAGTATTGATATTACTTCATCTACAATATATTTTAACATAATGTAGTTTTCTTGCTTATCTATTTTAATTAGCCCTATTTTTGCTTTTGCTTTTTTGATATTATTTTTTATTATTTCAATAGTATTTTATTTTTCCAAATAAATGTAAAGATTAGTTTTCAAAATTCACCTTTGCAAAATCTTGTGTTCCAAATTTTTCTCCTTCCCTCCCTCCTTCCCCAAGATGATAAGCAAGCCAATATAGGTTAAACATGTGCAGTTCTTCTAAACATATTTTCTTATATGCCATGCTGATCAAAAGAAAAATCAGGTCAAAAGAGAAAAACACACAAGGTGGCAAAAAACCAGGCAAACTAACAATAACAACAAAAAAATGAAAACACTATGCTTTGATTTACATTTAGTCTCCATAATTTATTCTCTGGATGTAGATGGTACAATCCATCACAAAGTACTTTCCATCACAAGTCTCTTGGAATTGCCTTGAATCATCTCATTATTGAAAAGAGCCAAGTCTATCACAGTTGATCATCATATAATCTTGTAGTTACTGTGTATAATGATTTCTTGGTTCTGCTCACTTCACTCAGCATCAGTTCATCAGTCTTTCCAGAATTTTCTGAAATCAGACAGCTCATCATTTCTTATAGAACAATAATATTCCATTATCTTCATACTATAACTTAATTAAGCCATTCTCCAACTGATGGGCATCCACTCAATTTCCAGTTCCTTGCAACTACAAAAAAGGGCTGCTACAACCATTTTTTCACACGTGGGTCCTTTTCCCTATTTTTATGATCTTTTTGGGAAACACTCACTAGTAACACACTCTTGGATCAAAGAGTATGCACAATTTTATAGACCTTTGGAAATTGTTCCAAAGTGGTCTCCAGAATGGCTAAATCAGTTCACAACTCTATCAACAATTCATTAGTTTTCCAGTTTTTCCACATCCCATCCAACATTTATCATATTTTCCTGTCATTTTAGCCGAACTGAGAGGCATAAAGTAGTACCTCAGAGTTGTTTTTAATTTGCATTTCTCTTTATCAATAATGATGTAGAGGATTTTTATTTTTTTATTTTTTATAGCTTTTTTAAATTAATTTTTATAATTATAACATTTTCTTTGACAGTACATATGCATAGGTAAATTTTTTTTTTTTACAACATTATCCCTTGTACTCCCTTCTGTTCCGAGCTTTTCCCCTCCTTCCCTCCACCCCCTCCCCTAGATGGCAGGCATTCCCATATATATTAAATATCTTATAGTATATCCTAGGTACAATATATATGTGCAGAACCGAATTTTGTTGTTGCAAAGGAAGGATTGTATTCGCAAGGTAAAAATAATCTGGGAAGAGAAACAAAACAAAACAAAACAAAACAAAAAACAACAAAAAAAAATGCTCACAATTTACACTCATTTCCCAGTGTTACTTTTCTGGATGTAGCTGATTCTGTCCATCATTGATCAATTGGAATTGGATTAGCTCTTCTCTATGTTGAAGATATCCACTTCCATCAGAATACATCCTCATACAGTATCATTGTTGAAGTGTATAGTGATCTTCTGGTTCTGCTCATTTCACTCAGCATCAGTGGATGTAAATCTCTCCAAGCCTCTCCGTATTCCTCCAGTTGGTCATTTCTTACAGAGCAATAATATTCCATAACCTTCATATACCATAATTTACCCAACCATTCTCCAATTGATGGACATCCATTCATTTTCCATTTTCTAGCCACTATGAAAAGAGCTGCCACAAACATTTTGGCACATACGTTTCCCTTCTTTAGTATTTCTTTGGGGATTTTTTTCATGTGCCTTTAATTTCTTCATCTGAAAACTGTTCATATCCTTTGATTGTTGCTTTTGCTTTGCCTGAAATTAATTGCTTTCCTTCCTTTTTAACTTCAGCTAAAGTTTAATAGATTCTACTCTAGCATTTTATTTTAACTCTGTGTGTGTCTCTCAGTTTCAAATATGCTTCTTGTAAATTTTGGTTTTAGTTTCTAATCCATTCTGCTGTTTGCTTCCATTTTGTAGATGAATCCCTCACTCTCTAGGTCTCAGACTCATGTTTTTCCAATACCAATATTCTATAAACTTCTTAAAGGCAGTAACTATGTCACTTTTTACTTCTGTATTCTCAGTGCCAGAATAATTTCTTTTACAAAATTGAAAATAAATGTATGTTGAATAAATAAAAGAATGAATGAACATTGTTAAATTATGAATGAAATTTGGCAAAGATATGTTGAAACAAATTCCTTCTGAGCAAGACAACATTTTATTAACAGCAGTGTTGCCTGCCAAGAGAATGAATCTATGTCTGCTTCCTAGATAAAGAACCTCGCTGAGTTCCCCTTTTATAATTTTTTGGGGAATACACAACAAAGAACAGGACTTCATACTGGGTTACTAGCATCATGGCAGTAAGGACATGATTGCTTTTGGAGCTTATATGTGGAGAGCAATATGATTAGTTGGAAATTGGGAAAGAAAGGCTAGCAAAAGCCTCCTTCCCTTCCCACGAATAAGGACATTTCATTGTTTGAGTCTACTTGCAAGGTCATATATAAAGGAACCAACTTTTTTGGATAATAAATCAGTCATCCTTGAAGGATTGCCCTCTCTAGTGCCCACTTGTATCCTCTAAGGATAACAGATTTCCTTCAATCAAGATCAGAACAGTGATGAACAGAACTGGTTTTCTAAACTCTTTACAATACAGCTGAATTTCTGAACTAAGTTCAGAGGCAGAGAACCATTACTTAGGTACAGGAAAAACTTAATTGTAATAGGATCAATAAAAATGATACAGAATCAGTTTAGTCTTTTCAGGTACTTTCTCCTTTCTCACTTAGGAACTATCTAGTCGATTTGAACTATTGGAAAGACTGCAAAAGTCCCCCTCATATTATACCCTGGCACTTGAGTATTTTCATCGTTCAGGTGCTAGTAAGTAGTGCTCAGATGGCAATATGCATCTGTTCAATGATGTCTGGTATCTTAGGAACAATCTTTACGTCAGAAAAGTGCCCATGGTCACATAAGGGTAAGTGAGTAATTTTGCCATTTTCACATTATATTTCCATCTTCTGAGTTAAACTCAGGAGACTGGGACTGGTTGGTCAATAGAATAAAATAGCTTTTTGCATCTTCCTAGCAGAGAACTAGACCAGGACCAAAAGCTCAATCAGTCTGAATGACTCAAATTTACTTATAGAGTGAGGATATGTAACTAGTTATAATCTTTGGTCAGCATTAAAACCACTTTTGATAAAATAAGTTGACCAAATACTTCAGCGCTCTTTGTAGATCTTTGTGGTTATATGGACAAAATATGGTTAAATGTATATAGGGTAAATGATTCCAATATTAGTAGCATTATTTTAAATTGATCTTTTTGTTTTCATTGATATATTTTGTTTCTAAATCTAGCCTTAATCAACTAATGGGTGTTGCCTCAAAGTGAGACCTGTTAATAGCTTAAAAAGGCCAAAATCTCCCACTGCATACAGGGTCATTGCCAGTCGTCTTGATCTATATCTTGCCATTGGACTGGAGGAGGAAGTGAGACTGGTGACTTTGCACAGTCCACCTTCACTTAAATCTAATTCACTTTACATAGCCTGGAATCACTTCCCAGATGACACGGTCCTTTTGAAAAACAAAGGACAGACAACAATGGCATTGGACTTGAAATCAGGAAGACTTCTCTTCATGAGTTCAAATTTGGCCACAAACATTTCCTAGGTGTGTCATCATGGGCAAGTCACTTAATCCTATTTGCCTCAGTTTTCTCATCTGTAAAATGAGCTGGAGCAAGAAATGGCAAACCATTTCAATATCTTTGCCAAAATAGGGTCATGAAGAGTTGGACATGACTGAAATAGTTGAACAGCAGCAACAATACCCTTAGGACTTCTTAAAATTTTCCACTTGTGATACCTTTTCACTGGAAAAATTTTTAAATGACCCTGAGTATATAAGTAGATATAATAGGCATAAGAATCAAACATTTTCTGATAATAAATCATAATTTCATGACCATCACATTGAGTTACATGACCCAGAGTTAAGAAGCTTTGTTATATACCATAATGGGCAGCCACTTAGTTTGCAGTTTGGAGCTACAAACTATAGTTAGCACAAAGAGATGTGAAAGAAATGGTTTGCACATATTGATATTTTGACTTTTTCTTTGATTTTTTAGGGTAGATAGTTTAGTGATTCATTGTGACATAATTTGAAGAATGAAAATAGTCTCCTCCAACATTCTTTTGCTAGAAATGACCCTTTTGAAATCATGAAAATATTGCACTATCATCAGTTTTTGTGTTCTCTTAACATTTACTAATTTCATCAGAAAGTGACTTGATAGAAAATTATGCTCACACATTCAGTATGTATGACCCTGGTACTGTGCTTGGGTGCGAACTGAATTAGATTTTTCTTTGAAGTTTTTCTCAATCACAAATCTGGTTGCAAATACCATTGAGATCAAAATGAGAATTTAAAAAAAAGAAATCTAAAGGCTCTGTATTAAAATTTAGTCTTTTTTTTTTTTGATATTACCAATTTATTGCTTCCAACCAGTTCCACTGAGAGAGGGCTTGCTACCATGATTCTCAAGAAATCCAGTTAATTCTTGTTATAAAGTATTGTGATACAGTGTAAATAAAATATGGCAACTTTGCAGTTGATTTTGTATGATGGTGTGATTAAATACATAAAAAGATTGAATGTAATATAATTTGTAACCATTTTCTTCCCTCTAGAGGCATAGAGCTGCTTAAAACCTTGTGCGGGACTCTTCATAACATTCTACTATGCTCGCAGAAGATCTAAGAATACTTCTTTTTCATCATCATCGGAAAATCCTGCTGCTTTCTCATCCATGCAACAATCTTTTTGGATTTCAACTCAAGATAAAAATCACACATTGAAAAAAGATCAATAAACTATTGTCCAAGAACAATAGATGAAATCATCTCTCTGGCTACTTTCCACATTTATACTGTTACTCAGAAGTTTGAGATCTTGTTATTTTCTTTGCGTTGTGATGGGCTTTTTCAGTTTTACAGATCTTCATGATTTCAATATAATGTATCAGAGGTGAGGTTTGTTGTTCAGTAATTTAGTTGTGCCTGACTTTTCATGATCCCATGGTAATTGATCCTCGTGTCATTTAACAAAGTAAGGGTAGATTAATTAGTAGATTTTGCTAATATGGTCAAGAAGCTAGTAAGTGACTAAGCAGGGATTTATCTCTATGTCTAATAGACCTGTAACTAGGAGTGAGTAAATGAAGATTTGCCCCAGAGTGTCAACATTTACAGGGTGCTAACAATTCATACTGTATCAGGTAGAAAAAAACTAGCACCTTTGATGGGAAACTGAAAAGAGGAAGCTGCCTTTTTCTTTAACAACAGTCAAATCCTAAGTGAGTTCTTGGTGTGGCTATTGGCAGCAATCTCCTAGCCGCAATTTCATAATGTGTTTGTCAGACTTGTTCTGTTTGTCCTCAAAAGGCAGGATCTGGAGAAGTGTGTAAAAATCACAAAGAGAAAAAAATTGAGGCTTAATACAGATAATTTTGCTGACTAGTATATCCAAAAATGTAATGGCCTGTTTTGAGAGATGATGGGTTTCTCCTTCACTAGAGATTTTCAAGAAAAGGTTGGATGACCACTTTTAGGGTGTATTATAGTGGAAATTTTAACAGGGTAGGAATGAAACTAGATGGCTTCTGAGATCCCTTCCAGTGCTCCCAAATTCCATGGTTCTATCTTTTCAAAATGTATTTTCTTCCTTGCAAGAGTTTGGTATTTTGTATTCTCCATCCTCATCAGTCTCAAAAGCTCCTTGCCTCTACATGCATTTTGAAAGATTTTCCCCTTGTGTCAGAATTGCTCTGTATTCTCCATTCTTCTTGTTGAATGGGCTACCTTCTTAATGAGCCTATATTTTAGTTTTTTGATGTCTGAAATGAAAGTTGGGGGCAGTAAGATGAACAAAAGGACTTCTAGACTCTCAAAGATTCTATGAACTGAAAAAAAACATTTAATCAACCAAAATGATTTCTGAAACCGGAAGCTATAGAATATGCATTAAAGTTTCCAAAGCACTTCTCATATGTTATGTCAAAGGAACCATTTTAAAATTCCCTTTTTAATGAGAAAATGAGCTCAGTGAACTAAGTAACCCAAGCTCAACAGCAAATGTGTGTTTGAAATAGGCTAAAGACTCAAGGTTCCTGAACTTTATGATCTTCAAAAACTCATCCTGCAAGATGAAGTCAACTCCATAATACATCTTTTCATTCCAGTTTCTGATCGTCATCTCTCCCTGCTATGTCAGGTATCCCCCTTTCCCTATTTATATATTATCTTCTCCTGTTACATTGTGAACTCCTTGATGGCAGGAAGTATTCCCAGTCCTTAACATAGTAAACACACTATTGACTCTGATCCATTGGATCATAGAATTTCGAATTAATATATAACCTAGTTCCCTTAACTCCAGGGGCAGTTAAGTAACACAAGGGATAGATCACCTACCTAACTTTGATATTCCCTGAGTAAATAAAGCACAGGTGAATTACTGACATTTCTCCCAACCTTGTGATGACCAAAGTAGTTTAAATTACTGAGCCTTCCTTCCATACTGGATACATACAGGTGGCAATTGAAATACTTGGGGAATCAACAGATTGACCAAGCATTACTTAGTGAGAGGAAGAGTAACTTATCACCATCAATAGCAGATTTTTTATGGAACTGTATAGGGCACTGGGCTAGGTGATCAGATAGAAAGTAAAATGTATAAAGCATAGTCCTTGTCCTCAAGGGACTTACAATCTAGTTGGGGTGACAGAGTGTATATACAGGCAGTGCTTTAAAATTCCAATAGAAGTATATCCCTGCAGGCTGCATATTGTAGAAAATCCCAAATTAACATTGTATTTTTTAAAAAATTATTAAACACTTCATAATTACATTTTAATCTGGTTTAGGATATTCTCAGTAGTTCTGCATTTTGCAAGGAGGCTCTTTGGCACCTCTGCAGGAGAAAAGATAACAAAAAGGGGCTAATATATGCTGAGAGATAAATCAAGGCTATAACCTCTCAGGGCAGCAGGAGTTCAGAGAAATCATGGCTTCCTATTTGACTAGAATTCTTTGATGTAAATCATGTGAATGGGGTTGGAAAGAGTAATCACTTTGGTAGGTTTGACTATGTCACAGTCACAGAAAGTGAGAGCTGAAAGGGAAGTCATAGCTCTTCTATTCCAGTTTTTTAATAAGGTGAAAAAAAATTCGGCTGAGAAGTGATTTGTTCAAAGTTGCATAGCATCTGAAAAAGCTGGGATTAGCACAAGGTGTGCTTTATACTACAATACTCTTTAATAAATGCAAGGGAATGAATTTTGGAGGTGGGAGAGTATTTGATCATTGATAGATAACAAAGGTAAAAATGAATAAGATAGAGTAAAAATATTTCTTTGCTTAATAGTGAAATCCTCCAGCGATCATTGCTGGGTTTGATTTTAAATCCTCCAGCGATCATTGCTGGGTTTGATTTTATCATTTGATAAATGAACCCTCAATTGAAAGAACACAAAGGATTGACCATCGTTTAGAGTCATCCCAGGTGAGTTAACTTCTTTGGGCCACCTGTAAAATGGGGGTGGAAAACTCAGAAAAGATGATCTCCTTACCAGCTCTAAATCTGTGATTCTCTGATCCTAAGATTGGGGAGCAAAATCACTAAACTTGCCGCTGATAACTGATTTCTCAGCACAGAATAGTTGGGCAGGATCATTCTCCAAGCATATATTAATAGAGTATTGTCCAATTAGTAATTAGCTTTAAGTGCTTGGTTATCTAAGTGCATCCTGCTCAGTTCCAGCCTTTACAAGGAGTGTCAGAAATAGAATTTCAAAATGAGGGAAGCAGGTTTGCAAGCAAGCACACATGTGGGGGCCCCACTCCTCACAGGGTGATCTGAGGGACAATGAGGGGTAACAGCAACAATTATTCATGAGATTTTATAAGCAAAAACAATTCTGGAATTTTGCTGTAGCTGAGATTATCCAAAAGGTGAGTGCAACAGATTGTTGTTGCCAAACTCAGGACCCAGCCCCCAGCCTGCTTTCTGGGTTTTAGCTCTGGAAAACAAGCTGTCTCCTAATAACATTTCCCCATCTTGGCCAAGTGGGGGATGTAATAGAACTCAGCCTTATGGTCAATAAAGAAGAGGCAGGTATAAGCCAAAATGCCACAAGAGACCGGTTGAGCTAAAATAAGACATTGCCCAGGGGGTTAGTTCCTTGTCTCTGGGGACCTATTGGTAAAGTGTGTCCCAGGTATTGCTAGCCATTATTTGCTTGCAAGCAACAAAATGGGGAAAGCAAGAAATTCGAGAAAATGCCAGTGCTTGAATCAGGATCTTGGTGGTTGGGCACATACCAAAAGGGAAAGGTGGGTACAAAAACTAGAACAGTACACTGAGGCCTCATCCGGTATCTTGGGACAGCTGTCTTATCTGGATGTCACCTGCTGCTTGAGTCTGTACTGGATGAATCTTGAGAGCCCTGGAGGGTTTTGTCATCCACTCAGGAACATCTTCCTTCAGATGATCTAGGAGCACCCCCTCACAAGTTATGGGTATAGATAGCAGTGACCACTGTGGGAATAGTAAGAAAAACCTGGGGCCCTTAGAGAAAACTTGCATCAAGCTTTGAATCTGAGTTTTTGGTCAGTATAACATAATTCTTTAGTTAAGGATTTCTAAACAGCACAGAGATGGATCAGTTTCTCAGCAACGCAAGGCTAGGTTCAAATAATGCAATTAAGCTTTCTCCCAGTTCCCGCAATTGAATAAAGTTTTCTCACAAGACAGAAGTTGGACTATTCCATAGTTGAATCAGTACACAGTTCTAGGGCTGAATTACAAGATAGAGTCACTATGCTTCACTCAATTTCCATAATTAACTACTTGCTATCCTAACTCCCTCAATCCACTATAAACCAAATCTATAAAGTTCTTCATAAATTTACAATCATTATTATAATCGGTCAAGTTATATTAGTGTCAGGATACAGATAATACTACTCAGAGGATTCACAATGGACTAGTTTTGAGAAGGGAGATTTACATGTCACCAAGGTAGCCAAGAAAACATAAACCATGCAAAGCAATACAGCAATTATCCCCAATGTAAACTAACAAAGTCTCTATATATCTTAATAACCCATTCTCAATATCCATTTAATTAGCATATTTTGAGTCCCATGTGTCTGGTGGTGTTATCTAGTCTATAGATATCTTTTTCTTGGACAACAATCATCTTATTCTCAGGACAACTCTAAAAGGGACTCTGCTTCTCTGGTACCAGATCTGCTTTATAACAAAATATATAGCTCATTAAATATTAACAGTTTTCAAACATCTTATTTTTTATCATATTCTTTTAAAAGCCAAATTCATATGTAAAAGAATTCAAATTAAATTGTTTTGTCTAGCAGTATTTCTGTTACAATGATCTTTCAAATGTTTCAAAATAAGAGAATTTAGAAATACTAATATAGCATTAAAATACATATACTCTACACATATGTTGCATACACATACAATACGCATAAACTTGTATTCATAATGTACGTATATATAATATACATTTATAATATACTAAAAGATGACATCAATTGTATTTCCAAGCTATCATATATAAAAATCTTTGATCTTATTACCTTTGACATTTTAAAACCATTTTAGAGTTATTATGTGTGGAACAATTAAATTGCTAAAAAAATAATGTGTAATTAGCATATGTTAATTATTATATTAAGCACTTTATATTATTCTGTAAAATGTTCTTTGTTTGGTTTCTTGGTGGTCTCTGGAAGTCTTAGGAGCAGCCTTTGTTTCAGTTCAGTAATCACCACAAGAGTAGCCAGGGGTTAAAGTCCAAATCCTTTAACATCTCTTTCAAAATCTTGTCTCCCTTCCTGGGGCTTTGGCTAGCTTTCTTGGAGGCCTTCCAGAGTCTTGATTTCAGTGGAGAAAATACAGGAAGCTAGGCCAGACACCAGGAGCCTGACTGAAGATCAAATGAATCTCTCTCCTTGGTTCTGAGAGCTTAAGCTCCTGCCTCCAGTTCTCTTGTCTTCTCTGCCTCTCTTTGAATCTGAATCTAGCTGAGGCTCCTAGCTTATATGCTCTACACTGAGTATAAACCAATCATTATATCACTAGGAAACCATTATTTGTTGTAGCATTAAATCAATCATACTGAATTTAGAGAATTATTAAGCACCATGCTAAACTAGATAACTATTGACTCATCAATTTCACTGAATTAGCCCCTTGTAAGAATCCTTGTTTCAAGTTCAGAGTTCTGGCCCATAACATCTCCTGCTTCCTTTTGTTTTAGAACATAGGTGGTCATTCGCCCTGACTTTTCAAGGAACTGAAAATCCCCAAAAAGGAGGTGATCATGCCTTCCCTGACTCCTCAAAAAAGGGGTAAAAACACCATAAAGGAGATGGTCATGCCTTCCCTGATGTCTCAGAAAGGGAGATGAGAACACTAAAGGAAATGGGGAATCAAATAAGATTACCAGGTTTCTGAAGGGTCTCACTTGAAACAGGTATACATAAATCCACCAACATGGGAGGCATTACACATAATTACATAAATTATGTAAGCACATAGCAATACAATACAGGCTAGTAGTGATATAACAAATAACATGAATCAACATGAAGAATTATACATTTCCTAAGTCCTAGAAATAGGCCAAAACCAATGTATTGTCCATTACTTTATGTATCTGGAATTCAATGATTCTTGCAAGTTTTAAAGTTTTATAATAGTCTTAGCAAAAATTTTTCATCTCAGTGAATCCAATGATTTCTGTGGGTTTTGAAGTTCTACAACAGTCTCATTATCAGACATGCTCTTTCAGTGTCAGATGTTTCTTAGGTCTTCTCCTTTGTTTTGATGTTTTTCTTTTTTTCTGTCTCTGACAGACAAGGCGAATATGGCTCTTTGAAACTCATCTGATTCCTTCTCCATCTGTAGAGATACAAGCAAACCCTCTCTCCCAGGCAGTTTACCTATCTAGTCCCTTCTATTTACCACTTTCTAGATTTCTTCACATCACCTGGCAATTATATTGGAGCTGTTTGCACTGGACACTGCCCTTCTGTTAGGTTAAAAAGCCTGTATTCTCCCCAATTGTAATCCCTGCCATCTGATTGCTTTTTGGCTGATTGATCATGTAATCCCTTTCTTCTATCAGTTTGCTTCTCTGCTGGTTGATCATATCAGAGTATTGAGCTTCCAAAAAGATTTGCATCTCATTTCCCTGGGTCACTCTACATCCTGAAGCCCAGTGGAAACCTTGGTTGCATTTTGAACATAGGGTTTGGGGTCTTATTCTCTCACCCTATCCTCTCTCTCTATCTGCCTACATTGAGCTTTTAGATGCCCTATTTTTCCACATTGAAAGCATCGGTGAATCTCTCCAAAAGTCCCTTGCCAAGAGGGACCCTGTCTTCCCATGTTCTGCATCACAGCATGGGTATAAAAAACATTCGTGCCCACTGTGGCACAGCGTCTTATGATCTCCTCTAAAAGAGCATTCTTGTGTAGTCCCCATATAATTTTTCTACAAACCTTATTAGCATTTTCCTTAGCCAATTGCCTTATAATTCTTATAGCTTCATTTTCTTCAATCATTGTGACAACTGTCTGCAGATGTCCCACAAAATCAGCAAAGGGTTCATTGGGATCTTGCTCTATTTTCATAAAGGCTTCCCCCCATCTTTTCCTGGGAGGGAGCCCTATGCTTTGATAACAGCAACAGCAACAGTAATTGCTCATATGCTGCTATGAGGTAATTAATCTGTGCTAAAGTATCTACATACTGATCTTTATCTTCTAGTTGGTCAAAGGTGATTTGTATATTAACTCCAGTTTGCTTATTTTGTTGGGCTTGAATCCTACATAATTCACTATACTCCAAAAGCTACAACAACTTTTGTCCAGGTTCTAAACATGTCCTTGCTATAGATTTCCAATCACTAGGGATTAAGATTTCATAAGCCAAATTCTCTAGTAACATTTTAACATAAGATGATGTAGCCCCATAAAGAGTGCAGTCCTTTTTCAAATCCTTAATTTTTTCCAGATCAAAAGGAGTGTATTTTCTCCTGGCTTGACCTGAAGAATCAAATTCTTCAATTACAAGGTATGTATTTATTTTAAAATCAGATATATCATGTACTTCTTTTTTAGCTTTTAACTAATGCCTTTTGTAATCTTGTCATAGGCTGCTTCATAGGTGGTGCTAATTGTGTCACTGCCTCTCCCCCTCCTCCTTCTCCCTTCAGCCATGAAGGGTTAATTGAGAGGGGTAGGTCAGGGGATGGGGAATGCCCTACTGTCTCCTGCTGTGAAGCACCACACTCCTTAATTCCATCAGCTTCGTACTTAACTCCATTCTTGTCTAATTCATGTTTTTCACTTAGTTTGTCAGTATTCTCCCTTTCCTCTCCTGCTCTTTCTTTTTCTTATTCTAACATTTATACAATTTCTTAATAATATTCTAACACTTAATATAATAATTGTATTAAGTTACATATATAAAGTGTTTCTTAAGAAATTGAGTCAGGTCCATTATCATTGTAATATTCACATAGCTGTTCTCCTACTAATTTCCACTCATATGAATCTAATTCTTTTTCCTTAGAGAACCAAGGAGATATGTACTGCACTGTTTCTAAAAGTTCAATAATCTGCTCCCAACTTACAATCAAATCTTGGTTTTTTATAAGTTTAACCAAGCTTTCGACACATTTTCCTTGAATTGGAAAAGGTTGTTTTCTAAACATCTGTCCCATTTCAGCTGAAGCACTAGGTTAGCCTTTTACAAAGTTTCCTTCTTGTATTCACCCTAATTTCTGGGTCACAGATGTAGGTCCTTGGCCCCATGTTGGGCACAAAAATGTAATATTCTCTGTTTGGTTTCTTGATGGTTTCTGGAGGTTTTGAGAGCAGCCTTCAATTCAGTTCAGTAGTCATCACAAGAGTAGCCAGGGGTTAAAGTCCAAGTCCTTTAACATCTCTTTCAAAATCTTGTCTCCTTTCCTGGGGCTTCAGCTAGCTTTCTTGGAGGCCTTTCAGAGTCTTGGTTTCAGTGGAGAAAATACTGGAAGCTAGGCCAGACACCAGGAGCCTGACTGAAGATCAAATGAATCTCTCTCCTTGGTTCTGAGAGCATAAGCTCCTGCCTCCAGTTCTCTTGTCTTCTCTGCCTCTCTCTGAATCTGAATTTAGCTGAGGCTCCTAGTTTATATGCTCTACACTGAGTATAAACCAATCATTATATCACTAGGAAACCATTATTTGTTGTAGGATTAAATCAATCATACTGAATTTAGAGAACTATTAAGCACCATGCTTGACCATGATTATCTGACTTTATTTCTGTAATTCCAACATAGCCAAAGCTGAAATGACAGAGAAAAAAATGTCTATAGTTTCTTTTCTTATAACCTAATTTCCCTAGGAAAGCCTAAAATGGGAGTTAGTTCTGGGTAATTGCTTTAATTATAAAAGTTCATTAATTTTTTCCAGTGTTCTAAACTCTGTCTGTAGACCTTAGAAGTATTTCTGACTAGCTCCATTTTAAATCTTTAAAATTTAAATCAGCTCACAACCCAAACATGCTATATTTTCCATTTTACACAGACACAGACAAAACAAAAGGACAGATACAAATAGCTGGCTAACTCACAACATAAACATGATACCAATAGTTTTTAACAAAATGCGCAATTAAAATTCTAATTTTGAACAGTTTGGCTGAAGCATACAAGTTACCAAGGCATAAATAATTGAAAATTTAACAGAGACATGCAGCAAAAGAGTGGAACTATGTAGAGACACACCAATGATCCAGGATGAACTAGGTCAAAGAATGCTAAGCTTATCCAATGTGGAGCTCAAAGGATTGAAGCAAGGTTAAGGGCAGAGGACTCATCAGATTGGGGGTGCATGTAGAGAAGAAATTAAGTGGCACCTAGTCCATTCCCAATGGTACCAGAGAGTCCAAACCCCTGGATTCATATCCAATCCTAATTCTGACACCAATTAATGTCAATGAGATGGAATTGGTCTCTAATGTGGTCAAAGCCAAACAGAGTAGATTAAGGACAAAGAATTCAGGTGTCGAACAGACCTTTGATTTCAAAGTTAAGGATTTAATTGGATTGCAAGCAAGAATGCATGTGCCACAACCTGCCTTTCATGGAAGGGAGCCAATTAAGTATGGGGAAATCACTATCTACATCTATGGCTGTGCAGTGAACTGTAGTCCTGACAATGAGGGGTAGCAGCAATAGTATGAGAAGTCTGATTCATAGCAGGGTTTTATGCCAGAAATAATTCTGAGATTTTGCTGTGGCTGAGAATATCCAGAAGCTTAACACAAAGGATAGTTGTTTTTTCAAGCTCAGGGCACAACTTGCTTGTTGGACCTTAGTTCTGAAAAACAGGATGTCACCTAATATCTTGACAATTCTAATACCTTCATATGTTATAATTTATTCAATCCTTCACCGAACAATGGATTTTGTTTTTATATATCTACCTTGTTTCTAGTATTCATTGTTATCATCCAAAGTAGTGCTATGAATAATTCGGTAAATATTGGACCTTACATTTTCTTTTCCATTTCCCTATGATGTCCAGAGTAGAACCATTTCTCAGCTCCACTTATTAGTTTATACCTTTACAGACATCCCAAACATTGACCATTACTATTTTTGTCATGGTTGCCAATTTTCCAGGTATGAGATAAAACCACAGAGTTGTTTTCATTTGCATTACTCATTATTTGAAGCTTATTTTCATATGGTATTTGATTATAATTCTTTTGAAAACCATTCCTGTCCTTTGATCACTATTCAAAAATTGATTTTCCTGATTTTCATTTATTTGAATACATTTTCCAATATTGAATTTCATGAGCTGGTGCTTGGACAAGAGATCAGCAAAGCTGCCTTATGGTAGTAACTCCTTCTCAAGAAATGAGCAGGGGAATCCTCTGAAACCTTCCAAAGATGATAGCTCTTTTATGAGGGTAGTCAAGGCTCATCACAGAGCTTTAAGCAGATTACTTACCCTAGAAAGGAGACAAGAATCCTGTATTATTATGCTATCCCATTCTTAATTAGATCAGAAGAGAATTTGTAGTTTTTGAATTTTATCTTTTCACTTTCAACACATGATCAATATTCATCAAATGCCTACCATGTACCAAACGCTGGGGATATAAAAAAGGAAAAAGACAGTTCCTTTATTCTACTAGAAGAGAAAACAAAGAAACAAAAATTGTATACCCATGCTAAGTATGGGATAAATAGGAAATAATTAGGGGAAGGAATCAGAATTAGGAGATACTGGGAAATGTTTACTGTAGAAAATGAGATTTTACTTGAGAGTCAAAGGAAGCCAGGGAAGTCAGTAGGCAGAGAAGAGGAAAGAGAATGCATAGAGGAGAGTGTCATGGAACATAGGGATGGCATTGTCTTGTTTGCAGAACATCCAGGAGGCCTGTTGTCATTGAATTGAAAAGTATGTGGCAAGGAAAAATGGCATATAAACTTCATTTTTTTATGATATGTTTTAGCTGATAAATATTATAAGTAATTAGACTATTTTTGCATTCAGCGGTTTGTTTTTTTTTAACTTAGCTTTGTCTATGTGACACTCAAAGACTCAATGTTATGGATGTTATATCCTTCCCTTTGGCGTCTGGTTCTCTTACACTAAGACATCCATAAAACGTTTGCTTTTGAAGCAGCATATTCTATACTAATGAGGAAAGAGTCATACAAAATTCTCCTAACTAAGGTAAAGTCATTAGGTAAGACTTTTCCACCTACCTAATAAGCTCTAAATTTTTCTGGGAAATGGATAAAACTATGTTTGGGGCCAAACAACAATGTTCTGTGTCCTTGCAAACTGCTTTGTGTAGACAGATATTCGTTCATGCCTTGTCAATATGAACTCAAGAGAATTGAAGAGATGAGTTCAGATGTTTTAATTGTATAACAAACTGATGCTTCTAGGATTCAACCAAAGAGTTTTGACTGTGATGAGCTGTGGCCAATCAGGTAAACTAGACCCTTTGCTTTGCTCCTGGTCTAGTTCTCTGCTGGATGTCTAGGGAGACACAGTCTATGGGACTCTACTAACAAACAACCCTGCTATCCCAAGTTGATTCACATGATTATGGTGAGAGATGAAACATGGAAAACAATAAACTTACCTTACAATATTCATTTCATCTCCCACAGTCCACACAATGTTCCAAGAAGGCCGTTTACCAGTTGTATTGTACAGATTAACACCTGACCAGAACTTACTGCCAGCTGGATGGAGAAGAGAGTCAAGTTCCAGGGCACAATATCAACAGGTTTTTTTGCACTTACGCCACAAAACTTTATTAGTCAGATAGTCCCTATGTGAGGAAGTAGATGGTGAAGACATTCATTCAATAAACACTTTATTAAATGTCTTTATTAAATGCCATAAATATGGCACTAGGCTAGGTATTATGGAGCCAAAGTTGAAAAGTCACACCTTCCCTGCCATTAAGAAACTTATAGTCAGTGGGCATTTGAAAGATGCAAATGAAATCTTAATATTTGAAAAATAACTTATGATAATTCTACTAATAATTATGGCAACCCTTTCCATAAATGACAAACTCTAGACACCTAAAGATCCTTTAATATAATCTCATGTAGATCTCAAAATGGTCTGGCCACTCTATTGTGGTTGTTGGATTTCATTAGTATCGAGAAATTCTTGCTGAAGCTCCATTTGCTAATTCATTCAGATAAGACAAATTCTCTGTGGTTGTTTTAATTGTCTTGCATAGGACAACTTGCTTCCTCTTACTTTTGGCTAAGTCACTGAGAATGAATCTGTGATTTCATCAGTGTGGGGAACTTTCTCACTAAATGTAGATTACAATAATAGTAATAATAAAAATCAACTTTACTTTTTAGTTTTAGAGTTGTATGAAGCTCAGAGAAGATTACATAAAGTTTTCATGTTCACTTTACTAATTAGTGAAACATATATGAAGGGAACTTACATCTTCCTGACTTCAAACTTAGCGCTTTCTCTCTCTCTCTCTCTCTCTCTCTTCTCTCTCTCTCTCTCTCTCTCTCTCTCTCTCTCTCTCTCTCTCTCTCTCTCTCTCTCTCTCTCTCTCTCTCTCTCTCTCTCTCTCCCCCTCCCTCCCTCTTCTCTCCTTTTCTCCCTCCTCTCCCTCTCTCCTTCCTCTTTCCTCCTCTCCCCTCCTTTACTCTTCCTCACTTTCTCTTTCACTCCCCCTTCCATGTTGTCTCTGATTAATAATTGCAGTTCACACACATATATCTACACACTTAGAACATACATATGAAGTTTAAATGATTTTGAGACTGAGATTTCAAAAAAATAGTGAATATCAGAACCCAGCTCTTCTCTTCACATCTATGAGTCTTGTTGGACTACAGTTGTTAAATCATATTATCATTATTTTCTACAGGGAGAAAATAAAGCTCAGAGCACATGTATTTTACTCAGGATGAATCTAGGCAGTGCTGAGGCTAAACTAAAGCCTCTTGATTGAGATGAAAATTTAGGACTTTTTTGAACTACACTAGAGGGGTCAAATACTTGACTCTAGATAGCATTCAGACATAAAAAAATGGGAAAATATTTAACAAAATAAAAATATAATAGAACCCAGATGATGTTAACATGTGGTTTTCCAAGTCAATATGATGCCAGGAGGAAGTTTAATGACTCCAATTCTGTTTGAACTTGACACCATTGAACTTCACCATAAAAGGGTTGTATATGTCCATTAAAATTCTACATTTTCTTTTGCTTATTTCCTCTGCCTATATCTGTAGGGAGAAACAAATGCCAATAGTACAAACCATCAGAGCTTCATATACTGAAGGGCTATTAGCAAGTGATGATTCAGATAAGGACTCATAAAGGAGGTGTAACCTGAGCAAACTTTTGAAGGAAATAAAGGTTTCCTAAAGGCAGAAATGTGCATGGCAGGTATGGGAAAGAGCTAGGAAAAAGGCATGGAGATGGGGAGGGAGACTTGTATGAGGGAATTAATCAGGAGGCCAGTTTGTGTTGTACAGAGGATAAAAGAGAGCAGTTTGTAATAAGGACTCTAAAAGTTAAAGAGAAGAGACAGCTTGGTAGCTCAGTGGATAGATAGAGCACTGGCAGTGGAGTCAGGAAGATTTAAGGTCAAATCCAGCCTCAGACACTTACTAGCTATGTGGCCCTGGGTAAGTTATTTAACCTCAATTTTCTCAAAAAAAAAAAAAAAAAAAAAAAAGTAAAAGAAGAGAGTTTATATTTAGTCCTAGAGGCAAAGGAGCCATTGCATTTTATTGAGTAGGGGAGTGACATGGCCAGACCTTCACTTCAGATATATCTGTTGAAGTGTAGAAAGCAATTGTGGAGTGCAGGCTTTTGGAGAAGTGAGAAATTTGAAGCAAATCACTTGTGACAATTCAAATGAGAGGTATGAGAACCTGAATTAAAGTGATGACTGAGTGAGTAGAGAGAAGTGGACAAACGTAAGAGACGTTGTGAAGGTAGGAACAAGAAGAATTGACACTGATTGGACATGTGTACAGCAGGGCAACACAGATTTAAGGATTATACAAAAGTACAAATCTGGATGGTTAGGAGAATAGAGATACCTGCAATAGATACAGGGGAGATTTAAAGATGGACAGTTTTTTTGTTTTTTTTTTTAATTTAGGATTCCTTCACCCAGTTACTTATTTAATTTTTTTTATTTTCAAAATATATGGAAAGATAATTTTCAACATTCATCCTTGCAAAACCTTCCAAATCCCTCTGTTCCCCCCATGCCTTCCCCTAAACAGCAAGTAATTCAATATTATATTAAACATGTACAATTCTACAGATATTTCCACATTTATCATGTAGCACAAGAAAAATCAGATCAAAATGGAAAAAATGAGAAAAAAGAAAAGCAAGCAAACAACAACAAAAAAAGGTGAAAATACTATGTTGGGATCCACACTCAGTCCCCACAGTTCTCCTTCTGAGTGTAGATGGCTCTGTCCATCACAAGACCATTGGAACTGTCCTGAATCATCTCGCTGTATTATTGTATTATTGTCCCCATCTTATAGATGAGGGAACATATGTAGAAGAACACACAATGATTTGCCATGCTCCACAAAACTAGCAAATAGCAAAACCAAGAATCAGACTCAGAACTTTGGATTCTAGTGAGTGAGAAGGCTGTCCTGGAAGAGAACATAACCTGGATTGCTGGACAGGTATTTCTGATTCCACCTCCTACTAAAGTGAATGAGAAGATTACTATATCATAAATTTAGAAGTGAAGATTTGGGGATTAGAGAAAGAACCTAGAACTCAAAAAAAATAAAGTTTTGTATGTAAACTGGGGAAAAGTACTAAATAAATAAATAATTTTTAAGGGAAAAAAAGAGACGCCTGAAAGACTTACATGAACTGTTGCTGAGTGAAATAAGCAGAACCAGAACATAGAAACGCAGTATGATGCAATGAGCAACTATGACAGACTTTATCTCTTCTTAGCAATTTCAATAGACTTGGGATGGAAAATGCCATCCAAATCTAGAGAAAGAACTATGAAAACTGAATATAGATCAAAGCACACTACTTTCATCTTTTTTTCTTTTTCATAGTTTTTCCCTTTTGATTTTTCTTTTACAATATGAATAATATTGAAAGATGTTTAAAATGATTATACAAGTATAAACTATCTTGGGGAGGGAGGAGGAATGGGAGGAAGGAAAAAAATTGGAACTCAAAATTTCACAAAAATGCATGTTGAAAACTATCTTTACATATATTAATTGGAAAAAAATGAAGGTTTGATACTTTCTTATAGGCTATCTTGTTTACTTTGCTGATTTTACAGACTAGAAATGTTAAGTGTTTGCCCAAGGACACTCACATTGTAATTGGCAGAACTAAGACTTTAATCCAATCATTTTACTACAAAATCTGTACTCATTCTGTCCCACAGCACCATTAAACAAGTCATCTATTAAATCTCAATATTATTTGAATGAAAGACTCCCTAAGTATTATTGAAATCTGTAATATTTAAATTTTATGTTCACTAAAAATTCCTTGTATTTTGAGCTATTTTCACAGAACCAGAATCTCCAAGGGCAGAAGTCATGATACCCTCGTGGGGAATGAGAAGACTATTCTACATTGGTTTGCTCTATTTCTAAATTAATAAAAGATCATGCAGGTTTGCATGTCAACTTCCAGTGGATCATGAAACAATGCTCTTGTATAGGATACATGGATTTGTCTTTAGACTAGCTTTTTAATCTGGCAAACAACTAACATCATTTTCACTAATTTTGCCTTATTAAAAGATTGTCCACACTTCCTATTTATTAGTGAGACCAGTCTAAGCTTACTTAAGAAGAAAACTGTCCTTCAAAATATCTGACATTAGTTGTGCTTCTCTAAGTAGTATTAAGTTCAGATCCTTAATAAGTATTGGGTTTTTAGTTGTTACAAAGGCAACACAGAAACACACATACATGCACACATTTTTCTTTGTACTTTCTTTGTGCTCCCCCTGCCAAAGATTCTAAAGTTTCTCTCTCTGTCTCTGTCTCCATATTTCTCTCTGCCTTTCTGTCTCTGTCTGCCTGTCTCTCTGTCTCTGTGTCTCTGTGTCTGCTTCTGAATCTGTCTCTCTCACCTCTATCTCTGTCTCTCTTTTCAAAAGAAATAAGATGCAATGATAAAAGGCATTTAGGTTCGAGTTCCACATTCACCACTTGCTAGCTATATAAATAACATAGAAAAAACTAGTAATCTTTCTTCACCTTAAAATAAATGTGCTTTCTGTTGGTGGAGTTATGAATGAATCCAACCATTTTGAAGAATAATTTGGAAATATGCTAACAGGCAATCAAACTGTGCATTCCCCTTTGATCCAGCACTACTAGGTCTGTATCCCAAAGAGATTATAAAAAAAGGGAAAAGGATTTATAAGTACAAAAAATATATATAGCAGCTCTTTTTGTGGTGGCAAAAACAATGAAAATTGTGAGGATGCCCATCAACTGGGAAAAGGCTGAACAAATTGTAGTATATGAATATAATGGCATACTATTGTGCTATTAGAAATGATGAGCAGACAGATCTCAGAAAAATATGGACTTACTTTAACTGATACAAAGTCAAGTGAACAAAACCAGGAGAACAATATATACAGTAACATTTTGCCATGATCAGCTATGATTGACTTAACTATTCTCAGCATTACAATGATCTAAGAAAATTCCAAAAGACTCATATTAAATGTTAAATTCTGTCCACATCCAGAAAAAGAACTGATAGAATCTGAAGACCAAACCATATTATTTTTACTTTATTTTTGCATCTCTCCCCTTTTTCTGTTTCTTCTTTTACAACATGACTAATATGGAAATGTTTTACATGATTGCTCATATATAATCTATATCAAATTTCTTGCTACTTTAGGGAGGAAGGAGAAAGCTTGGAACTCAAAATTTTATAAAAAATAAATGTTGAAATTGTCTTTACATATATTTGGCAAAAATTTAATACTATTAAAAATGAATGTGATGAATCTAGATTTCTAAGGTTCCTTTGAGCTACAGTGTCTTATGACAGCTATTACTTTTGGCTTAGAGCTATTCAAAGTTATTCTGGCCTTCTCACCATATGAAATTTGCTGTATAAGATTCCGAGAGAAAGATCATAGTTTTCTCCTATTTGCATTTTGGCCTTTCTGGCACCTAATATTGAAAAGAACTGTGTAAAATATATAACAAGAAAGTTGATTTTGCTCTGGAGAGGGTAACCCTCCCCAAATTGGGTAGGTCCACACAGTAATCCCCTTATGGGAAGATAGGATATGTCTGCAGTGCTTGTTCTTACCATTCGTAGAAGGGATAGTCCCAGAAATTATCTCCTAGATCACATTTGGGACCTTTTTTAATAGCAATCCATGCTAATACCATTGCATAAGATCCTCCTGCAATTCCCAGTGCAGCAAACATTATTGACTTAAACATCTGAAAAATAGAGAAATAAAATTAAGTAATTTTCACTTCTTCATATTGATAGGAACTTGAGCTGGGATTTCATTTAGTATAATAAGAAAACTTCCTTTACTAAAACAACTTGGAATTGCCAAGACAAAGGTTCTCAACATCATCTCTTAAACAGTATTTGAGAGTGTTGCCTAAGTATTAATAAGTTAAGTGAGTTGCAGAGAGTCTTATATTTAGTGTGGGCCAAAAAATGGCCTAATGTCAGACCCACCAAAAAACCTTAAAGATATTCATAGGCAGAGTAATCATTCAGATTATACTGATGGTAGCATAGTTTACCATTCACAGTAATTACCTATAGTAAAGTTTAAATGTCTAGTAAATGTCTTCTATGGTGAGTACTTGAAGAAGCACATGTGGAACTGAGACACAAAGATAACAAAGAAGTTATATTGAACCTATTTAATTTGCTGTTCAAGGATAGTCTGAAGTAAGAAGAATTGATGTTACTTACTTAAAGCTGTTTGTTAGATTCCTCTATCTTATATACCAAACTTTTATCAGAGATATTTGATGTAAAGACTTCGTCTCCAGTAGATAGCTTCCTTTTTCATCTCAATTTAATGGATTAAAATTTTTCCCCTTAGTTCACATATTATTTTCTTTTTAAATGTTAAGTTCCAGATTCGCTCCCTCCCTCCCACTCCTCTCATTCACAGAGAAGGCAAACAATATTTTGATTACACATGTAAAATCATGCAAAACATGTTTCCATATTAGCCACAGCAAAAAAAAAGCAATCTTTTTTCTTCCTTGCTTTCTTTCCTCCTCCCCTCTTCTTCCCTCCCTCCCTCCCTCCTTTCCTCAGCCCTCCCTTCCTCCCTTCCTCCTTCCTTTCCTCTCCCCTCTCTTTATCCCTCCCTCTCATATTCCTACACAAAGTGACTAGTATGGAAATGTTTTACATGATTGCACATATCTAACTTATATCAGATTACCTACTGTTTCAGGGAGTGCAAAAGGAAGGGAGGTAGTAGTAATATTTGGACCTAAAAAAAACCCCAATGTGTAACGTGCTCTCCTGGCAGTTACAATTACTAGCTTAATAACCGGTAGCGCACTCAAGAACAACCACGTGTAATCTTAAAAGCCTTTATTATACCTACTCACATAATGCCCTGACTGATGCCCTGACTTGTTGGTTCCCAAGTGAACACCTGGTCAGAAGACCCACGTGTTCACTACCAAAACCCTTACCTCTTTTGGCTATCCATCTTGGCTTGGCCACCCAGGCTGGGAAGCCAGGGTGAAGAACGCCAGGTTAAAGAGAGGCGACTGCTGCCTGCAGTGGGCTTACATAGGGCCTGTGAGGTCACACACACAGCCAATCAGCGAGAGAGTCACCCATTACGAAGCTATCTCAATATGGCCAGGATCCCGCCCAAGGGCAGTCCTAATATTCACAGAATTACTTCCCGGCCTCAATCTCCGATGCGCTGTGGCACCCATTTAAAGGCCCCTTACACCAATGTTCAATTTTTTAACATTTAATTGAATGAAAAAAATTATTTAAAACTTAAAATAAAGAAATATTTTCATATAAATAAATCCCTTTCTTTTTCCACTTATCTCTTTGGGGGTACAGACCTATAAAAAACATTGCTGGATTAAAGGGTATGCATGGTTTCCTGTCTTTGAAGATAGTTCAGATTGTTCTCCAGAATAGCTAGATGAATTCACTACTCCACAAACAATTCATTATTGTATCCCTTTTACCTCAGCCCCTTCAACAATTGTTATTTCTGATAGGTATGGAGTGATACTACAGAAATTATTTTAATTTGCTTTAAATTATTTCCTCCCACATGATTTATTGTTGAGTAGTTTCCAGCTCATGACCCCATTTGTGGTTTTCTTGGCAAAGATACCTGAATGTTTTTGCTATTTCCTTTCCTTCTTCACTTTAGAGATGAGGAAATTGAGGCAGAGTAAAATGACTTACCAGCTTCTAAGTATCTAAGATTTGATTTGAACTCAGCTTTTCTTTCGGACTCTGATCCCAGCCCTTAATCTTTTGCAACTCTAAGCTGCCCTTCATATGACTATAGATAGTTTTCAGAAGAAGAAATCTATCCTTTGGCCACTGAAGAATTACCTCTATTTTAATAAATTTGACTCAGTTCCCTAAATACTTGAAAAATGAGAAAACTAAATTATTACAATTTTGAACTTGGTTCTATTCTGTACCTGCCACCAACAATTTGCAACTGCTTAAGTTACAATTCTTTAACTTTAAATTAAATTCATTGGTTCAGTCTTCCTATAAATCACTGTTCCATCTTTTTATCAAGGAAAACAGTTATTTCTGCCCCACTAGCTATCCTTGCAAAGAATGCAAGTGGACACTACCAATCAACAACAAATCTCCTCCTTTCCACCAAGAGAAAGTAGATGTCTTAATCCTGTCTATATGCTTTTCTGTTCTTATCTACTTTTCTTAAACTATAAGAAGTCTTAAAAACCTATCTTAAGGGTCTTTGAGCTTGTTGGGAAGCTAAAGACCCTTTTTATTGTTATTCTTATCAACTAACTGAATGTGTTCAGAATTTTGCTTCCTCAGTTTACCTTAATTTCCATCACATCAGTTCACAATTACAAAAGTATTGAGGAAAGGAAGCCATTCACCTGGACAGTCTCTCAAGGGGACTTCTAAAGCACTCCAGGGAAAATTTTCACTGAAGGATTTTTTTCTTAGAAATACTCTTTTTTCCTTTCCATACTCTAAGCCTCACTGGAGCTGGACTCTTTCTTTAACCCCAAAATTGTTGCAAATTTACTTGTCTGTCTTGATGTATTGTTTGGTGACTATGGGCAACAAATCAGAGAAATTCTCCGAAGGGCAAAAGATCTGCATTGTTGATGAGGGTTGGAGAAGCCTGAAAACAGGAAAAAGGAGCAACTAAATATAGAATAAAATGAATCTAAAATATATAAGAAAACCCCCAAATCTGGCCTACAAAAGGACCTGATTTTGTTTTTTTAAAGGAACTTTGTTAGGAAGTGCTTTTGTGTCTGTCTTGTCACATTATCTGTGTAAAATAAACACATTCTTTTTCCTCTGGGAAAAAGAATTTGAACTTTTGTGAGTTTTCTAAATCTTCAGAAAGGTAGTCCTCTTTCTCTAAATTTTTAAAACTCTGGCCAGGTAGGAGAGTGTAGAGATAAGAATGCATAAGAGGAAAGTAAATCGTTGTTCCATGGTCACCAGAGATTTATGGCATTTTAGGGTAAGTCAGGAAGAAAGTTTGCATTTTTAAAAAAATGCTGAAATGTTTTAGTGAGTTATATGGTAAAAATCTATAGATTTAAAAAAAGGAAAAACAAGAGTAAAACTGTGGAAACTTCATGGAAATGGCAATTAGACCTTTTATCACTCCCTGGAAAGTGACAGATGTATTGTTTTAGTGTGAAAGGGGAAAGTGAATTCACTGATTAGAGAAAGAAAAACAAAGATTTAAGTTCGCAATTCAGATTTATTTGGTACTTAAGAATTGTCTATTATGAACTCTTTCCCTGACCACCAAAAAAAAAAGGAAAAAAGAAAGAAAAATAAAAGGAGAAAGCTTGTTTAAATCAGGAACCCTCTTAAAACTAAGAAAAATTTAACTCAGAAGAGTGTTTTAGTGTTATTATTGTGTTTTGGTTTTTTTTTTTTTTTTTCTGTGAGTAATAGCACAGTAAACTTAGAGTCAGTAGAGTCAAGTAAACTAGAAGTCAGGTCATGAAAAGAAGTTAGATAAAACCATGCATCTGTAAATTCAGAAGAACCACGAAGGCAGCAGTATTGCAATTAACTGGGATTGTATAAGACAAAAATTTGCCAAATTACATAGGAAAAATTCAGTGGGTTGAAGATTAGTTCTATACATAATCCGGGTTGTGATAGGGAAATGATGAAAGGAATTGAGCAAATAGAAGGGAAGTATTGGATCAGAATTTAAAAGAAACTTATTTATTCAAAACAGGTGCAATTTTGAAAAGATATTAAAAAAAAGATATAAGAAAAACTGGGTAGAAAGTTAAATTGTAGTCTATTTGCATGATTGGACGACTTGAAAGCAAAGGGTTTGGAGTTTTGGAGAGAGACCTTTCAAGGAAATTTTAATCTAATAAAGATAAGAATATAAAAAAACTTTATATGGTTATTCCTTATAATATGGAGGCTATATTTGCAACATGGAATTATTTGAAGATAGGATACTAAAATTCTGTCTTGAAGGATCATCAGAAAAGTATATTTTAGTCATTATGTAAGAAATATTAAATTCTCATGGATCTTAAAAGAGGGAGATAAGAAGACAAGACTGCAACTTTAAATCTTTGGTGATAAATTAACTGAAAGTGGTGTTTATAATATTTAGCTCTAGCAATAAAGAGTGAGATTCTGTATGGTACCATTTGGATCTATAAATCCAGATGTAATTGAATTTATTCTAGTCTCATTTTAAGTGAGATGTGCAACCCTATTAGGATAATTGTGATATTTGACCCTTTAAAAGCAAATCAGGTATTAATATGTTTAAAACTACAAAAGTAAGTTTTGTTAAAAGTATAATTGGATCAAAATTGCTTTATGTTGGTTTTAAATAAAATGAGTAAACACTGCCAGCCAGGCCCTGAACTCATGGAAGGAAGGAAGGAGAATATTCTAGAGAGGGAAATATAATAGCTACCAAAATTTGGATTAGGTGATTAAATTTGGATTGAATGAGCCTTAAAGTAGGAAAATTTGTTAAATCGAAGTAGTAGAGGGAGTCTGCAAGTGACAATGGAGAGCAAGGAATTTTCTGACTTCTCTACAGAGAGTGAGTCTGCTGTCCTGTCCAAAAATGCAACTATTGATATAAATAGGATGGCAAAGGAAGTATGGTCATCAAGAAGGTACATTGTCTCGGTGGGGCCACAAAATAGAAGGAGTAAGATAATCTGAAGGGAAATTACTCCACCTCTCAATGCTCTAGGTAACTTTCTAAGACTATAACATTGCAAAGAGAATGTTAATCTGCATTGACAGTTAACCAAAGCAGAAACATTTTATATCAATGAAATCCCAGATTCAATCCCTCTGCCTAGTGGTCTATAAAGGACGTATTTAGTATTTCTGCTTCTTCATATTTATTTCTAATTTATGTTTTAGTACATGACCAATTTTTCTAATAATACTTTGTGTCATTAATAGGCATATTCTTAAATACTCCCATTTAGAAGCTACCTTAAATCAGACTGAAGAATAATGTCTTGAGTCATACTAATTATTCACCCTTTAAAATCCTACAGCTCTACAAGGCCTTTGTAATATAACAGATAGTAGGCTACTGCCATCTTTCCCAGCAAGTTTGGGGTCATCTGTTCTTCACTCCAAGGCACCTCAGCTATCTAATCATCTCAAAATGATCTTAATCCTTGATCTCATCCCTCCACCTCATTTCCCATTTCATCCTTTTATTACTCTGGTCCCTGGTGAAGGGTAGTCCTTTTCTTTACTAAAATCAATTCCTCTGCAACTGTTCTTCACCATAGACCTTTTCATTTTCTACAGTATCTTTTGCCTAAAATCACATGCTGTCCCCTGGTGTAATTTCACTTAATTTCCTCAGGCTTCAGTTTCCTCATCTGTTTTAATGGATCCCTGTAAGCTTACCTTCCAGGGTTCTTGTGAGATTCAAGGGACATAAGATAATATTTATAAAGTTCTTTAAAACACTTAAAATGATATTTAAATGTCAGATATTGTGTGTAAAATGTTGTGGTAGTTTTTTTAATCACTAGTGGTCAGGAAATATCCTATCATCTTACTGTCTAGGACCCATGAGATCAGGACTCCCCAAATTTGGATCCCCTGATCCATCTGAATTTCCATTGGCTATTACCATCATGTATTCACTTACCAAACACCTTGGCCAACAGCACTTAAATTTAGGACATTTCTTTGCTCTTGCTCCTATACTCAGAAATGTGAAAGCAGGAAAGATCATCTGTCAAGAATTGGAAACAAAGATAGTGAGTTTGGGTGGAAAGGAACTCCGGGAGCTCTCTAGTCATGATGAAACATAACAGACTAGGACTCTAGAAAAGAACAAAAAAAGTGGGAATTTCTTTTATGAATCACTGAGTACTCTTAATGGAATCATGTTAAAGGAACAAATATTAAATTTTAAATGTTTAAATGTAAAATGTTAAAAGGAGGTGAAAAGAATGCAAAGTTTGATCAGCTTTCTATTTAGACTTGAAAGGGAGGAGAATGAAAAAGAAAGGGAAGGGAATAAGCATTTATACAGCACTTGACAAATATCTCACTGCAGACAGGGGAAGCACGGGGGTAAGAGATGGAATATCATCTATAGGGGATAGCTCTCCTTTGATTGTGATTAGAGCTGATCAAATGAAGGGCAACATCTGAACTGTAGTCCCTTCTTAATGACCACAAAGAAGGTTGCATTTAAAACACAAACTAACTCATCGTCATTTAGCATAGAGGAAAGCTGGTCTGAAGATGCTATTACTTCTCTTTCTTTAATTTATAGAAACCAAAGGTTATGACAAAAGATGATACTAGGAATACTTGTGTCTGAGACAGAACATACTGTCCTTAACATGATGCAAAATGTGTTCTCACTTTGTTCAAGGAGTTATTGAGAGGCCTCCTGGCTAAATGAGAAATAAACTTCACTACAAATACTTTGGTTAATTTAGAATTTGAAGACCCTTCGAGGACCTCTAAATTTCATATACTGAGGCAAAGCCCCAGTCTCCCTTCCTATTTGTAACTGTGGATATGGAAATTGTTGTTGAGAGTCTATGGGTAGAAGCAATTCATGGTAGGAATAAGGTTTTTTGGAGGACTTTTAAATAAATTGGGTTTTAAAAAGAATATTGCTTTTTTTCAAAGCTACTTCCACGACAAAGAATAAGGTTTCCTTTGATCAGGATCATGGGTGACAGACATAGTTTGGTGATTCTGTTGGCCAAAAACACTCAACAGACAAGGCCAGGATTTTATTTTAATGAGAGAAGAAGCAAGATGGAGCTTTTCTCACATTAGCTGTTAAAAGAACACATGAGAACACCGAATCTCTGGATTCTTAGCAGGACAGGGGAGGATTTCTGTCAGCAACTGACAGTACTCTATAATGCATTCTTCATTGCCCAAACACTGATGAAACAGAAGGGGCCCAAGCCAGCCCAATCCCCCCACCCTACCCCCAGAGGTGAAGGTGATCCACGGGAGATTTGGCAGAGTCTGTTTTACTCACTATTATCCCACATCCGATTATTCCTCCAAAGTATGTGACTTCATCACTAAGATGTTCAAATTTCACTGTGGTCATTACAGGGAAGCAGAGCAGGATATTTGACAGGACACCCAACAGCATCAGAGGAAGGAGGCAGCCTCCCAGGCAATGTGCACATTGTATACAGCACATCCTGCTAAGAAAGTCACACAAACTGATGGAGGAGAATATTTCCCATCCACCAGGTATAGTCCCTATTATCCAGAACCTGCTGAGGTCTTAGCTCAGAATTTTAGATGACTCTCCTTCCCCAGAATCCAGTTATTGGGCTACCGCGTCCCAAAGCAACGCAGCAGCCTCTCAAATGAAGGCAGAGCTCCTCAAGGCATTTCTAGCCCTGGAATTATTTCCTGGGGGCCCTTCTAAATTTGATTACCTGGAAAACAATCACTTTTCCATGAACACCAGTAAGTTCTTCAGCATTGACAAGATACTTGATTCCTTGTATTGGAAGATGGAGTTGGAGAGAGCATGTTGTTAGATCTTTGCATTCACTCTCAGGGCCTTGGACATTTGGCCACTAGAAGGTTAAAGAAAAAAAAACACTCTAAGACCATTTTATAAATATCTCACAATTTGGCTAATGTGCCACAGCTGCAGTTGCATTGTGATGAATTGTGATCCCACGATTTAAAACAACCTCTTATTTTATAGATGAAAAAACCAAGGCTGAAGAAAGATGTTCTTTGCATGCAAGTTAAGAGTGGAACTGAGTTTTGAAGCCAGGTGCTGCAGAGCCACACAGTGATTTTGAGTATGTCCTGCACTTCCACAGGGGTGGCTTGTAAGGCAGCATAGCAGCTGTTTTAAATGGGAGCCAGATATATTTTTCAGCAGAGACATGAAAACATCTTGACTCTCTGGCTAAACTTGTAGTCAACCTCTCATCTACAGAAAATTCTAAGAAACACCACAATAGTTATACTGCATTTATAAAGCTCCATTTGTGTATGAGAATACAAAGACAAAAATGAACCATTCCTGCAAGAGGTGCTTCCTCTTTTGCAGGTGTTCCAAGTAGACTTGAGAAGTAAATCCATTATTTTAAGGGGGGAGGACATTAGGGATTCAGAATAAATTTGAGAGGCAAGTTGGCTCCAGAGTTTTACTTTGCAGAAAAATGGGAAATTAAGGTGATTGATGGAAGACAGAAAACCTTCTGAGTAAAGGCAGGAGACAAATATTCTGGGATGGGGATAGCTAGGAGGTCAGTTTCAGTGGAATGGAGTATGTCTGTGTCTGTGTCTGTGTCTGTGTCTATATCCATCCATCCATCCATCCATCCATCCATCTATCTATGTAAATGGAAAGAATATGTGATCAAATCTCCAGACTTATTTCTCAGTGGCATCCTATTCTAACTACTCCTTTTCATGGGGGCAATGACATCAACAAAAGAAGTCAAAGTCCTTTCTGAAATCAAGGAAAAAATCTGGTGGCTATCACAAATGAAAAGATGCAGACAAATGAATACTTAACAATGAAATCCTAAGTAATGTGTGGCTCCACAAATCATCAAAAGAAGGAATAATTTTGTGAATGAAAATTATAATGATTTAACATCAAAATTTCTGGGAGGCAGCTAAGGCAGACCTCAGGGGAAAAATTTCAAACTAAAAAAGACAAGTTAATGAATAGAAAAAAAGAGGATTAATTCAATGTTCATTTTTTTAAATTGGAAAGCCAAAACAACAAGATTATACAATGATCAACTCTGATGAACGAGGCTCTTTTCAACAATGAGATGATTCAAATCAGTTCCAATTGTTCAGTAAAGAAGAGAATCAGCTACACCCAGAGAGAGAACTATGGGAAATGAATATGGACTACAACATAGCATTTCCTCTCTTTCTGTTATTGTTTGCTTGCATTTTGTTTTCCTTCTCAGGTTTTTTCCCCTTTATTTCTAGATCCAATTTTTATTATGCAGCAAAGATAACTGTATAAATATGTATACATATGTTGGATTTAACATATTTTAACGTACTTAATGTATTGGACTACCTGTCATCTAGGGATGGGGGGAAGGAAGGGAAAAGTTGGAACAAAAGGTTTTTCAAGGGCCAAAGTTGAAAAATTATCCATGCATATGTTTTGTAAATAAAAAGCTATAATAAAAAATTAGAAAGCCAATAAATTAATAAACCCAAATATAAGCACAGAAGAAGAGACATGGGAAGTTAGAGAACAGCTACATTAAAAATTAAAAGTTTATGATTTTTTAAAACTAGAAGCTATTGTTTTGAAAAGATTAACAAAATTGACATACCTTTAATTGACTTGATTAAAGAAAAAAAGAGAACATCAAATCTATAAAAATAGCAAATGAACAAGATGAAAACACAAAAATAGATGATAGATATAGATGATAAATATATTTACTTCTATATACTATATATAGGAATGTATATTCTAATTTCTTCATCTGTATGTACAATGTAACTATATATGCACATATACACATACACATGATGTGCATATATAAATACATACACACATATGTGGATTGTAGATGTGGGTATGTTCCTAAAATGCACTAACTTAGGAGAGGCTAGGATTGCCAGTTTCTGAAAGAAGACATTCTGCTTTCCTCGATTTCAGGGGAGAAAAAGACTCTTAATTATCTATGTATCCAGAGCAAGCTGCATCTTTAAAAGAACCAGACACTTTTGTTCTCTTTCCAACTTTGTCATGATAGATGGGCACTATGAACTTAGTTAGATTTCATGAAATTGAAAAACTTCTGTACAACCAACATAGTATATGTATGTTAAGAATTGAAGCAGGCACCTGGCGGAGAAAGCAATGCAAAATGGATAATTTTGATTATATTAAATTAAAAAGTTTTTGTTCAAACAAAACCAATGAAGGCAAGATTAGAAGGGAAGTAGAAAACTAAGAAAACATTTTTACACCTAAGAATTTTGATAAAGGCCTCATTTCTAAAATATATCAAAATTATGAGAATACAAGTATTCTCCAAATAATAAATCGTCAAAGGATATGAATAAACGATTTTCAGATGAAGAAATTAAAACCATTTCTAGTCATGTGAAAAGGTGCTCTAAATCATTATTGATCAGAGAAATGCAAATTAAGACAGCTCTGAGATATCACTACACACCTCTCAAATTGGTTAAGATGACAGGAAAAGATAATGATGAATGTTGGAGAGGATGTGGGAAAACTGGGACACTGATACATTGTTGGTGGAGCTGTGAAAGAATCCAGCCATTCTGGAGAGCACTTTGGAACTATGCCCAAAGGGTTATCAAACTGCACACCTTTGATCCAGCAATGTTTCTACTAGGCTTAATCCCAAAAAGATCATAAAAAAGGGAAAAAGATCCACACATTCAAAAATGTTTGTAGCAGACTTTTTTGTAAGGGCAAGAAACTGGAAACTGAGTGGATGATCATCAGTTGGTGAATGGCAGAATAAGTTGGTATATGAATGTTATAGAAGATTATTGTTTTATGAGAAGCGACCAGTAGAATGATTTTAGAAAGGTCTGGAAAGGCTTACATGAACTGATACTAAGTGAAGTGAGTAGAATCAAGCGAACATTGTACACAGCAACAAGATCATGTGATGATCAATTTTGATGAATGTGGCTCTTTCTAAAAATTTTTAAAAATTTTATTATTATAGCTTTTTATTTACAAAACATACGCATGGGTAATTTCTCAACATCGACCCTTACAAAGCCATCTGTTCCAATTTTTCCCCTCCTTCTCCCCACCCCCTCCTCTAGATGGCAGGTAGTCCAATACATGTTAAATGTTAAAGTATATGTTAAATCCAATATATGTATACATATTTATATAGTTATCTTACTGCACAAGAAAAATAAGATCTAGAAAGAAGATTAAAAAAAACCTGAGAAGGAAAACAAAAATGCAAGCAAACAACAACAGAAAGAGTAGAAATGCTATGTTGTGGTCCATGCTCATTTCCCATAGTTCTCTCTCTGGGTGTAGATGGCTCTTCATTACTGAACAATTGGAATTGGTTTGAATCATCTCATTGTTGAAGAGACAATGTGGCTCTTTTCAAGAGTGAGGTGATTCAGGGCAGTCCCAATGGATTTGTAATGAAGAGAACCATCTGGGGACTGAGATTGGATCACAACATAGCATTTTCACTTTTGGTTGTTGTTTGCTTGCTTTTTGTTTTCTTTCTAATTTTTTTTCCTTTTTTTGATCTGATTTTTATGCAGCAAGATCATTGTGGAAATATGTATAGAAGGATCACACATGTTTAACATACATTGGATTACTTGACATCTGCAGGGCGAGGAAGGGAGAAAATAAATTTGGAACACAAGGTTTTGCAAGGGTGAATGTTGAAAACTATGCATATATTTTGAAAATAAAAAGCTTTTAAAATAATCTGGTTTCTAAGATACAATCAATAGATTTTTATATGGACGTTATCTATAATAACACATGTAGCTTTTAAAATAATCTGGTTTCTAAGATACAATCAATAGATTTTTATATGGACATTATCTATAATAACACATGTATGTGATATGAACTGACTATCTAGCCCAAGTAACTATTATCCAATATAATGAAATTCCCAGGCAATTCTGTTTGTATAGTGTGATTATGAGGATGGAACTTTTTTATTTATCCCTCAAACCTTCGTGCATCTTTAAACAACCTCTGAGATATAGATTAGTTTATCTTTAAATAGGTCTTCCAGATAGGATGCATTCCATCTGCCTCTTTGACCCTCTTAAGAGTTTCCGCCTTTATACATGAGAAACCCCAACTATCTTTCCCTCAAAAGTTCTGCTTATGATGAAGAACTTTGCTAAGCCCACTATGAAATACTCTTTTTTTTCTCTCCCTTATAGTCTCTTCCCTCTAAAGGCATTTTTCTCCTTACTCTAGCTACCTCTGATTGGTCTAACTATATGCTCTCTCAACTCTATTTCATATTTACCATTCATGGAGTCTATTGTATCCCTTAGTTTATTTTGTCTGCAACCTCCTTTTCTAAATAAACATGCCTTTTGCCAAAGAGAATGGTCATTGTGAATTTGTCACATGTTTATTTCAAACTAGGTTGTGCTACCTCAACCCCATCATATGTATACATATCTCTGTGTGTATAGATATGTATATGTATTAAACACAAAGTTCATTTATACATTTATAAATATGTATGTATGTGATTATAGACACACACTATGTAGATTTATACAAAGATTTTCCCCCTGTGTGTCCCCCTGTATGTATGTGTGTGCACACTCTTGCACATGTATATGTCAAAAGCTATTACCCAATAGACAAGTGTTTAAAGGATCAAAGATATGAATAAACATTTATCAGGAAAAAATGCAAACTATTAATAACCATATGAAAGAATGTGCCAAATCACAAATATTAGGATACATGCAAATCAAAACAAACCTGAGGTTTCACAGCTTGCAAAGGCAAATTGGCAAAGACAAAAAAAAAAGATGGAACATTCAATGTTGGGAGTGATGATGGAAAAAGTCACAATCATACATTGGTGGATCTGAGAATCAATGTGATTATTATAGAAAGTATTTTGGAATTATGCAAGTAAAGCAACTAAAATTTCCATGCTATTTGAGAAATTCCACTATTTACCATATTTCTCAATGAGTTCACTGATAATAAGAGAGTTCTCACATAAACATACAAAATATTTATGCAAAAATATTTATGAAACACTTTTTTTGTGGTAGCAAAGAACGGGAAACAAAACAGATGCTCATTGACTGGGAAATGACTAAACAGATTATAGTACATGAATGGAAGGGAATATTACTGTGTCATAAGAAACAATCAATATGCTGAATATGGAGATGCACAGAAAACTGTGTGAACTGATTTAAAAATGAATTCATCAGAGTCAAGAAAACAAGATACACAATGACTACAACAAGTAGATCAACCATAACACATAAAAGTGAACTTGGCAGAATTATAAAGAATGAGCATTGAGCTGAAGAAGAGATAGAAGACACTTTTCCTGATCTCTTTGAAGAGGTGAGAGGTCCACAGAGAGGAATATTGCATATAGTTTTATAGTTCTTAATGTAATGATTGTTTTTTGCTGATTTCTTGGTCTTTTTGTTTTGTTTTGGATATTCTATAGGAGAGGGAAAGGTAGAGGCACTGGGAGAAATGAAAGTGATGTAAAAACAAAAGATAATGATACAATTTTAATTAAAAAAACATAGTTGGAGGCAGAACCAAGATGGCAAAGGCGGGAACTCTCCATATTTTCCCCTAAATTCCTTTACATAATGACTCTGAACAGCACCAGAACACACAAAAAGCTGGAATAGAACAAATTTCCAGCAGGAGGCAACTTAGAAGATCAGCAGAAAAGTTCTGTGGCATCAGGGTGGGAAACCAGGATGGAGTCCCAGCAGAGCTGGAACAGGTCTCAGCATTATCAGTAGCACTGGCGATTATTGGACCTCTCAGCCCAGAGATGACAAAGGCAACTTGGAAAGTCAGTATTCCTACTGTATGTTAGTATGGTGAGAGGGATTTGGGAAACAAGCATACCAGGAATGGGCTAGTGATGGCTGTGGTAGCTTCCTGAGGCCTCAGCTCACAGGAAGTCTCTTTACTAGCACTGAGGAATGTTGCTTTAGCATACTAGATCTTATAGGTATAGAGGTGTTGAGACACTCTAATAGCTCTAGGTCAGAAAAGAATGCTTGGGATCAGGTCCCTAGAAGGATCTTTGAAAACAGCTGCACAAAACCCCTGAAGCTCGGGACAGCATACCTTACACCTTGGAAACACCTTTAACAAAGAGTTAAAAGCTGAGTAATAGGCTAAAAACATGAGAAGGCAATGGAAAAATGATTCTGACCATAAACAATTACTTTCTTGTGTTAAGGAAGACAACTCAGAAGAAGGTAACAAAGTCAAAGCTCCAAAGCCTCCAAGAAAAATAAGAATTTGTCTCAAGCCATGGAATTGCTTAAAAGGAATTTTGAAAAGGTAAGAAAGATAGAGGAAAAATTAAGAAGAGAACTGAGAGACTTTGTGCAAAAGAAAATGCAAAAAGCTATTGAGGCAAAAAATGCCTTAAAAAGCAAATTGGCCAAATGGGAAAGGAGCTCAAAATAATTTCTTAAAAATTAGAATTGAGCAAATCAAAGCTTTTTATGAGAAACAAAGATTTTATGAGAAACAAAGATACAATAAAATAAAGCAAAAGCAAAAGAATGAAAAAATAGCAAAAAATGTGAAATATCTCATTGGAAAAACAACTGGCTTGGAAAATAGATCCAGGGAGAGATAATTTAAAAATTATTAGTCTAGGGGCAGCTAGGTGGCGCAGTAGATAGAGCACCAGCCTTGAATTCAGGAGGACCCAAGTTCAAATTTGGTCTCAGACACAACACTTCTTAGCTGTGTGACCCTGGGCAAGTCACTTAACCCCAGCCTCAAAAAAAAAAAAAAAAAAATATATATATATATAGAGAGAGAGATATAGATATAGATATATATATAGATATAGATATAGATATATGTTAGTCTATCTGAAAGTCATGATCAAAAAAGGAGCCTGGACATCATCTTTCAAGAAATTATCAAGGAAAACTGTCTTGACATTCTAGAACCAGGGGATAAAATAGGAATTGAGTGAATCCACCAATCACCTCCAAAAGAGATCCCAAAATGAAAATTCCAAGGAATATTACAGCCAAATTTCGGAACTCCCAAGTCAAGGAGAAAATATTGTAAACATTCAGGGATAAACAATTAAATAATGGTGGAGCCACAGTTAGGATAACACAAGATTTAGCAATGTCTACATTGAAGAACTGGAGGGTTTAAAATATGGTCTTCCAGGGAGCAATGAAGCTACCCAGCAAAATGGATTATAATCCTTCAGGGGAAAAGATGGAAACTCAAAGAATAGAGTATTTTCATACATTCATGATGAAAAGACCAGAGCTGAATATAAAATTTGACTTTCACATAGGACTCAGGAAAAGCATAAAGAGGTAATCAGAAAAGTGATATCATAAGGGACTTATTAAGGTTTATCTGTTTACATTCCTACATGGGAAGATGATACTGTAACTCAGAACTTTCATATTATTATGGCAATTAGAAGGATTATATATGGACAGAGGGCACAAGTGTGAGTTGAATATGAAGGTATATTTGTAAAAATAATATCAAGACATGAGAGGGAGAAGTGGAATGGCATAAATTATCTACCATAAAATAGGCAAGAAAAATAGTCAAGTAGTGGAAAAGAGGGGGATGAGATGAGGAGTGACTGAACCTTACTCTTCTCAGAATTAGCTCAAAGAGGAAATAGCACCCTCATCTTGCTGGAAAGTAGGAGGAGAATAGGATATGGGAAGGTGATAGGGCAATAAAAGAGAAGGCATATTGGAGAAGGGAATGTTCAGTAGCAAAATACTTCTGATGAGGAATAGAGTGAAAAGAGAGAGAGAATACAATAAATGGGGGGAATTGCAATTAGCAAGTGGAATTGTAAGAAGAATTTTGATGCAAGTTTCTCTGATAAGGTCTTATTTCTCAAACATATAGGAAACTGAGACATATATAAAAAGTAAGACACTTGTCCCAATTGATAAATGATCAAAAGATATATCCAAAGAACTATAAAATTTGATCTAACAATAACACTATGAGGCATGAATCCCAAAACAGATTATTTTTTATTAATAACTTTTTATTTTTCAAAATACATACAAAGATAGTTTTCACTATTTACCCCTGCAAAATCTTGTACTCCAAAAGAGATTTTTTTTTTAAAGAAAAGAACCCTATATGTACAAAATAGTTAAAGCAACTCTTTTCTCAGGGAAAAAAAAAAAAAAAAGGAAACGGAGGGGATAATGACCGATAACTAATAACCACCGAGGAGCTGTCAAGGACCACCCCAATGGCAGGAGCCAAGTGCCATCAAGGTAGCGGTAACTTGAGAGAACTATTTAAAATCTGGGAATCAGCAGAACCAAGCCTAGAGGAGATGCTTAATCATGGAGAAGATGGGAAAAGGCGGACTCGAAGAATTTCCTCATGAATTTTGTGTTGAATTTTGGGTCAAGTTTACAATGTCCCTAAATGCCGATGGAGTTAGGGTGCAGGCCCAGATACAAAGTCAGACTGTGGCTGCTCGAGGGGAAGGCTCAAGGCCTGGGAGAGATTATTCCTATTATTATTATTATTCTAGGAGAGAGAATAATTAAAAATAGGGACGGAGCAAAAAGTCGGATTTTAATGAATCCAGATCTCGGGCTTGTGGACAACATTTTTCACTGAGAGGTTTTCTCTGGATGTTTGACGCGGCAGACGGTCCCCAGCCGCCCCTGCTCCGGACCCCGGCCCTTTGGAGGCTCCCGGGTCCGAAGCCTCTGTCTCCTCCAAGAAGCCCTCCTGCCCCCAGCCCCTCAGTTCCTGGGACCCCCCGGCCCGCGTCCTCGGCCTCCTCTGCACCTACCAGAGGGCACGGGTGACTTCTAATCGAACATACAGTCCCTTGGGGGCTCAGCTGGTTGGCCCGGTCTGGCTGGCCGTGGCTGCTCGGGGGACGGGGGCAGTCGTTATGCGGGCTCCTCCGGCCGCGGGCCGCCGAGAGAAACAAACGGCCGAGAGACTCGAGGGAAGGGGCGCCGGGAAAGACCCCCGAGGGTGGAACGGGGTCACAGCCGAGGGGATGACAAGAAAGGAAAGGTGGATTCCTTTGTAATTTCCGACCGAGCAGCCTCCCGATCGCCTGGGAGCACCCGCCCCTCCTCCTTGTTAATCTATATCTGCATTCTGACCTCATCCTCGGATGAACGTTCTAAAAAAGGACTTTAGTTCTGTTCCTATCCGGGAATTCCTTGTATACTCCCAGGCAAGCAGAGGGGAGCCTCCTTCCATCGGTTAGCCGGAAGTGCCCGCTACGTGCCAGGGGCGCAGTGCCGGGCCTGGACTCAGACAGACTGGTCGTGGGCACAGATCTAGCTCAGACACGTGGAGCTGTGGGATCTCCGGCAGGGCCCGGGCCCAGAGGGGCCGAGAAGGAGCCGCCAGTCCGGCCCAGGCTCTCCGCCGACAGGGAGCCGCCAGTCCGGCCCAGGCTCTCCGCCGACAGGGAGCCGCCAGTCCGGCCCAGGCTCTCCGCCGACAGGGAGCCGCCAGTCCGGCCCAGGCTCTCCGCCGAGAAGCCGGGGAAAAGTTAGACGTGATGAAAGGCCCGGGCTCCGTGCCGCAGGAAGGGAAAAAGGCCAGATAGTCCGTGATCTCAAGGAGCCACCACTAGAATGAACAAGCCGAGGAAACAGCTGCGGACACGCACACGTGTGCCACAGAAATGGCACGCACGGCTCCGAAGGAGCGCGAAGAGGGGGAAGAGCTTCTTAGATAATGTGAGATTGTGGCTGATGTGATGGAGATGGAGAGAGCACGTGGTGTGTAAGAAACAGGCAGTGGAGATGTCCGAGGTATTCACTGGAGGCCATTGTCACTAGATTCAAGAGTACTTGGCAGGGAAAGGGGCAAGACTGAAAAATATGTGATTTTTTTTTGGGGGGGGGCACTATTAAGAGTTATAAAGGGCTCTGAATTAGCAATTTTAGAGTGATTTTTTTTTTTAAGGCAAGACAGTTGGGGTTAAGTGACTTGCCAGTTGTGCAATCCAGGTCCTCCTCACTCCGGGGCATGGCTCTAGGCACCGTCCCACCAAATTGCTTCTCATATTTGATCTTGACAGGGAGCCATTGGAGTTTATTGAGTGTGAGTTAAGAAACTGTTTTAGGAAAATGACTTTAGAAGCTGAATGGAAGGTGGACTGCATCGTGACTGGTAGATCCACTAGCTGGCTAGTACAATAAATAGCTCAGGCATAAAGAATTAAAGCTCTGCACCAGGATAGAGACAATATCACAGTCTTATTCAAGAAGGAAAAAAAAATCGACAGACTCAACTGTTTGGACATGTATACATATGTTGTATTTAATTTATACTTTAACATATTGGACATGTATTGGTCAACCTGCCATCTGGGGGGGGGGGGAAGGAGAGGAAAAATTGGAACAAAAGGTTTGGCAGTTGTCAATGTTGTAAAATTACCCATGCATATACCAGGTAAATAAAAACTATTTAAAAAATTGACAGACTATGGTAATAGATTGGATGTTCCAGTTGGATATAATGCCTAGATTGCCAGCCTGGGCTTTGGGAAGATTACCTGCCTTGTGAGTAGGGAATGTTTCCCTCTTGCACTTAACCTACTAGCAATGTCTAGCACCCAGTTCTAGATCTTTATAAATGTTTGCTGATTGATTTAATTTAGATCTGAAACACTCCCATTACCATTGTTGCATACTAGGGACTCCCTGTTCCCAAAGGCTTTTGTCAGTAGTTCCCAGGCTCCGGCAGGTCCTACCAAGCTGGAAGGATTTTCTGCTGGCAGAAAATCAGCAAAACTGAACCTGCAACTTGCTATTGCCAAGGTGGCTGCACTGGTGGGTTTTGGAAGACTTTTACCAAGCGGTAGTAAAATTGCCTTGCTCACAGGAATTCAAGAAATTGAATTATAAGACAACTAAGATGGTTCAGATTGATTCTGTCTCTTTTCCAGTATTGGATTTTGGAGATATTGGATTTCCTCTTAACTTCGAAATTCTCTTATCCTGAAATATTTACACAGGACCCAAAATATTTTGATTTGTAATAAAATAATAATACTTACTATTTATGTAGTTAGATGTTCTTTAGTATATATTCATTGGGCTGGAACCATTCATTGACCATATTTCACATAATTAAACTTCAAATATTAAATTCTGAATACATATATGCATTGCCAAGGGAGTAATTATTCAAACTAATTAGGACCTAGTTTGTATAGGACTTTGAGTTTGCAAAGCTCTTTACATAAAGATATCATTTGATCCTTATAATAACCCTGTGAGATGCAAATTTTATATGACTATGTTTTCCTTTAGCCAACTTTTTTAAAAAGAGCATTTATTTATTTGTTCATTCATTCATTTACTTAGTTGTTTGTTTATCTATTTGTTTATTTGTTCATTTTGCTGAGGCAATTGGGGTTAAGTGCTCAGGGTCACACAGCTAGTAAATGTTAAGTGTCTGAAGTCAAATTTGAACTCAGGTCTTCCTGACTTCAGGGCTGGTGCTCTAACCACTGTACCCCCTAGCTGCCCCTAACCAACTTTTTAAAAGAAAAATCAGTACTGTAATTTCATTGCTATAAGGGATGTCCAGTGAAGAAACTCCCTCTTCCAATATAGACTGCCACCTTCCCAGCAATTTATGTTCTTTCAGATCTGTGTTTTGGCACTGAGAGGTTAAGAGGGAAGACTTGAACCCAGGACTCCATGGATCTGAGATTGGTTTTATTATTAGTATAGTATAGAATAGTATGGTATGTTATGGTATGGTATGATATAGCATCGGATGATTTAGTACAGTAAAGTACAGTTAGTTACTATGATAGTACAGAGTATATTATAGCAGTATTACTATGATAGTATATGAGATTATATTACAGTATTAAGTATAGTGTTAAGATAATACAGTAAAATATAGAGCATATTACCATAGTATTATATTATATATTATATATTATATTAGTATTACTACTTATAGTACAGAGCATATCACCATGATAGTGTGCAACATATTATAGTAGGATTACTATGATAGTATAGAGCAGAGCATCTTAAATTTTCACCCAAGAATTATTTACATGACCCTAGGTAGAAAGATATATAAATCCAACATTTACTGATAATAAATCATAATTTTGTGACCCCAACATTCAGTTCTAAGACCTCATATTGGGTCTTGAACCAGAGTTTAAGAAGCTGGGGGGTATAGAGCATATTACTATGATAGTGTAGAATATATTGCTATAATAGTGGGGCACAAAGCTTCTTAAACTGTGGATTTAAAAAGTAGTACTAAAATTATGGGCCCTAGAATTAAATACCCTCAATGACTTGTGCAGTACAATGTACCTTATGAGAGGGGCTTGTATTTCTTCCTAATTGGAAGAAAATTGGCTCGCCTTATTTTTAACTTTCTCATCTATAAAATGGAAGCAATGACTCCATACTGTTCTTTAGGAATATTTGAATTACATGATTTGGGTAAACTGACTTTGAGATAAATAAGAACTCAGTTGCCTAATGTTTTCATTATAATTTCTGAGAATGGTTAAATCTGAGTTTGGTAGAGACTTCAGGGAACAATAAAACTCATTCTGACTTAAGAACATGAACCATGAAATTATAGAAATCACAACTTTGCTCATCAGTTTCTGCTACAGAAGTAAGAAATATCAACAACCCCAATCTCTCCATGGGCAGTTAAATATTTAACCATAGGACAATGAGATGGGAAGAAAAGTCATATAATAACATGTGGCAATGTCATAGACAACTTTCCTTTTCTTTGAGGGGAGGAATGGAGGGTGAAGACATTTGGTGGTTATTTATTTATGATAATAGAAGACAGTCTTGAATAATTGTCATATCCCAGGCATATGCCTGGGACATTGATATGGGGGTACAGCAATATTTTTCAGCTCTGAATATATAATTTTCATAGATGAATGACTATTATCTTAACCAAATTGTAAGAATATAAGTATTGTTTTGACTGTATTTAGTGCCTGTGGGCTTTCTAAATGTGATTTCCTTTCCAGATCATCTTGGGTCAAAGTGTACACACACACACATATTTTTTTGGATGGCTCTATGTAATCCATCAGTGTCAATCAATTACATCCCATCTACAATTTTCCATCCTATGTAGGATGTTTCAATAAAGTATTCTAGGATGCTAGCCAGCATAGTGGATGTAACCTGTTTACTCAAGCTCCTGACATTGAGAGAATACCAACACTGACCGGTGAATATTAGTGGAAAGTTGTTCATGGGTAAATCTTCATTCTTATTCAACAACCATCTTTCTTTTCTAGTTCTAAATAATATAATTTTACACATATGTGTGTATATATAAACATATATCATCTATACTGTTATATTTAGTAGTATAACTAACATATAATACGATAATGTTCTTTATTCTGTTGCTCTTAGTTTTTAATTAGTAATATGTTGGATCCTATTCATGACCACTATTGTCCTTCGGGTATCCTGAAAAATGCATACAGTGTTTGTATTACAGAAATGAACTCACCTTTAGAGCTGCATTATGGCTTTTATCTTTCTTTGTGCATTTTGTCCTAAGAATGTCTTGGGGGCATCTATTGCTAAAAATTTATCAAATGCTGTTCACAAAAGTCTACTCTGGACAAAAGGTGAGCTTGTTAGTAATTATTGGAGTCAGATGGTGCAGAAACTCAGTAGAAACTCAGCAGAAAGCATGGTAAGCTGGTGAAGGTAATGAAGAGAAATATTTGATGTTTCTCAGGGGATTTTCTATTCCAATTTAGTCAAGAGTCCAGTCCAATTTCTTCCTCTATATATTTTTTCCAACTGGTATTTAAGTTCCATAAATGAAGGAACAGACTCTCCTTCTGTTTTATATTCCAGGGCTTAGCACATAATATATGCTTTAGACATGATTTTGCATGTATCTAGCTATCTGTTTGCTCATTCATTTAAAACAAGCAAAAGCATTAACATAATATTAAAATGAATCTACAACTTGTTCCTAACTACCTTTAAAAATTCATTTTGACTTGAGATTTCAATAATGTAGGGAACTTCTAGTGAGACAACTCTCTCCCAATGCAGATTTTCAACTGTTTTGCAAGTAGGCAGCTCTGTAAAACTAAACAGCTTTGGTGCACTGAGAGATTAAATCCCTTGATGAGGGTCCTGCTTGGGGGAAGATCATGCAACCAGTAGGCAACAGAAGCAGGTCTGGAACTCATTCTATCCTCCTGCCTCTGAGGTGGGTTCTCCATTCAGAGAACTGCACAGTCTCTTACAAACTTTACAAGGAAAAAAGAGCAAAAAAATTTGGGCACCTGAGAAATTGAAATCAAGCAATGAATCAGTTAGTCAATAAGCATTTATTAAGGGTCAGTAATATACCAGGTACTGTCGTAAGTGTTGAGGATTCCGTATTTTTTACAGCCTTAAGAAACATCACTGAGGGGTGTAAAATGGCAGATTGTTGCAAAATAATGCAAATTTGGGATATATCCATCGCATCTATTTTATATGTAATGTGTATGTGTAATGTCACATATAAAATATACATGCATATTCTTGCAAAGCTTTTTCTCAACTTTTCTCTTCCAAACCTTGCTTCTCATAGGCTATACTGGTTCTTTATAAACCATTATGGTAGCAAAAGGTTGAGAAGGGTAGGTTGCTTCATTACTAGGATCTGTCTCATTGGATTCCATAAAGGGAGGAAAGAAGAGGCATTTGACATTGAAAGATTTTCAGCAATTGTCCCTATTACTGATCACAACTGGAAATTAGGGCTTTAGCTTCCCTTAATTTTTTTTCTTTTTCTCCTTATTAAATTGTAAGCTTCCTGAGGATAGGGAATTAAGCACTGGGCCTGGAGTCAGGAAGCAAGATAGCAAAATCCAGCTTCAAACACTTACTGGGATGAGCTTGGGCAAATCACAAACTCTGCTTATTTGCCTCAACTATAAAGTGGGGATAAAAACACCTACCTCCCAAGGATTTATTGTGAAGACCAAATGAAATAAGATCTGGAAAATACTTAGCATGATACCTAGCACATAGTAGGTGCTATTGAAATGCTATTTTATATTTTGAGAGACAACAGCTGGAGATCTTGGGTACCATCTAAAAGAGCTAGAACTACTCCCTCATGTTAAACAGATCTCCAATGGAGAATTTATGGAAAGATATGAATGAGAACTACACAGCTTAAGAAGATCTGGAAAAGTTGCAATTTATATTAGTGGAAGGATTAGTAATTAGTATTAAATATTAAAATAAAATTTCAAAACTTATTTGGTACATAACAAGTACCTAATAATTGCTTTATTGATAATTTACAGGGAGGTGATATATTTAACTCTAGACAGGTGCCTATTTTAAGAAAAATCATCCTGAAATCCCAGTTTTAGGAAAACAAATATAAAAAATTGACCTTTTGTGCAAAAGGAGAAAGAGATCAGTATATGACCAAGGGATTAGTAAATGGATGATTTCTTTAACAAATGTGGGAGCACCAGTTGGAGGCATCTTGAGACAAAGGAAAGAGCAATGGATGTGGAGAGACCTGGGTTTTGCATAAAGAGGAGCTTGGGGAGTGGTGGTGGAGGGCATGCTTAATTTGGAGCCAGTACACAAGGGTCACAAGGTGTGGGGGGGACACAAGGAAGGCATCTGACCTTAGCACTTCTCATCAGTAAAATGAAGATATTGGACTAAATGATCTCTAAAGGGCTTTCTAGCCTTGCTTACCTTTTTAATTATCTTCCAATAAAATAACAGGCACTGATCTAGTTGTAGTATAAAATAGTTAATGTTCATTTTATAGCCAAAGATGATGAGCTTCAGATTTGGGTCCATGATTCAAGCCCTGCTCCCAAGAAATCTGGTTTATGAATGTCTAAATCTCATAATGGGCAGCTAGGTGATATGATAAAGAGCTGGGCCTGAAATCAGGAAGACTTGTTTTCCTGGATTCAAATTTGACCTCAGACTCTTCCTACCTGTGTCACTCTAGGCAGATCGCTTAACTCTGTTTGCCTCAGTTTCCCCATCTGTAAAATGAGCTGTAGAAGGAATTGACAAACCACTCCAGTATCTTTGCCAAGAAAACCCCCAATGGGGTCATGAAGATTCAGGCACAAATGGAATAAATGAACAACAAATCTCATAATTTATATTTTACGTCCAATTGAGGACCATGGGAGGAAAAAAGTGATCTGTATTTCCATGTATTCTTTTGCAGCTCCAATTGCTCCCTTAAGACAGCAAGGTTTAGTGGATAGATAACTGGGCTGGGAGTTATGAACACTTGGATTCAAATCTTGCCTTAGACTCTAATCCAAGACCCTTGATTTCTCAGTGTCCTAGACAATTCTCCAAGACTGAAAGTAGATGATGTCTCCATATATTTTACCAGAGAAGTCTCTCCTCAGGAGTTTTTTATGACTCTACTCTTTATCTTATTCGTGTCTTATTAATTAATTCAACCTCTGGCTCTGTTGTGAAATAGCTGCTTTGTAACATTTAAAAGACCATGAAGATATTAGCCATTGTTATCACTTCCTAACACAAGAGCCCTTCAGACTGATAACCAATCTGTCTTCTGGTGACATTTACTCATGTGGGCAGAGTGGGAGGAAAGAACAACAGCTGAAGTTAACAGTGTAAGAAATCCCTCCGGATGGCTGGAAGCCACCTGATGCAATCTCTCCAACGGTGTCTAAGGCACCCTTTTTCTTTTTTTTCTCCCCCCCCTTGGCTTTGACAAAAAACATCCTGACCATTGTATATATGAATCTCAAAAAGCTGGACAGCAGGAGGCAGAAGGCTAAAGGGGATGATTAATACTGGCCAAGATTTTTTCCATTTAAGACTTCAGATGCTCAAGGAAGGCTTCACTTTATTAAGTTTGAGTTTATGAGCGAGTCAAAACCTCATTTTGTGAAGTCATTGATCCTCTTCCAAAACAAAGGACAAAAATTTTGAATACAGAGACAATATCTGTGATTTATACAGTCCTTGAATTTCCTTGTCCCTTTAGTCAACAGCATGAAGGCTTGGGGCAGCTCTGGAAGCTACACAGCAAAGAATGGCCATTTCTGGCTTTGGGCTGGGATCCCAACCATTCTTCATATTGAAGTTTCTGCCTGAAAGCCAAAGCTCTGGAAGAGAATGAGCCCATTGCAGACTTACTAACGTAATTTAGATCAAAGAAGATGACCCCCCCCCCATTTACCCTGCCCCCAGTGATGGGCTTATACCAAATGATACCCAAGTTCAATTGAGGAAAATGTCTATTTTTTAAAAACATAGGATTCTTGCAACTGATTAAAAGTTGGATTTGATCATCTTTAACATCCAATCTCTAGAAATTATGAAATAAGAGGAAACACATAAAAGTTTGGTCTCCAAGGGCAGAGGGAGGCAGGGGGAGTCCTAGGCCAAGGTGAGAAAGGCGTTTCCTCTCCTGCCTCCCAGCCCCATTTCCCCACTTACCTCTTTATGTAATCCATTTATCCCTTTGTTTTCTCCTCCTCTTGAATTAGTTTGTGTTTTTTTCTCTCCATTGGAATGGCTGTCCTTCATTCTTGGAATGTTCTCCCTATTCATCTCTGCCTTCTTACTTCCTTAAAAACTCATCTCAAATCCCATTATCTGCAGGAGGGCTCATTAGTCCCTTCCTCCTCCATCCCTTTGAGTAAAGGCTTTGCCTGTGAGATTACTTTGCATTTCTGTTATATCTGCCTTATATGTATGTAATTATTTACAATTGTCTCTTTGATCAGAACATTCTTGGGAATAGGAACTGTTTTTGCTTTTCTTTCTGTCATCTCCAGCGTTTATCAAGATGCTTCACATATAGTAATTGTTTCATAAATACTTATGAACTCCATTTTTTTTTTTTTTTTGATTTTGTATATCTACTCCAATGTAAACTGTTTACAAACCTCCACTCCTAAGGGACTTTTGACAACGCAGGCTAAGATGGCCTTTTCATTTACTGTCTGCTAGAACAGACTGTCTGCTGCCTCATCAGTTTATTCTTTAATAATATGCAAATGTTATTACTGGGGAATTAAAGCAACTTTTAACACAACAATTACTACAATTGATGACATGGGGATGAGTTAGAAACTCCTTAGATTGAATTGCCATGAACTCCATGGATGGCCAAAGTGGTGAGTAAATAAAATAATGGGAAACTCTATCTTCTAGAAACTCATTAATAAGTCTTCTCAGAAACTGGGGTAATAGGCCCTTTTCCCATCATTCGTTTGAGTTCCATGGCCAACCATGGAACTCTCCTACCCCATATTCCCTTGTTTCTCCTTAAGACATTATCACCTTAACTCCAAATCCCATCCCTTGACTCTTTGCTCATTCCTGCTAACCATGGACATATGAGAAGAATAAATGGTGTTAGACATGCTATTCTCACTGAGAAGATGGAGTGGCCGGGCTATGGCCCTAAGGACAGTTGCAGTTCGTACTGAGTGTGTCGACAGAGGTCTTCCTAAAATGTTGTCTCGTTGAGATGTGGGCTTGAGGTCTAGGGAGTATTTCCAGGAGAACAGATAATATCTGAGCTCACAGTGATGATGAGGACCTGGAGCAAAGATAGTATTGCTTCCATAATAGAACACTCTTGGGTGTTGTCTTGAATAGAGATGTTCCATGTCATGAACTATCATTTTGAAGATAATTATTCCTTTCGTATATCTCTGAATTGACTTTTCCAGCTTTGAACATTGCTAGGAATGTTTTCTAACTTCTTCCTAGCCCGTGGATTTTATTACTCAATGAATTTTGTTATAATTTAAAATATGATTCTATTTACTTCTGACTTGAATCGTGTCATCATCATCATAATTAGATATGTTTTGAGAGCCTCTTGTGGGAATGTCAGCCATCCTTCTGTCAGGTATTAAAGGGATATGCTTGCACCTTACTATAAGGATTTAGGATACCATCCACCTAGATATTCCAGTCATGGAGAACTCAACTGCTTCATTCCTTAGTCCAGCATTTTAAATTGCTGTGGTTGAAAAAAAAATCTATATCTGGTGACTAAGACTCTAGGGATGAGCCCCTTTAAACTTGATGCGTTATCTTCTCAAAACATAGATGCTGCTAGGTAATTTTTGAAGTCCTTCATCATTGGTATAATCTGCTAGATTCTGTATTTCCCTAACATAGTCTTTTCAGAGTCACTGCCCTCACATGAATCAGGGAGGAGTTTAGAGGAGAATTGAATTTTGGCTGTGTAAACTTCACATGACAAATCTAAGAGCTCACAAGTTAGGAATAGAATTATTATAGATTGCCTAATGTTTGCCATTTACTTCCCTTCCAAATTTGCTGTTGTTTTGCTTGTTGGAACAACCACATCATCTAAGTAATTCCAGAAACTGGAGCAAACCGAGCATTCCAGGAAAAACACCTGAGAAGGAACTGCCTGCAGGAGAGGAGAGACCTTGGTGAATCACTTACTGGAGGGAAAGGAGAAGCTTTGGCTTTTAGCCTTGGATATCCTTCCCACTCTCCACCCCCAGCTTGAGTAGAAGAGGAATCTGTAAGTTTAAAAGGAACTAAGAATGTTGGAATTCTCATCTCTCCATTGAAGTCTTAGCAGTATTCCCCAATTAGCAAGTGGAGGTGTCTGTATTGGGAGCCAACGATAGACTGGATATAAATTCATGACCCCACAAAAGAGTACAGAAATTAAATGGTACCATGACTCAGAGAATTCTTAGGCACTCCATAAATGGAAGAAAAAGGCTCCCAACAACCAGAAGCTATGACTTAGCCTTTTGCTGCATGTGCAAAGATGTACCTTTAAGAAAGGGGTGGGGGACATTTCATCGTAGGAGACCCACAACATCATTTATATAATCAACCACAGGTGGTGATGAGCTCAAAGCTAGGTCAACAACCTTCCATTGCTTGAGTTCTGTAAGTTCATAATTTTTTATGATCCTTAAATTATATTATAAATATCTAAATGGCCATTGGCAAGAAAAAAAAAATTCCTCCCCCTGCTTTAAGTATGTATAAATTTTAATGTCAGAGACTATGTGTTATCTGAACATTCAATCTCCCCTTATCTCTCTCACTCACTCTCTCTCTCTCACACACACACAGCCACTTGTATGTTTATGAAATATATATATATATATATACATATATATCTATATGTATGTGTATAAATAATGTATATATTCATACACATACGTATTCACACACATAAATGATTGGGTTCTTGGTCCTCAGGGGTTGGGTTGGTCATAGGGAAGAACATTAACTGGAAAGGGCCTGAATTAGTAAATTTTTCCTTCAGAAAGCCAAGCTATTCCTTGAAGCAAGCAGGGAGGAGCACTGACAGGCTTATCCCTCCTTGGGTCTTTTGTTATCCTTAAGTGGACCTTTAATGCAGCAAGCCCCTTTGCATTGACATTGCAATGCCTTGAATTGAGAAAATTATCAATTATCAATTTTGTGGATCCCCCAGTTACTGGATACAATCAAAAGAACAAGCCATAAAGGTCAACCCTTGAGGTTTTTTCTCCTATAAAATAACTTATTGGGACCTTACTTCTTTACTAACTTCTTTAGGAAGTTAGCTCACCTTATGGCATCTTTCCCCTTGTTGATGGCCAATTCCACTCGGGAACTTGGTCCTCTTCTTTTCCTTTGTTCACTGCTAACTCCTTTTGTGGTTTTCCAGCTTACTAAATAAACACCACAGTCACTAACTTCCTTTTGGAACATAGGCCACAATAATAATAATAATAATAAAATATTTGCCTCTTCATTTGGAGATGATCTAAGCCTACAAATTCTTTTGAGCTACCTTTTTGACTCCAGCCCCAAACCCTAATATATTTTTGGATTCAACTCCAAATCCCAAATTTGATGGTGTATATGGAGAAAGACCTGGAACCCCAATATTTTGAGAGTTCAGCACTCCTGTACCCCATGCTCCATCATACATATATAATGATACACACACTGGATGCTAAATAAGTATCAATTTGAGTTGAATGAATTGAATTAAAATTTTATCTTTGTGATGCAGGGGAATCCATATTAGGAAAACCAAACCAAACCCAAGCAATGAACTTTATCCTACACAAATAGCCTTAATAAATTTTATTGCTACTCACAATAAAGAAGGGACAGTCTCGGTCTTTGGTCTACACCTGTAGTGGACAAACTTAGGTGATGGTGATGATGATGGTGGGGAATGGTAACTGATAGCTGAAGATCCAGATTCCCTCAGGATTCAAATTTGTGTCTCAAAGACTCTTTATGTACCTGTGGGATTCTGCTCTATTCTCTACAGGATCAGGATCAGAAGGGATTGTCTAATGAGGAATGAGGAACAAGGAAGTTGGAATGAAGAAATAGAGAAATAGAAAACTTAATCATAAAGGTGTCATTCTAGAAAGATATTGAAAAGGATTAATATCATTCTCTGGGTTTATTAACCTTGGCTTATCTGTATCCTCGGGATGGAACTATACTAAACAATCCGTCTGGTTTTCACTCATTGATGATCTTTAAACCTCAGTCTGAAGTATTCTGGTTTGTACAAATCAATTTGGGGGGTCATTACTGTTTAAAACAGAAAAAATTATAAGGAATATAAATCTGTACAGCTAAAATTGAGTGAATGGAGTGTGCTTACAAATAGTTTAGTGCTCCTCATTGGGTACAGGCTAGTGAGATAATTAAACTATTTTGCATAAAAGTATATGGGGAATAGGATGGAGACAGTCCAAAGTGAGGCTAAATAACGTGGGTAGTTTGTCTAATCTGTCCTGACAAAGTTTGTTATTGTTCAGTTATTTAGTTGTGTTCAACTCTTTGTGATTCCATGAATCTTAGTGCGCCAGTCCCTTCTGTCCTCCACTATCTCCCAAAGTTTGCCTAACTCTGTCCATCTCATCCTCTGTCTTTCCTTTTTTCTTCAATCTTTCCCAATGTCAGGAACTTTTCCAGTGATTTCTGCCTGACAGATTTATGACCCTTTAGTTGGTATTAGCATTTAAGATCTCATTATATTCTGGAGACCAAAATAGAAATTCCTTTACCTGAAGAAATAGCAGTTGTAGGAGAAGCAGAGTGGAGTAGGTATGAGTGTAGAGAACAGGGTGATATTCTCTCTCTCTCTCTCTCTCTCTCTCTCTCTCTCTCTCTCTCTCTCTCTCTCTCTCTGTGTGTGTGTGTGTGTGTGTGTGTGTGTGTGTGTGTGTAGTGGGATAGAGCAATAGTTAGAAGGGGAGTGTGGTTAGGAGAGGGGAAAGTCCTTTATTTCAGAGAGACCTGCCTGCATTTATAATATGATTGAGAATCAGAAATAGGGAGGAAGATCTTGGGAGAAGGGTTCTACAGCAATTTAACTGGGAGGCTTAGGGTTGGTAAAGGACTATGTAACTCCTCAGTGGTGGCTTCCACAAAGTAGAGGGACAGTGGTCCTCAAACCAACATGAAAAAGATGTATATCCATTTCTTCAAGGGCAATGCTCTGATTCTGTTTCATTTTTTCATCAGAATTCCCAGGCTTATGATGAGTTGCATGTTTTTATCATTATTTAATAATACTATTATTATTTATAAAAACTATTTTTGTATTATAGAGAATAAATAAATGCATTAATGAATGAATGAAATATTTGCTATAGATACAACTAGAATGCTTTTCTGGAAGTAAGAGACTATATATGAGTCTTAGCAGTCTCTCATCTAGTCTGAAGTACATTTCTGTTTGTTTGTGGGAGATGCTCTCTTAGGGCAATGCTTTCTCCAGCTTTTGAAAGGGTAACTTTGGATGATGTGACTCCTGTCCCTCCACACCTAAGTCATACTTTGACAATAAAATGAACTGTTCTAAGACCATGTCTAAGTTTCTTTTCTCAAGCTTTCTTCCAATCAGGGCTAGATTCAAAACTTCTATAAGACAGTGCAAGATCTCATCTTTGTGCAATTCTTTTGATCCAAGTTTCTTTCATCTTCTCTTTACGTATTTGCAAATTATTCTCCTTAGTGTTTACTTACTGGAAGGAGGTCACACTGTCAAGGAAATAAATATGCTTGATTTCTTCCCTGAGGGAGTAAAAGGTATGTGAGGTGAGAGAAACATTTGATTACTATTTTAACTGAAAGACTCAGAAATTTTTCTGTTATGAAACTCTGGAGTCAGAGGACCTCCTTCCAAATCCTTGCAGAGGCAGAGCACTGACTATGTCACTTAACATTTCTAGAAATGGAGATAAATAAAGAAATGATCAAATGGACTTGACCAAGGTCACACAGCTAGAAATTTTTGAAGCTGGATTTGAACTCAGTTCCTAATGACTCCAAAACCAGCATATAATAATAATAATACAAGATGAACCCAGAAATATAGGGTGGCAGCCAATTTTGGAAGGCTTTTAACAAAATTGCTTAATAATCATTAAGACACTATTGATGATTTTTGAGCAGAGGGAAAATGTGAACATGCTATATTTGATAATTCTTCATGTCTTGCCCCTCTTTCCTTTTCTTGCATTTGATTATTTCTATTACCACAACTCCTACCCTTAATTCTCAGTCTCCTAGGAATTTAGATGATGAACCATAGCCAGGAGCTTCTGACAGTCTAGATGGAAATCTTGACCATAGCATTCATGCTGCCTGCAGGGGACCAGAAGTCTATCATTTTCACTGGTATTAATAAATTGTTATCTAATGATTTACTTATTTTGATTTTTAATAGAGAATATATTTATATATTATTATATTTCATATAGATTTATTATCTAATATATCATTATATTGTATATAATAATCATTTAATAAATAATATACACATAATATAAATATATTAAAATATATAATAAATAATAAAAATATAATATAAATATAAAATATAATAATAAAATATAAAAAATATAAAAATAAATGGGATGAATTCTTCTCTTCTTGAAAATCTATAACTTAAAGTATCTCGAAAACCAGTTTAGGCACACTAAGTATATGTGGCATCAGCTGGTCCCATGTGGATCCTTTGTAACAGATAACTGATACCTAAAAAGAAAAATAATGTGGCCCCTTTCTTAATCATTCATTTTTGCTAATACTGTGTATTTTGTAAGATTGGCTCTGGATCTGGGGGAGAAGGGTTTCCTTGTTTAAAAGGTTGTCACTTAAGCCTGGAATGTAGGGGCTAATCTCTTCCTGTCTCCCATAAGCAAACATAGAAAATATTGACTGTACAGACAGCTGGGCTCTATCCAAGCTCTCCCACTTAGTCATTATCTGACCTAGAAAGGTCGCTTTTTTCCATGAAATTTTCTCATTTGTATAATGAGGAAGTGAGAGTCAGGGTAAGTAGGTTTTGAGAGGCATTTTGGAATAATGGAAAGAGTCCAGGATCTCACATAAGGCAAACTGAATTTAAACCCAGTTCTGATTCAGTGATAAAGTGATATGAATTGAAATAAAATTTATATGCTATGAATTAAAATGAAAAATTGAACATGATAAAGTGAGAAAAGTACTGACTTGTGAATCAGAAGATTTAGGCTTATGCTTCTGCCCTTACTATGTGAATTTGGATAAATAATTAACCTTCCTGGGTCAGCTTCCTTATCTATAACATGGGGAACTACACTTGTATTAGAAATCTTCATAGGTCTCTGATCTGACTCTAGGGTTCTATATAGGATTTTGGGTAAATCATTTGACCACTTTGAGTTTCAGTTTAATTATCTGTAAAGTGAAGATATGATATTTATGACAAAGTTATTGTGCTCTCTAATAAGACCTCATGTTGAAATCCTATTAAAGTAATCAAGCATTTATTAAACAAAGTATGTGTAGGGTAGAGAACAGCTAGGTAGCACACTGGATAGAGCAAAGCTTCTTAGACTGTGAGTCATGATTCCATATGGAGTCACAAATGTGGAGGAGTCACAAAATTATGATTTATTAATAGTAAATGCTTGATTTGTATACCGATTTTATATACCTATATAACCAGGGTTGGATAAAAATTTCTCTGGTGAGAAGAGGTGGAGAAAATTTAAGAAAACCTGAGATAGAGCACTCATCTTGTAATCAAAAGGGCTTGAATTCAAATCTGGTTGCAGAACTTTACTAGCTGGGCAAGTCATATAACCCTGTTCGCTTCAATTATATCATCTTTGAAATGAATTGGAGAAGGAAATGGCAAACCATTCCAATATCTACCAAGAAAACCCCAAATGGGATCCTGAAGAGTCCGATGCATGATTAAAATGACTCAACAACAACAACCAATCCTGCAGAGACATTGTACTAACTATTGGGGAGTACAAAAACAAATCAGTACTTAACCTCAGGCAGCTTACATACCTCTGAGTTATACCAGGAAACAAGATTTGAATTATGAGAGAGAAAGAAGGGGAAGAAATGCACCTAAGGATGGTTATACCTAGAGGAAGGAGATGGAATATCAGAATCAAGGAATGATTACTTAGTACTCCAGTTTGGCTGGAATCTAGTTGTGGGTAGATGTTAAGGCTATAAAGGCAAATTGTGATAGATCTTAAATACCAAGCAAGACAAAGAATTTGATGGAGATGAGCTTTTGTGATAGCAAAGCTTCTTCAGCTATGAATCTGAGTCCCATATTAAGCTATTGAATGTGTGGGTTGAGAAAAATTTGGCAAACATTAAAATGTTTCTGAATGTGCTGCATCCTGTAATATCAAACATTCCACCAAGATTTAATTCTTTATGTAAAAATAAACCAGTAATCCATCTCATTAGTTTACAAATTTGCTTTCATCTTTAACGAATGGTAATATTATAATCTATAGCAAAGAATTTTTAAAAATAAATTTCTTTATGATTTATTATCAGTAAATGTTGGATTTGTATACCTATTTTATATACCTGTATACCTGGGGTGGAGCGAGAATTTCTTGAGTGAAAAAAGGTCTAGAGTGAAAAAAGTTTGAGAAGCCCTGATCTACAGAATAATTTCTAGGACTAACTTTCCATGTTAGACACTAAGTCAAAGGCAAGTTCTTCATGGCCAAATTCTGGAAAAAATCATGAAGATAAGGAAATGTAGTTGTTTATAGCTCTCCTATAATCCATCAATCTTCACCAAAGAGTGAGAGGCAACATGGTGAAATAGAGCATCAGATTTGATATATGAAGATTCATATTATTTATGTATGGTTTCTCTTTGGCAAAATAAAAGGTCCTCGAGACCAGCAGTGGTTGGGTTTTGTCTTTATATCCCTAGTACTTTCCACAAAGAAAGTATTTACTAAATGTCTTTTGATTTAGATTGGATTCTAATGATGGAATTGATTATTGATGGTTGTGTTTTTCCCAGCAAGTTTAGTTTCCTTGTAACTAAGTTTCATCTCCAGAATGAGGTGGTTAGACTAGGTGACATACAGCCAGCTCCAGTGTCCTATAAATCCTTTTATGTCTTATTATTGTTGTTGCTAGTGTTTTAGCAGCTCAGTAATCTTTTGATATTCCTATAATTTTGACTATGGATAGACAAAATCATTATGAGAATTATAATTATTGAATTAAATTTTCTTGGATGTTTACCCAAGGAACTCTAAGTATAGCAAATTATTAGGTTTAATTTAAAAATACTTATTATATTAGACTGGCAAACATAACAGTATTATTTCATTTTGTAGACAAAGAAGCTAAGAACTACAAGACGCCATTTTAAGAAGCATGTTGACAAAGTAGAGAATGTTTAGAGGAAAATAACCAGTACATGAGAGGATGCAAACCGTATCATATGGGAAGACTTAAGGGAGAGAGGAGAATTATCTTTAATTACTTGAGAAATTCTTATGTAGAAGGAGAATACACCTGTGAATGATTTAGCTATTCTCAACAATACAATTATTCAAGACAATTCTGAATTGTCTTGCAAAGCCTTTGTGGGTTTCTGCACAGGCAGCTGATTATAGGAGGATATTGTTGCCCACTCAGCCAGGTGAGGGAGTTTGGTCAAGCTGAGTGTTTCAAGATCTGGGGCCGCAGTAGAAGCTTGTTACATTCAATCAGTGATTGAAGGGTTATCTCCCTTAGGAGGAGAAGACTCTTGTCTATAAGTATTAGACAAGCTCCTCAGACCAGAGTTCTTTGCTGTTTCTTGGCTGCTTTTATGATAGTAAAGCTCCTTTCTCAGAGAAACAAGCCCAGGTAATTTTCACTTATTGAACTTAATCTCCTACTGCATGAGGGATTTATCACGAAAAATGCTATCTATCTTCCAAAAAAGGATTGACAGAGTCTGAGTGGAGATTGAAGCATACTTTTTGTTTTACTTTCTTTTTCTTATCTTTTTTCTAGATCTGTATTTTCTTTCACACTGTAGCTAATATGGAATTGTTTTGCATGACCGAAAAATGCATAATTCATATCAAAATGTGTGCTTTCTTAAAGAGAGGGAAGGAAGGAGAGAATTTAGAACTCAAAATTTAAAAAAGATGAATGTCAAAAATTGTTTTTACATGTAACTGGGGGGAAATAAAACATTTAAAAATAGTAACTTCTTCTTAGATTTGTTTGTGAAGGTCTAATGAGAATATCTGTAAATCTTAAGGGGCTCTAGAAATGTTAATTATTATTATAGAATCAGAATAGAGGGTCATAATTAAGTTATAGGCCTTAAAAGGAGGAGATAAAAAATAATACAAAAGAAGGGAACCTAAATAATAAGAATAAAGTGGTAGAAAGCAACAGAAAAATTCAGATGGTTACAGGTCAATGAGCAATTAGCCTTATAATTCCACAAAGGGACTGAAAACAATATTCCACTAGGCACCAAACCAGTGAAATTGTTCTCATTTAAATGAACCCTCAATGATAATGTGAGAAAATTGGATACTATAATCTTATGTTTTTCAGATGAAGCTCATAAAGGTATGTAAGATACTCCCCATCTTTTACAAGTTATCATTGAATAGGGGGCAGCTAGGTGGAGCAGTGGATAGAGCACCGGCCCTGTATTCGGGAGGACCCAAGTTCAAATCTGGTCTCAGACACTTAACACTTCCTAGCTGTGTGACCCTGGGCAAGTCAGGAAGAAAAAAAAAAGTTATCATTGAATAAATAGCAGGGGCAGCCCCTGAGTAAAAGACAAAGGAACAGAATTTGGCTTTTGGAGGTGAAGGAGCACTCTTTCCTTTCCTTTCAGGGCCCCTATTTTGTGTCCCGTTTTTAGCAGGCTGATGCTTTCAATAGTTATAGTATATGGGGAAATTAGAATGAACTCATAAATTTATTCCCATGAAAATGTTATTTTATGGGCCCAAAGGACCATAAAACTGTGCATACCCTTTGATCTATCAGTGTCTTTACTGGGTCTGTTTCCCAAAAATATAAAAATAGCGGAAAGGATCCACATGTGAAAAAAAAATGTTTGTGGCAGCCCTTTTTGTAGTGGCAAGGAACTGGAAACTGAGAGGATGCCCATCAGTTGGAGAATGGCTGGATAAGTTTTGGTACATGAATGCTATAGGATATTATTATTCTATAAGAAATGATGAGTAGGCTGATTTCAGAGAAGCCTGGAAATACTGACATGAACTGATGCTAAGTGTAGTGAGAAGAACCAAGAGAACATTTTTATTTTCTGAGGTATTTGCATTATTTTAATAGAAGACTTTTGGTGGCTGAAGGGATTTAGAGATTATAATATATTGCTAGTAAAAAAAAATTCAGGCACTTTTGATAATCAGGATGGTGAGATTAGGAACCAATAGAAATATTGTTCAACTTTGGAAAGGAACCTTATCAAAACTAGATTTTATTTTTAAAAAAATCTTTTATCCAGGAGAAAAAAATTTGATCCCTGGAAGACCAAAGGAATATGGGTTAAAGTCTAGGTTTGCAAGTTTGCATGTACAACTGAGACAGAGACCTCATTTATAGCTTATAGACTTTCACCTACAAAAATACATCAAATCACTTTGGAGTCTACAAAACTTTATTCTGTTGATCCTTTTGATTATCATTTTTGGTCTATAAAACACATCCTTGTTTGTTCTCCAAGGTGCCCCTCAAATCACAGCAGGCAAAGATGTCTACTTGCTTTACTAAGTCAATTGAAACGCTGGCTGAGCACTTACTTTGTGCCAGACACAGTGCTGGAGATTGGGGATAAAAAGAACAAAAGAAAACAACCCTTTCTTTCAAAGAATTGATGTTCTTGTGTGATGGGTATCCTATTGCTTGTCTTCCCAGTGGGTGGGGAGGGGCAGAAAGGAGGAAGAAGATTTGGCGGCACTTAAAATGTTTTTTTTTTTTTTTTTTAAGTTAAAAATAAGTTCATGAACAAATATTTTTAAAAAGGAATTTATGTTCCATGGGGTGGCTACAGCATGGACGCAAAGTACTGGATTTTTGAGTAAGAACATTTTGACTTTCATCACAGCTCTGTTAGCCATATCACTTTTGGGTATATTTCTCAATCTCAAGTCCAAGTCTCTTCTATGAAATGTTGGGGATGGAGTCTTAATTCATTAGGATGTAATCTCCTTGAGGGCAGGGATTTTCCTTCTGTGGCACAGTGCAGAGAATGTTGGATTTGCAATAAGACTTGAGTTCAAATCCTACATAAATACTTATTAGCTTTGTAATCCTAGAGAATTCATTTGTCTTTTGCCAGTCTCAGTTTCATTATCTGTAAGAAAAGGGTAATAATACATATTTTACAGAATTGCTGTGAGAATCCAGTGAGATCTCTAAAGTGGCTTGTAAACCTCCAAGAGCTGTCTGTTAGCTGGCACATCGTAGTAAGTGCTTCTGTCTGTTGATAAAATCTCTAAAGTGCTTTTCAATTTTAAAGTTTTGATGGGATGACTCAGTAAATAGAAGATAAAACATAAATCAAATATAATTAGGGAAAGAGAAAAACACTCATAAGAAGAGGCTTTAGAAAAGGCTTCTTATAGAAGGCTCTATCCAACCTGATCTCTGAAGGATGCTATAAATTCTAAGCAGAATTGAGGAGGGAATGCATTCCGGGGATGGGAGATGGAATAATTTCAGGGACTGTAGCTCAAGAGCTGGAAAAAACCCATAATGTCCTCAAATTGAGCCCTCTTATGGTATAGATGAGAAATCTGAAGCCCATCAGTGAAAGGACTTGACCAGGGTCATACCAATGCCAGTCAGTGGCAGAGAAGAGATTTGAAATGAAGTCCTGCCTTCAGAACAAACCCTCATTCCACTATCCCAAAATTAGGCTAATTGAACAGAAAATTGGCTAGTATCAAGTTGTATACAGTTCCTATGGAACAGTTCCATGGGAACATACTTGTGTGGGCAATATTTCAAAGTCTGATGGGAGCTTTAATCCCTGACAGAATCAGTTTCCCAATCTTGTCTCTGATGTGAATTTTGCTCCAGCCTGGATGTTCTCCTCCCCAACCCAACACTATTTTTTAGCTCCCTTTTATAGTTGTTTCCCCATCATAATGGAAGATCTTTGAGGGACTCTCTTTTTGCTTGTATTTATATCCACAGTACCCTTCCTGGAGCATTTATTAATCATCTTCAGTCATGTCCAACTCTGTCTGACCCCACTGGGGTTTTCTTGGCAAGGACACTGGGATGATTGGCCATTTCCTTCTCCAGTTCATTTTACAGAAAAGGAAACTGGGACAAACAGGGTGAAGAGACTTGCTCAGCATCACACAGCTAGGAAATGTCTGAGGTCAAATTTGAATTCAGGAAGAAGATGAGTGAGTCTTCCAGACTCCAGGCGTGGTGCTCTAAGAACTGTCTACTGCCCTCCTAGAACAATAATGCTCCTGCAGCATTCCTGGAAAGGCTTTATAAGAAGTGTTGATAAATGCTTGTTGATTTGAAGCCAAGTCTATTGAGGGCCAAGCTAGCTAAGTTTGAAAAGGGTTTTCATCAGGTTGATGAGAGGATGACTTTCTTTTGTTTATTTTTGTGATAATAACTCATGTAGCAGGATGGCTGGCAGCTGTCTCCAGCTGTTTCCTCTCCCTCCTGGATTCCATTCCTAAAGCCATCTCTAGGCTTCTTCAAGTCTCAATGGAATGAGCAGGACTTAGGGATCGTCCTCTGGTTGGGGGAGGAGGGGTGGGGATTGAGAAAGTAAACTAAAGAGTGAGCTTTTTTCCCCCTCAAAAATTTAAAAAACTTGAAATGCGGCCATATGTGTTAAAAGGAGTGGAAAGAGGGAGAGAAGAAAAGAATACTGTCTAGATAGTGTGATGGAGAAGATTTTTTTAAAGTATGCATATAGTTTGTCCATTTCTAAGGGGTAACTAGCAACCTCCTGGGGGTATTCCTGTAAACCAAAATATGTTGACCAACCCTACTGAGTACCAACAATGGTGTTCCCAAATCTCTCAAGAGATCCCGTATAACTCTGAAGGGATTTTGCAGTCGAGTTCTTGAAATCAGGTTCATCAGTAGATATAAGAATTAAGATAGTAGCTCCAGAGCATGTGTTAAATACAGAGATTACATTTCTTGCTCATAGTCTTGAAAGTAATAATATATGGAGGAACTGGGAATCAAGTCAAATCCCTAAACCCTAAATGCAGAGCTCTGTTCACTGAACATTGCTATCTCTAATGTGCGAAGACATGGATGGTATAGGAATCCCAGAGTCAGGAACCTTGGGTTCAGATGGTGTGCAGTTGGCTTTGATGTTAAGTTGGCAACTTTTGGGCTTTAATGGAGTGTCAACATGTACCTGATGTGTAAATTGGTTTATAGTTGGCATGTTATTCTTTAGTATAGAACTTTACCTTCCTTCTTTCCTTCTTCTTTGCCAGATTGCCTGTACCGTCTGGGATAAGTTTTCTTCTCACATCTTCAAAGCTAAGGATATAATTGTTCATTTGGAGCAGAATGATTTTTCCCCTCAGATTGCTAAGATAAATTGCATGTATACATTCTGAGAGAGAACTCGAAGATATATTATTTATCTGTGTGTTGAGGAAGGCTGATATGCTCACAAAGTAGTGTGGAGATGGGGATCACAGAAGTACAAAAGTACCCCCAAATCCCTTCAGCACAGTATCCTTGGGACACTCATCCTTTGAAATTGTAATGGGCTTCAACTAAGCTATGTACTGTTTTTAAGTTGGAGTTTTTCATATAAGAGGCTAATACTGGCGAAATATCTGAAAGGATGCTTCTAGCCAGAAGTTCATCAATGTAATTGATAGACTTGGAATTTAGACATGGAGAGGATTGAGACATCATTGGGCTTTGAACATGGGCTAATTAGGACATTGATGTGCTACTGGGTAGATGTGATTGATTAATGCAAGTTACTTTAAAAAATTCCATCTCTTAAAAAAAAAAACAGCAATTGTTCTCACTCTGAAACTTTGGCTGAGATGATCCAGGACTCATCCAAAATTACATGCAAGCTAAAATGCAACATCTGTGAAGACTATCTTAGAGTCTCCGCTTGATATTTGAGGATAAATGTGGAACAAAGAATACTGTTCAGCTGAAACCCATTTTGTTAGCCCCTTTCCCAGTAATCATCTAAAATAGAGGGAAGGTATAAGTTTTCTCTCTGCCAAGTGCTTAATTGGCTTCTATTCCTAGACATTGAGAAGAGCTAAGCCACACAAATGCTTTGTAAAGTGAGAAGATCTACTTGTAACTTTTTCAAAGAAGAAAATTCTGGGTTTGGGAGGAAATGAAGCAGATTCTGTGGCCAATGTTATCAACATTGAAATATCTTGAATATGGGACCAATGATGGGTCGTGCCTCTGTCACCTGAGCATGAGTATAACCAACCTTATTACACACTGGCCACAGGAGGGTGGATTTTTGAACCAAAACAAATCCTGAAGATCTGCCAAGTAAGTCGTGATCTGTGTGAGTGGAAGGAATACCATCATCAGTGAAATTATAGGTCTCTGCAGGATTGATGTATTGTCAACAATAGTTATCAATCAACTCTTTGGTGGAAATAACATTCTTTGTACTCATTGCTCATCTCTCCAACAAACTTGCACAAAATAGCAATTATAGAAATAGAGGGTGGACAGAAGTTTTGGAAGCAACAAAGGACTCAAAATGAAAAATTCTAGAGTTATATAGCGAGAACTGATGGCACTTTCTGCTTCAAGCTATACCATACCCAGAGTTCAACTAGTGTTGGTAAGAGTTTCCTGAACTGGAATTTCATTTACCAATTAAACCACAAGTCTATTCTCAATCCCTACTGAAAATGCCATATATGACCATTCACCAAGATATTTAGGGACAAGAATTTACTTAGGCTTAGAAAGTATTCTCATGACAATTGACAAATACAGTCAAGAACCCTAGACTCTTTGACTTAGATAATGTTAAACATTTAGGATCTCAACTGCATTTAAAAAAATATGTTAAAGTGTAGGTTAAATACAACATTTGTATATATATCCATGCAGTTATTTTGTTGCACAAGAAGTATTGGGCTTTGAAATAGTGTACAATTAACCTGAGAAGGAAATCAAAAATGTAGGTAGACAAAAACAGAGGGATTAGAAATACTATGTAATGGTTCACACTCATTCCCCATACTTCTTTCGCTGGGTGTAGCTGGTTCTATTCATTCTTGAACAAATGGAACTGATTTGGTTCATCTCATTGTTGGAGAGGGCCACATCCATCAGAATTGATCATCATACAGTATTGTTGTTGAAGTATATAATCTCCTGGTCCTGCTCATTTCACTCAGCATCAACTGCATTTTTAAGACGTTGATCAAAGTCAACTTCACTTCAACTTCACTAGTACAAGACAGGAGTGGTATGGGTTTTCCTTTGAAAAAAGGTCTAATATTTCAATGGATAGCAAGTACAGTATGAATCAATAATCCAATATGGCATCCCCCCAAAAAAACCACCTCATGTGATCTTAGCATTTATTGTTACTGTTGAGTCATGTCTAAATCGTGATCCCATTTGGGATTTCCTTGGTAAAGATATTGGGGTGATTTCCATTTTCTACTCCAGCTCATTTATAAGGAAACTGAGGCAAATGACTTCCTCAGGGGAACCCACCTAGTGAGTATTTGAGAGCAGATTTGAAGTTGGTTCCTCTTGATTACAGGACCAGGGGGCCATCCACTGTGTCATCTAGCTGTCCCAAGAGGAGCATAGTATCAAGAACTAGGGAAGAAAGAGTCTCACTGTATTCTTCCCTATTTGAACCACATATAGAATTCTGTGCTTACTATAGAAACCACATTTTAATAAAGACAACAATAAAATAGAAACTGTCCATTAGAGGATCAGGCTTTTAAGGAGATTGTGTGATCACAAATTTTAAACTGCAAGGGTCCAAGAAAGATCTGGTCCAGCCTTTTTTTTTTTTTTTTTTCATACAGTAAATGAAGGCCTTGAGAAACTAATGGCAGAGCCAGGATTCAAATATATCTTTGGATGCATAATTCGGGACTTTTTTTTTTTTTTAACTTCACAACATTAGGAGTAAAAGTCACATTGTTTGAGGATTTATTAAATTATTAAATTTGTCAAAGGAACTGTGGAAGTTTATACTACAAGGGAGAAGGGAAGTATTTGAAAGGCTAATGTGTGGAAGAGGAAATAGTCACTCTGTCAACAAGCATTTATTAATACGTGCCAGGTACTTTAAATATTGAGCATAGAAAGAAAGAGAGACCAAAAAAAGTTTCCAAACTCAAGGAGTTTACTTTCTAAGGTGAGACAATATATAAATAAATAGGTACATCTAAGATCCATACAGAATTAATGGAGGACTGTAAATGTGTTCTGCTTGGTTCTAGACTACAGACCTTGGAACAAAGATGCAGACTGGGTTGCTGTAGTAGATCTCATTATTGGTCTTACAGAAAAATTACAAAGATTAAGAATTTACATATGAAGCAATTAAGAAATAAGACTTTGTATAGAATATTTGCTGAGTTGACTACCCATGTATGTAAAATATAAATTATTTATATGTATTTCTACTAGCTATTGAGTGAAATACCAAGAAATATAGTGTTAAATACTTGATCACTGCTAAATTTATGGTCTAAAAGAGCTAAGTATACAAATATATCTATTTTAATGACAAAGTATTAAGTAAAATAACAAAATAAAACAAAGGTTTAAGGGCAAATGACCCCAGAAAAGCAAGAAAATGAAGATGAGCATGAACAAAGAATTTATACGTAGGCAGCTCATTTGGCTAGCACAGAACGGAAGAGGTTCTCTATTTGAGTCCTTCAATAAGCCAGTCAACCAAGTCATTGGTCATAAACTGAAGTTGGCCAATCTTTTTGCAAACTGCAGGACTTTGGCCACAAGGAAGGTTCAGCATGAAAGAATGGGTTGATTGCTTCAAGTTTTCCCTCACTATTAGAAAAACATGTCAAAGGGAATGTGGTATTAATGTTATAGATCAGTATTATCTTCGTATATGGAGAACTAGGCAAAGAGACTATACTCCTAGTTCTAGCCCCTTCTCCCCTTATTTTGAACTGCAGAAATTCCCTTTTAAAAAAATTGGTATTTAAAATATAAATAATAATAATAAAACAATAAAAATGAAAGCTTTTTATTTTCAAAACATATACAGTTTTCAACATTTACCCTTGCAAAATCTGTTTCAAATTTTTTTCTCCTTCCCTTCCCCTTCTTCCTCCCCTAGAGAGCAAGTAACCAATATATGTTAAACATATGCATTTCTTCTATATATATCCCCACAATTATCATTCTAGTTCCTTTAATGATCATACTAATTCCCTTATAGGGTAAGATACCTTGATGAATCTTCATCTTTAAGCATACCTAAAAGGGTGGCAGACATAATCCTAAAATACTCTTTTCTGTTTTTGCAAAAAAAAAAAATCATAAAATATTCAGTTAATTAAATTCAATTGAACTAGGAAGAGATTTTTGAGCATTGCTCTAGGGGATACAACGGGAACTGAAGGGAAAACACAAGAATGGAATCAAGCATTTGACTTGCCATTATGGAATTTATGGAATTCTGTTTTAATACAGGGACCACATTTTAATAAAGACAACAATAAAAACAGAAACTGTCTAGTCCTATTTTGGGAAACAAGGCACATGAAATAGAGAATGAAAGGATCTTAGAATCATTGATCCAGATCTGAAAGGGACTTCAGAACCCATTTAATACAAGCCCCTCATTACACTTGAGAGAGCTGAATCTCAGGTAAGTTTAAAAACAAACAAAAAACTTGCCCAAGTTCACAAGGTACTAAGTATCAAGGGAAAGACTAATACCCAGATTTTCCATCTCTGGAATTGGAGATTTTTCCATTGTGACATACTGCTTTCCCAAACAATGAGGAGGAAGAAGATGATGATGATGATGATGATAACTAACATGGATATGGAATATAAATATTTACAAAGTACTTCATAGGTGTTCTCATTTTGTAAAGTGATAAATGGAATATAATTATAGAAAGGATCTCAGATTTTATCAAAAAATTCCTAACAAAATACTTAAACCCTTCTATAATTTATTGGGAAAGTCCTGAGGGTCAAGTGACTTGGCCCTAATCACTCATCATTAATGACTTTAATTATTAATGAATAAGGACTTATTAATATCAGAGATAGAATTTGAACATAAATCTTTTCTTACTCAAAGACCTTTTACATTATGCTACTTACGGTGAAATTGTTTTAAGTTTTCTTCTTTCTTTATTAAACATTGATAGTATACTTTATTCAATGATACGTGGGATTCAAACATTTTGATTTAACTAGTGATTAATCAGTAATTGAAGTGGTAACATGAAAATAGTAGTTCACTTGGGGTGGGGTCTAAAAACTTGAATTTAATCCTGGGTATTTTATATTTGTTTAATCATCAAAATTCTCCGAATTTTTTTTTTTCTGTAAAATCAGGAGATTGGACTAGATGGTCTTTAATGTTCTTGAGTTCTAAATCCTATGAACTAAATTACTTTATTGCATCAAACAGTTACTGATCAAAAAGGACTCAATTGTTCAGTAAAGCACCTATACTGCATCATGAAGGGTTAAAATGTGACATGGAGGGAAAATATTTTACCAAGTTCTGCTGAGGAATTTATTGTTATTGAACACCAGCTCTGGAGATTAAAAATTATGTACCTTCTCCAACTTATTTGGAGCCAAGGGTCAGATTATTTTGTTTTCTTATAGTTTTTCCTGAAATTTCTTTATAAAATCATAGGTTAAAAAGGAGTCTTAGAAATTATATAATCCAAGCCTTTCATGATGCTGCTGCTGTTGTATATTTGACCTGTTGTACAAATCCAGAGCAAAATTTTTTATTTATTTTTTCAAGGAATTATCTTTTTTTAATTTTTATTCTCTTTTTTAAAAATTAAAGCTATTTATTTTCAAAATATATGCATGGGCAATTTTCAACATTAACTCTTGCAAAACCTTGTCATAATTTTTCTCTCCTTTCCTCCTACCTCTCCCCTAGATGGTAAATAATCCAATATATGTTAAATATAGTAAAAACATATGTTAAATCCAATATACATATACATATTATAATTATCTTGCTGTACAAGAAAAATCAAATCAAAAAGGGAAAAAATGAGAAAGCAAATAAAATACAAACAACAAAAAGAGTGAAAATATTATGTTGTGAACCACACTAAGTTCCTATAGTCCTCTCTGGGTGTAGATGGCTTTCTTTATCACAAAACCATTGAGAACTGGTTTGAATTGCCTCATTGTTGAGAAGAGCTATGTCCATCAAAATTGATCATGGTATATTCTTGCTGTTGCCCTGTGCTGTGGGTCTCCTGGTTCTGCTCATTTCACTCAGCATCAGTTCATGTAAATCTCTCCAGGCCTTTCTGAAATCACCCTGCTGGACATTTCTTACAGAGCAATGATATCCCATGACATTCATACACCATAATATATTCAGCCATTCTCCAATGGATGGTCTCCAGTTTCTTGCCACTATAAAGAGAGCTGCCACAAGCATTTTTGCACACGCGAGTTCCTTTCCCTCCTTTAAGATCTTTTTGGGATACAAGCCCAGTAATAACATTGCTAGATCAGAGAATACACAAATCAATTTTAAAGTTGACAACAACTCAGTGTTAAAATCTTATTGTCTAACCTGGGGACTCAGCTGTTGGGTTGCTTGGGTTGGTGATGCTTGCTATATATCAGCTTCAGAATATGAATATCTGTCTCCTCATCTCACTCTAACTGTAAGTATGAAAGGGTTAGACTTGATGACCTCCCAGTTTCTTTCCATCTAGAAATCTGTGATCCTGTGATCCCAACTTGACGGAATGTTAAAATTCCTGGTTATAACTGAGTTTTTTAATACTTTAAAACATAAGCTAAATAATATTTTATTTTATTTTTAAATAAAGTTTTTTTTTATTTTTCAAAACATATGCGTGGATAATTATGCAATATTAGTCCTTGCAAAACCTGTATTCCAGTTTTTCCTCCCTCCCTTAGATGGCAAGTAGTTCAATATATGTTAAAAATGTTAGTAATACCTGTTAAATCCAATATATGCATACATTTTTATACAATTATCCATAAGCTAAATTTTAATAGAAGCCTAAATTTAATAGAAATCTCTAAGGTCCCTTTCATCAATCTTTGATCCTATGATGAGTCAATGAGTGGTTTGAGAATTTTCTCAGAAAGAAAGGGTTAATTGTGAAAACTCATCACTAAGTTATGATCTTCCCTCCTTCTGACACTTTCCATAGAATGATGAGCTTCAGTAAAAACTCCCAACCAAGGATTCAGATGCATCTTCCCTTAATGTCTCTTCTATGCCTTTAAGGACTTATACTGTGATTAATGAGAGCCAGACATTTATTTTGTCCTTTTTCAAACAGAATGAAGCAAACCACCTTGTTGTTCCAGTTAAATGTCTGCAGCCGTTTGGCTGAGATTCATTGGAAACATACTTTAGCAGGAGGAAAATATGCTGATGTTCAGCCTGCTTCAGGCACCCCACCCTTTCAATGTAAGAGTATTGTGTTCTGTTTAAATACTCTGCATTAAAATCTTCATATGAGATACTATGCCAATACTGAGGCCATAGTTTCTGTCTAGACCACAAAGAAAATTAGAACCGCCTCTGGCCACATGCCAATGACAAAATATAAACAAGAAGATTGGGGGAATAGGGTAATTCACAAAAATATAATGGAAGCTTTTTCTTGGTATACCAGGGGAAATCAGGGGAACTTCTAGTTTACAGGATAGGAACCTCCCATGGAACTGGGAATATTGTTCAGGAAAGGCTAAGAGCATATGTTTAAATCAATGGAAAGTACCTTAATCCCTAATTCCCTTAATTGTTCCCCTTTCATTGGTTTGTTGTCATTATTCAGTCACTTTTCAGTTATGTCTGACTCTTCATGGTCCCATTTTGGATTTTTCCTGGCAACATACTGGAGTGGTTTTGCCATTTCCTCCTCCAGCTGATTTTACAGTTGAGGAACTGAAGTAAACAGGGCTAATTGGCTTGCCCAGGGTTATACAACTAGTTAAATATCTAAGGTCAGATTGAATTCCAAAAGATGAGTCTTCTGGACTCCAAACCTGGTACTCTATTCACTGTACCACCTAGCTGGTCTATTTTACTGGTTTAGGACCAGGTTAAATAAGTAGACTGGATTTCGGGTCCAAATTGTGCCTCTTTCCTTTCTGCTGGCATCCTTTGGTAAGAGTTTCTGAATCGTGGTTAATCCATCCATCAAAATTATTTATTATTAAATGCAGTCTCTTGGACTGGGAAGAATGCAAAGAAAAATCCTCCTGCCCTCAAGGAACTTGCTTACTGTGTAGAGAAATACATCATAAACATTTGAAAAATTATAATCTAGGCCAAGTTTACGAGAAATTTCATTGTAGTCAAATGTGCTTAATTGCCAGATGAGCTAATCAGACAAGAAGTACTGTAAGATCAGATGAAGCAGGTATTTCTATGGGCTGGGAAGACTTTGTGAAGGAGTTGGGGAAACTGGTCCTTGAAGATTAGTGGAACTTCATCCAGAAGTGATGATCTTACTGGTGAAAGTCTCTTCCAGTCCCAGTGGAGACCTTTAGAAAAGAATATTGGAAAATGCTTAAGATGTCTGGACTCGTGAGTAAGCCCATTTGATATGAGTAAAGTATTGAGTCAACAAGCCTATGGGCATTTATTATATGTTTACTGCATGCCAGATGAGGTATAAAGAAAGGTAAAGACCTTTACTCCCTACTCTCGTGAATCTCATGTTATAATGGATAAGCAAACAACTATGTCCAGCCAACATACGTGCAGAATGAATTGGAGGTAATCCAAGAGAGAAGACAGATTAGTACTGGGGAATAATGAGATAAATCTAAAAAAGCAGGGTGAGTGCTGAGGGTCTCAAGGGTCAGCAGAGCTTTATCTTCTAAGCAATTGGGAGCCATTGGCAATTTTTTTCTTCAATGGGTCAGGGGGATGGGATTCATGTGGAAGTGAGATTGCCTCCTCTGCTTACAGGATTGGGAGTATTTTTCTTGCCAAATATCTTCCTCTGAAAAGTACTTAACTGATTGTCCCTTTCCTTGCCTGTTCCCTTAATCCCCATTAAATAATCTAGGTTCCAGCAAAAGAACTCTAGGAGACAATTATGAACCACTACATAGAATTCCCAATCCCTCTCATTTTGTCTGCCTGCATTTTGGATTTCCTTCACAGGTTAATTGTACACTATTTCAAAGTCCGATTCTTTGTGTATAGCAAAACAACTGTATGGACATGTAGACATATATTTAATTTATACTCTAACATATTTAACATGTATTGGTCAACCTGCCATCCTGGGGGGGGGGGAAGAGGGGAAAAATTAGAAGAAAAGGTTTGGCAATTGTCAATATTGTAAAATTACCCATGCATATATCTGGTAAATAAAAACTATTAAAATATTAAAACACACACACACACACACACACACACACACACACACACACACACAAATAATCTAGGGTTCAATAAGTCGGTTTGAGCTTGCGTTGTTATATTTTTACTCCTAACACTCATTTGAAACCAGCTCTCCTGTAGTTCCAGCTCCGTCTGAGCTGAAACAGTCAATGGGAAGGAGGAAGTGTCCAGAAGCAATAAAACTTTGTCATTTTAGGGTGGGATAGGTTATGAAGTTCCAGTCTGGAAAACAAGATGTTCTAATGTTTAGGGATGGAGGAAAACATTCTGTAAAGCAATCTGCCTCTCTGAGGAATTTTAGGCAAGTTGGTAACCTTGGGGCAGCTGGCCATGGTGCTCTGACATTTTCAAGTCCTGTTTTAAACTGCTATAAAGAATGAACCATGATTTAGCCCAACAAATATTTCTTCAAATTCTGTCAAAGTTCTTTCCTTCATCTTATTGCTTGCTTTTTCTCTCAAAGCAGGATTTTCCTGCAGTCTTGCCTAGCCTGAAAGGATTTCAAAATTTTTGAGGCTTTTTTTTTTTGTTGAAATATTGGCTCTTGTTTTCTTTTCCTTTTAAGGAAGTACCAGTCAGGATGAGTGAGCCTCCCGATTGCAATGCCAGATGCTAGTCAGGGGCTCAGATTCAACCTGTAAGTCAACCAAAAACATACAACACAAAAAAGTACTCCTCAAATCAATTCATTAAAAGCAAATTAATCAAATAAGCAAATATTTATTAGGCATTTTCTATGTCCCAGGGATTCTACTAGATGCTAGGAACATAGACAAAAATTAAGTAACATCTGCCTGAGAGAGAGCTGTAAATTTAGACAGAACAAATATATTTGAGTTTACTTGGCTTGTAGGGATCATCTCATGATTGGGCCATGCTTGGATTCGATATACAGAATTCTTGTCAACTACATATGTATTTTTAAAGCTTTGCGTTTTGTTGTTTTTGGCCAACAAATAATGGACTTTGCATTTAAGGATGACGTGGCACTGAGGGGTTATTTGGTTCTCTTTTTCCTTATAATAATGGCAGAAGGGGAGTGTGCTATGTCTGTTAAAAGAAGGACATTTTCAGATTGGTTTGTTTTACCCCAGCATTGCAAGTAGTATCATGTAGCTTCAAGATTTCCATTGATGGGAAGGGAAGGGCTGGATCTCTCCACCCTAGAGTCATGATGACCTTACCCTTCCAGCATCTGGTACAGGAGGACTTGAAACAAGTGAGCCTGTACCTAATCTCTTCACTGCCCTTTTACTGTCATTTTTGTACTTTCCTGGTCTTAGTCGAATGAATATTTATTAAGACTCTTTCTAGTCTTAAAGGTGACCTTATGGGTTTGAGAAATTTGGAGATTTTGGGTGCCATTAGTTAAACCTGAATATTGGAAGGAAAGAAACCCCTAGAAACGATTTCTTTGTTCTTAGAGAAGCTGAAGCAAGGCTTAAATCTTGGCCATTTTACTAGCAGATGATATCCTAAAAGTTGTTTTGATAATTCAGAGTAAATGTAAGCAGTCTGCCAAGCTATTTTATACTTTGATGGCATTTAAGTATTAGTCTCTTAGTAGATTGTAAGAATATTATGAATATTGGGTTTTTTCCAGGCATAGGGTGGAGAGGGAGTGTTAACTGAATTTGCGAATATCATATATATATATATGATTCCTTTGTATATAGTAACATGCATGCAGTAGCTGCCTAAACTGTAGTACCCCGTGTCTCTCACAGCGTACAAGTAGACATTTATTCTCACTTTCTGTTCTCTCACTTACTCCAACTTACCTTAAAGCACATAGGTCTGGGTTCCTGGAAAAGGATCAAAATTATGTGGTTACAGTCAAATGTTATCAGAGTCCTAAGAGTAACTATTGTGGGAAATATATTCCATGCTACTCATAGTTTTAGTTCTTGTACCCCCACCAAAATGCTTCCATTTTTAAAAATACACACACCCATTCACAGTAATGACATATTAAATAAATTTTAATGATTGCCCGTGTTTTGAAAATAAAAAACTAAGAGTTTTCAACATTCATCCTTGTAAAGCTTTGTAACATACTTAAAATTTAAAATAACCATTTTCTTAGAAGGAAGGCAAAATATTAATATAATAGATACTCATATAGTAAAGAAAATGTAGGAACAATAAAATAATAAAATATACCCTAATCCATACATAAATCCTACCATTGCATATAGTATCTTGGGGGACAGTAGTCATACAGTTAAGACTCTCCCAGGAAAATGGAAAACCCATGTACTTGGTGTAACTCATAACTCTTGAGTTGTAAACTTTATTCTCTTTCTGTTTCAAGATTTGTCTATAGAATCTAAACTCAGGAAAATGAGACATTTTTTTTTTCCTGGAAATCAACTGACCCCAGCTTATGATTAGTGACCAAATTTTCATTTTTTTAATCTATTACTAGACAAATTATGTTTGTCCCATACTTATAGCACAGTTCTAGTATCCATATCTCCTCACTATTTAATTTAATTTATTTTAATTATTTAATTTAATTTTAATTAATTTTAAATTAAATTAATTTTAATTATTTAATTTAATTTATTTAATTTCACATTAAAAATTAAATGAAAAATTACAATTGTATCAGAACTCAAAGTAACTCTAAGTTTCTGCCTCTAAGTAAAAGCAGGCAACTTAGTAACAAGGCAGAAATTTAAAACGAGAAAAAATATCTATACCAATCTTGATTCAGATTGTTTTATTCTCTGCTTTTGGGGAAAACCTTAGATATGAGCCATAACTGAACTATGAGTTACATTATCTTTGGTGTAGAATGGTGGGATTTATCATATGAAGAACAGGGAGTCTAGACTCCTCTTATTAGAGCCCAGGTTTCTAGATAGAACCCAATCTAATATAGGCTTAGTCACAGAGCAGAAGTGAGCATAGTAACCCAACACCTATGAATCTAATAATAGACTAGTAATAGATTTTTAAGGTTCAACACAAAAGAAATATAAAATAATTGATGAGAGGGTTGCCCACCAATTCAAGGCCATGAAAGGCTTTTTGTAGGAGGTGGCACTTTTGCTGAGCATTGAAGGAACTGAGATTCTATTTTAAAAAGTCATATCTACTACAAAGCTCAGGTCATTGTCCTAGTCTCATTTTAAGAGACAAAGTTTTGGCTCAAGGCAAATGGAGAGATTGCTACGAGCCTTTTCTTTGCTTTGATCTAGGATATTCCTGAATGTTTATTACATGCATTGTCTTACCAATTTTTCTTGAATATTTTTCTTACATAAAATATAAAATAAAATATTTTTCTTATACAAAATAAAAATATTACATAAAAGATAAAAGAAAATGAACCCTCATTTCCTTCTGAATGTTTTATTCATGAGATAGACTACAGAACATGAAATCATTTATTTCAATTTATCATTCCTGTGTAGAATATTAAGCAGAGAGGATACTGTGTTTAATATAAGACATAGTTCAAAAAGATCAGCATATATTACACCTCACATAGTGTCTTAGATATATCCTAGAAGAGGTGTAAAATGAACATTTATCAAAAATTTTTTTGTTCCATATTTTTTCCCATCAGAAGCTTAGAGATGTATTTCCATGGCAGATTAGACCAGGCAGGTTTAGAGAATTTCATCCCAAGTTAATATTTTTGCAAGTTACTAAAATATTCTTTGATTCTTCTTTAGTTCCAAAAAGAAGAATGAGGTCTGTGGTACCCATCTTAAAACCAGTTACTATCTTCATTGGGTTTGGAAGATAGATACTGGGTATTGTATCCTCCTTTTTGGAGTGGATATTTCCTGATTTCTGACAGGTGAGTTGCAGATTTAGAGCTCGAGGATGTCCATATCAACTTTAGGAAAGTGTCTTGAAATAAAGCAGAAAGTGGGGGGTATAAGACCAGGGTGGGGGAGATGAACACAGCTCCATTCCTCACCCTCCCTTCTCCCCGGCCCTACGCCCATATGATGCAGTGGGAAAACCCTGGATTTTTAGTGACAAAGACCAGAGTGTTACAAATAAAAACGTTACTATTTATGTCTTTGTGCAAATATCCACCTTGGGAGCCAGTTTCCTCAAACATAAAACGAGGATGCTGAACTAGAAGGCCAATGTGATCCCTATATGATCACTCACAGCTCTAAATCTCGGAACTTCTTTCCTTTTCCCATATTTCAAGATCCAGTTCAAATATTGTCTATCACATTTTGGGTCAAAGGATATCAAAAAATTGACCCAAAATATACTCAAACGAGGCATTTCTTTGCTTCTTAAAGCTTTAAGGGAAAAGGAACAGCTAGGTGGCACTATCATAGTGCATAAAGTGCTTGCCCTGGAGTCAAGAAGACTGATTTTCCTGAGTTCAAATGTGGCTTCAGACGCTTATTAGCTGTGTGACTCTGGGCAAGTCACTTGACCCCAGCCTCAGTTTTCTCATCTGTAAAGTGATCTGGAGAAAAAAATGACAAAGCACTTAAGTATTTGTGTCAAGAAACCCCACAAGGGATCATGAAGCATCAGATCCAACTGAACAACAACAAATGGAGAAAGAGACAAAGTTATAGAACCTTGGTGCCATAAATAAGCTGCTTCCCAAATGAGAGCAAACCTGAAGTTTTCACAGTTTTTGAGAAGTTTTAAAAAATGTATTGAGGGTGGTACAAAGTTAGGAAAAAAATGGAGGAGTACAAAGTTGGGAGATTAATGAAGGTATGTACAAAGTATAGTCTCTGAAGCCTGGAAGCCTTAAGAATATTCTAGGAGTTTTCTGAAAAAGAAGTAAAATATTAACATATAATTGATTTTAGTGAAATTCGGTAGCCTACTCCATTGTTTTATTTGTAGACAGCAAGGTTTCCCGTGGGAAAGCATTTAGCCCTAGTCCTTCAGGATGACAAGACCCAGTCTACCCAGAATCCCTTATATCATTACCAAATTCCCTACCAGCCCAATGTTAGGTGGCTTAGGGTCCTAAAACTCAAAAAGGGTTTTGTTATTTGGATTCTAAGAAATTACTTGTTAATTTCCTGGGAGCATAGTGGGACAATGAATTAAGAATGGTACCACAAACCTCATGAAAACCAACCTCATTACTTGTACCTATTTAGTTAAAGTAGAAAAGTCCTGGATTTGGGAACCAGAACACTAGGTCAGCTGTTCCTCTTATTAGACGTGTGACCTCATGAAAGTTTTTCCCCCTCCTGGATCATGGCTTCCTTATCTGTGAAAAGAGGAGGTGCTCAAGGTAAGCTCCAAGATGACTTCTAACTCTAAGCCTCTGATTTATTTGTCACTGAGGGAACATTGGCAATTATTTGTAGAGAAGTCATAGTTCACTTTCAAATGACTAAGAAAAGTCCCTTGATCATGAGGCTCTTTGTAAACTATGGTGCCTTTGAAGTTTGTTAAAGTGAGCATAGGTCTACTTCTTAAATTTCTTAGAAGAATAAGAGGGAAGGGTCTGGTTTGTGTGCTGGGATCTTCCCAAAATAAAACCTTTCGAATTAGTGTTTGAAATGACTTTGGTTGTTCTTCATGCTCGAGTCATTTCCTGGTTTCCATCTAATTCCAGTTAAAATCACACTTTCTGCAAGAAACCTTTCTCAGTCCAACTAATTAACACTAGTGCCTTCTATCTGTAACTACTATTTGTCTGTCTATCCATCTCTCTATATGTCTATCTATCCATCTCTTTACCCTTCTACTCATCTACCATCTATTCATCTATTTATTCATCCACTGATCAATTGATTGATATGTCTCTCTATCATATTTATCTCTATCCTTTATTAATATCTACCTTTCCATAGATAGCTCTCATCTATCTATATCATCTACCTATATCTATCTAATTTTGTTTTATTTTTATTTAGTCATTTTTTTCAGTTGTCAGACACAGAGTGAGACTATTTGGGGTTTTACTGGCAAAGATACTAGAATGTTTGCCATTTTTCTCCAGCTCATTTTACAGATAAGGAAACTGAGGCAAACAGTATTCGATGACTTGCCCAGGGCCACACAACTAGTGTCTGAGGCATTGAGTGGACAGATTGCAGTCCCAGCACTTTATCCATTACACTACCAAAGCAGCTTTGTTTGTAAATAATTATTTTCATGTTGCCTCCCTTATTAGGATATGAGCTTGAGAACAGTGACTACATTTTTGTTTATTTGATTGGAACTAGATGATACAGTAAATAGAACACCAGAACTGGAATCATAAAGATCTTATTAAGGTTCAGACCCTTCCATTTGCCTCAGTTTCTTTGTTGCAGGATTGTTGTGAGATAAAATGAGATAATATTTGTAAAACTGCTTAGTACAGTTCTGGCATACAGTAAGGGCTATATAAGTGCTCATTCCCTTCCCTTTCCTTGTTGGTTTGTCTTGCTCAGTATCTCCAGTACTTGGCACAGTCCCTGGAACATAGTAGGCATGTAAGAAAGTCTTGTTGACTTAATATGAGTGTATAAGTTGCCTACCTTGTGGTCAACCCCTGCAAAAATCAGTTTTAAATTATTTTACAAACTCTTGTTAACTTCATTTATATATTTCACAAACTTTCTATTTTCCAGCTGTTTGGTTACACAAATATTCTCTTTCTGGGCCAGTTCATCTTTACAATAAAAAAATCAATTTTTTTATTTAAAAAAAATGAAAATGAAAAGCTATGATATAAAGAGCAGCAATAGCTTGAGTATCACTTTGTTTTGATCCTCTGTTGAGATTGGTCTCAAATACTTGTGATTTATGGGCGCTTCCTCCAATAGGATAGAATGAAACTCACCCGGACTTTTGGATACCTGTGCAATGCTTGTCCCTATGCACCTGTATACCACTAATGCCAGGCCCACGAGATATTCTAAAGGTCTCTCTTGATTTTGACATGGATAGATACCAGTGAAACCTCCAAGCTGTCCACACGTCTCTTACATAGCTGGTTCACATCTTCTTTTGATTTTGTTCATAGCAAGAATATTATGATTGCTGTGATTGTTTCTCCAGAATTCTGTAAACCCACTGTCATTGGACTAGAATCTAACATTTAGAGCACCATCACTTAAGTTGATCTTTTTATAGTCAATCAAAAAACAGTGTGATTCTTAGCTCTCTTACCACACACACCACTTCCCTCTCCCGTTCTGGTTTTCCCCATCACTGGGCAATTAGAAGCTGAATTCGCACGATTTTGTCATTTTCTTTGTTTTATCTGTTGTCATAGCTAATGAATTTGTCACCAGGTGGCCAGACCACTGATAGGCATTTCCAGGGCCAGAATGTCACAGATACAGATCTGTAAGGAACCTTAGAGGCCATCTAAAGTCCAAACCACTCCTTTTCCAGTTGAGGAATTTGAAAAATTTAAGTAACTATGCCCAAGATTACTCGGCAGAAAATGCTAGAGATGGGATTTGAACCTGAATTTTCTCCATCTTTATCCATTGTAGTTCTCTCTACATCACATTGACTAACTACAACTCTGATGACATCTTCTAAATCATAAGTTGCAATAGCATCTCTTTAATTTATCTACATCAGATTATGCCAGTAGTGTACACCCAAAGAGGAAACTCCCTTTACAAAGGCAGATTGACAACTCACAGTATGAGAGTTGCCTAGAGGTATTGAGAAATAAAGTTGTTTGCTCTTCATTCTTGAAGAGGATCATGAGAGATAAAGTCAGGATCACAGGGCTAGTATTTGTCAGATTCTGGGTAACAGGACTTGAAATTGGGGATTCTTGTCTTGGATGTCAGCTTTCTGATTGCCATGAAATATTGTCTTTCTTCTATGTGTAACAGCATATAGTTTCTCCCACAGATTGTAACTACTATTGTTGTATCTTTGCAAGTTATCTTTAGAAATGTAAGTAAACTGAAAGGTTGGCCCTTTGAAACAACTAATAAAATTGATAAACTTTTAGCCAATATAATTTAAAATAAAAGGACAGAATAAAACCAACAAAAGAATAGTAAACAAGGGAAAATCACAACAAAGTAAAAATAAAGGGCATAACAGAACCTACTTTTCACAATTTATATGCTAACAATCTTGAATTTGCATATCTTAATATATATTATCCAAACTAAATGAAGGTCAGATGGAGATCTAAAAACTCAATTTCAGGAAAAAAAAATTCTCTAAAGAAGCAACCAAATTAAAGAAAAAAAAACAAACAAAATCATGATCCTTATGGAGTCTCAAAAGAATTCCATCAGATATTAAAAAACAACTAACATAAATACTACAAAAATTCTTCTCAAAAATAGAGAAGAAAGCATAATACCAAGCTCTTTGCGTGGGGAAAAAAAATATGGTCCTAATGCCTCTATCAGGAAAGGATAGAGCACAGAATCCCAATAGACTAATAGCATTAATGATTTAATATAAGCTAGCCTGTCAAATGACAACAACTTATCCAATAAATCATTCATTAAGATCAAGTTGGATTTAGTGTGATTCTTAGCTCTTTTGCTCTTTGTGGTCTTCCCCATCGCTGGGCAATTAGAAGCTGAATTTGCACATTTTTGTCATTTTCTTTGTTTTATCTGTTGTCATAGCTAATGAATTTGTCACCAGGTGGCCAGACCACTGATAGGCCTTTCCAGGGCCGGAATGTCATACAAAGCAATATAGGAAAACAGTCAATATAATTAATCACATTTTTTTTTTTTTTTTGCTAAAAACTCCATGAGGAAGACTTTGATAAAAAGAAAGTTTCACTCTGTGCCCAAATATTTATAACAGTATTTCTTGTGGTAGCAAAGAATTGGAAACAAAGTTATTTGCCCATCAATTAAGGAATGCTAAGAAAATTGTTGTAAAGGAATATAATAGAATATTATTGAGCTATAAGAAATGGCAAATATGAATACAGAGAAGCATAAAAAGAGCAAACTGACTTGATGGGAAATGAGTAGAGCCAAGAAAACAATACATACAATGACGATAACAATGTAAATGGCAAGAGCAACCATAAAAATGTGAATGTTACAGAATTTTTAGAATAAGCTTGCTTTGAAAGAAGAGATATTAGAAGACACCCCAAGTCTACTTCTTTGTACAGGTAGGATGTCTATAAATTTTGCACATTCTATAGATATGCTGGGTTTTTTTCGCCTCTTTTCTTTCTTTTGTCTTCAAAAAACAGTATTTGTTATATAGGATAGATTTTTAGGATGAAGAGGAAAGGGATGCCAGAAGAAATTATGGTAATGAGAATACATTAATAAAAACTTTTTTTTTTTTTTTTTTAAGAATGGGATCTCAAACATTGAGAGTTTTAACTATCTTTTTGTGAGAATTCTACGTGTAGACTTAAGAACTGCCCAATTTTTGTGAAGAAACTGTTAACTCAGAGCTGAAAAGAGGACGTAGAAATTGGAGGGTTATTTACTAAGAGAATTGGATTTAATACTTAATCTTTTAAGGAAATGGAAAAAAAATTTGTAAAGAGAATTTAATTGTTACTCTGAGAGAACTGAAGGATAAAGCTTTGTTTCCAGAATTGAGAATTATATTTGAACTTGGTGGAGCTTAGAACTAATTAGCTAATAAAAACATGTTAAGCTTTGTTAATTAACTTGGAAATTTCAGAACATATCCTTTGGTTGTCTTGGAAGCTATGATGAGGAAAGTTAGCTAGTAGCAAATAAAAAGAAAGGTGATCAGTTCACCTAGGCAGCACTTTTTGTGGTAGCCAAGAACTAGAATCAGAGTGAGGTCCTTCTTTGTTATCAAAGATCTGGGGGATGGGGAAGAGAAAGATGGGGAGGAGGAGAGAGGGAGGTTCAAAAGAAGTAGTCAAAACATCAACCATGGCTAACAATATGTACAACAAATCCCTTCCCAAATTTTCTCTAGGCTCATGCGATTCACTATTTTTTCTTTATTTCTATTTTTGTAGTTATTGTGTATGTTGTTAGAACAGTACTGACATCAATTCATAAATTCATCTGACATCAATTCATAAAGTCTTTTCACTTTTATTTGGAATATATAAGGAAAAACTTGTTGCTCCAAAGAAACATGGAAGACAGAGGCAACAAGGAGAGGGTATTGGGCCATCATTCAACTCTCAAATTATGAAAATAATTGGTATCTTCAAACTAGGGAAACAGCCCATCCCCAGCACTGCTTCCTCCCCAATTTCTCCCCTAATACACTTTCTACACCACACACACACCCCCCCACACACTTGCTAACAACTCCAAAGTGGGACTCAGGAGGGCAAAGATGGTTACAACTAGGGATGTCTGTTTTGCATATAGTCGGTTCCTAGTAAATGTTTTTTTCATTCATTCACTGTAAGTCTTTTTCTCAGCTAGGATGGTTTTCCCAAACCCAAGTCACTCCTACACCTTGAAGGGACATCAGAGAAAAACATAGTTCTTGAGGAAAAAAAATTCCCAAAGTATGAGCTCTAGTTTCCTTTCAAATTCTCTAAAGTTGTATTGCTCAATTATGTTATGAAATCAACAGAGCTGACTTTTAGACTACAGAGTGGTAGTTATTAGTGGTACTTTTATGCTTTTTCCTTAAAATCCCATTTGACATCATGAATAATCATTGCATTAACCAGAGTTCTTATAGTTACCAAGTTATTTTTCTTATATAGTATTTATATTATAGTATGAACCGGGGGTTTTTGAACTACGGCCTGCAGGCCAGATGCAGCGGGTTGAGGACGTTTATGCTGCCCACTGGGTTATGGCAAATGGGCTGAGGGGCTGAGACAGTGTGAGGTTTTGTTTTTACTATAGTCCAGCCCTCCAACAGTCTGAGGGACAGTGAACTGGCCCCCTATCTAAAAAGTTTGAGGACCACTGGTGTAAATTATTCTCCTAGTTTTGTTCACTTTCTATTACTTCATATAAGTCTTTCTCTGTCCCTTTGAAATAATTTATTTCCTATAGCAATATATATATATATATATCACACAATTTAGGCCATTCCACAGTTTTGTTGCTGGTTTTTCTCTCTTTGTTCTCTTTTGGGAATAGGTCAAAGAGCTTGTATTATCTATTGACTTTTGGTGTATAATTCCAAAGTTCTTTCCAGGATGGTTGTATCCATTCCCAAGTCTAAAACTAGTGTACCAACGTGCTCTTTTCCCACAGCTGTACCAATGTTTGTCATTCTCTTTTCTTGGGTCATCTTTGTAAATCTAATGAATATAAAACAGATATTCAAAATTGGTTGAATTGTCACTTCTCTACTTATTAGTCATTTGGAGTATTAATTCATATGACTCTAGAGGATCTGAGTCTTGAGAGTAGAAAGGAAAAGGAGTTATTGAGATCATGGCAATCTAATGACAAGACAATCTTTTTTAAAAATTTTATAATTATAAATTTTTTTGACAGTATATATGCATGAGTATTTTTTTTATAACATTATCCCTTGTATTCATTTTTCCAAATTATCCCCTCCCTCCCTCTACTCCCTCCCCCCGATGGCAGGCAATCCCATACATATTAAATGTGTTACAGTATCACCTAGATACATTATATGTGTGTAAATCCAATTTTCTTGTTGCACATTAAGTATTAGATTCCGAAGGTATAAGTAACCTGGGTAGATAGACAGTAGTGCTAACAGTTTACATTCACTTCCCAGTGTTCCTTCTCTGGGTGTAGTTCTTTCTGTCCATCATTGATCAACTGGAAGTGAGTTGGATCTTTTTTATGTTGAAGATTTCCACTTCCATCAGAATACATCCTCATACAGTATTGTTGTTGCAGTGTATAGTGATCTTCTGGTTCTATTCATTTCACTCAGCATCAGTTGATGTAAGTCTCTCTAAGCCTCTCTGAATTCATCCTGCTGGTCATTTCTTACAGAGCAATAATATTCCATAACCTTCATATACCATCATTTACCCAACCATTCTCCAATTGATGGACATCCATTCATCTTCCAGTTTTTGGCCACTATGAAAAGAGCTGCCACAAACATTTTGGCACACATAGGTCCCTTTCCCCTCAGTATTTCTTTGGGATATAAGCCCAGTAGTAGCACTGCTGGATCAAAGGGTATGCACAGTTTGATAACTTTTTGGGCATAGTTCCAAATTGCTCTCCAGAATGGTTGGATTCTTTCACAACTCCACCAACAATGTATCAGTGTCCCAGTTTTCCCACATCCCCTCCAACATTCATCATTATTTGTTCCTGTCATCTTAGCCAATCTGACAGGTGTGTAGTGGTATCTCAGAGTTGTCTTAATTTGTATTTCTCTGATCAATAGTGATTTGGAACACTTTCATATGAGTGGATGAAATTGAAACTATATCATCTGAGAATTGTCTGTTCATATCCTTTGACCATTTATCATTTGGAGAATGGTTTGATTTCTTATAAATCAGGGTCAGTTCTCTATATATTTTGGAAATGAGACCTTTATCAGAACCTTTAACTGTAAAAATATTTTCCCAATTTGTTACTTTCCTTCTAATCTTGTTTACATTAGTTTTGTTTGTACAGAAACTTTTTAGTTTGATGTAATCAAAATCTTCTATTTTGTGATCAATAATGATCTCTAGTTCTCCTCTGGTCATAAATTCCTTCCTCCTCCACAGGTCTGAGAGGTAGACTATCCTCTGTTCCTCTAATCTATTTATGATCTCATTCTTTATGCCTAAATCATGGACCCATTTTGATCTTATCTTGGTATATGGTGTTAAGTGTGGGTCCATACCTAATTTCTGGCATACAAGACAATCATGAACCAAAAAGAAAGACTCGGAATTTTAGAGTTAAGAGCTACTTCAGCAGTCATCTCCTCTAGACCATATACGAAAGAAATCTCTCATACTCAACACCTGGGCATATAGCCTTTATGTGAAGACCTCCAAGGTGGGGAGAACCCATCACCTTTCCTGGCACCTTTTTCCTCTCAACAGTTCATTCTAATGGTTAAAAAGTTTTTGTGTAATCAATCCTCATTTGGCCTCTTTACAACTTTTACCCACTGCTTTGGAGTTTGCTCTCCAAGGTCAAATAAAACAAATTAAGTTCCTTCTCACCATGACAGCCCTCCACAAATATTTGAACACTGCTGCTATAGATTCATGAGTTCCTCATTTTACATGTTGGGCCATGAAACTACTTTAATTGATTTTTTTTTTCCTGCAAAATTCGGTGGTTGTTTTGGTATCAGCCTCACCTACAGAAAAAAAAAAAAAAAAAAAAAGACAAGAAGCTGGTAGTTAATATCTACCCTCTTATTCTTGTGTAAGCCCTGAAGCTGGCAAGTCAGCAGCTACTTAATGCTCATCCATCTCAAACTGTCAGTTGGTGGTTTTCTTTCTTCTCTTTTATCAATCTGCTTGGTGAACTTCACCAAGAAACACAGATCAGATTCAACTGATAATTCAGGAAATTCTCACTTATCTGTTGGCCTCTGAGAAGACATAAACATAGGAATAAAGTATAGTGATAATCATAACCCACTTCTATGTGATATTTTTAGGATTTTGAGTCCACCCAGCTGCCAAATTAATATTTCTAAAACAGGTCTGAACTTGTTGCTTTCATTGTCAAGAACCTCAAGTGGCTCTCTCTTGTTTCAGGGATAAAATGTAAATAACTTTAGCTGACTTTTAAAGTCCTTCACAATTCAGTTCCAGACTTTCCTTTTAGATCCTTTTTCATGCAATCACCATTAATGCACACTGTTCCACCCAACTGGCCTTTTAGCTTTTCCTCTTAAATAACCTCCCATCCCTTGCTTCTGGGCCTTTGCCCAAGCTATGACCCATGCCAGGAATGCTCTCATCCTTCACCTCTGTCTCCCAGAATCCCTAGCTTCCTTCAAAGTACAGCCCTGGCACTACTTCCTACAGTAGACCTAGCCTGGTGATCCAAGCTTCCAGAAATTACTTTGTATTGACTGTGTGTGTTTATACACACACATACATATATATGTACACATATAATACCCACAATATATATTTACAATACATATAAACACATACATATAATTGCCATACCCATATATATACCCTCACACATATATACATATAAAAATGTGTAAATATACAGTCATGATGTACACGATACACATGGATACATGCATGTATATACATATACTATGTGTACATACATGTACATATATACATATGTGCACATATCTACGTATATAATAGTGCATGCACACACAATATACAGTACAATATAATAACCATATATATAAACCCAAACTGATATATATGTGGATATACATATATTTACAATGTACATATTTACACACAATATAAATGTGGACATGTGGATACCACATGTATATACATATATGTGCACATAGTAGGGGTAGGTACTCAATAAAGTACCACAAAAATAAATTATAGCATTATTTTAAAATCCTTTTGTCACTTTCAACTTGTGAATTTTCAAGCATTATTATTTTTGCTTTTAGATGATGAACCTGGTCATTATGGGACATGTCAAAGGTTAAATAAGTACCAAAAGTCACATCTGGGATTGGAATTCACATCTCTCTGTTGCCAAAGCTAATGTTGTTCCACTCTGTCAAATTACTTTTCCTCTAAAATAGAGCTTTCCTGCTTCCTTCATAACATACCTGTGAAATACTGATATGGTTTAGCCAACAGTTGCTTGCTATGAGATAGGAGACTTATTTGAATGATAACTTTAGATGAAAAGGAAGGTGGGTAAAAAGAGGCGAACGAGTTCAGGTCCTGTTCTGATAACACATCTACAGTGTGAGAGGGAGGTTACATTTTCTCAATACCCTAGGAAATCTCCTTAATAATATAAGTTACAGAAAAGTTGCCGATCTGCCTGAAGAAAAACTTTGAACAGTCAGAAATATTTCATCATCATAATTCATTTGTGCCAGTAAAAAATTAATGCACATATGCTAATAAGCTTGCCTCTCAGATTCTCTCCGCTTAACCAATCAATTAACATTTATTAAACATTTACTATACACCTGGAACTGTGCAAAATGCCATCTTAAAATGAGACTTGTTGATCAGCTATGAGGCAGCTATTAATTTTCTTTGCATGCAATAAATGATTATCAAATCTAAAACCTACAAGCAAGAATTGATAGAAAAATTAAAAGCAGCAGCAATTCTTATTGTTAGTCTCTCATGAGGCTGATACCTAAAACATTAAGACATGATGCAGTTTACTTAATGCTTCCTAGCTGTGTGATCCTGGGCAAGTCATTTAAACCAAATTGCCTCAGGGGAAAAAAAAGACATAATGCAGTTTGCACAAGTGCTTAATAGGCATTTTATACTTCACCTTGACTCTGCACTGCCTCCTTCAAAGTCCAGGTCTTCTGTCAAGCTAGGCCAGAATTTGGGTTTATTCGCTTATAGGTAATAATATTCATCTCAAGAACCTTTGAAGTAGATATAGGGAATTCCTCCTATACCAAGTGAGAAATCGAAGAACAGCAATTTCAATTCATGAGATTGCTCCCACATGGCCACTAGAACAGAGATTAGGTTAGGCAAGCTGAATCTGGGCCTCAAGGTTCCTACTTTTTCTTCTTGGGGCTTCCTTCCATGAGCATAGGTAATCAGACAGGAAAACAGAAGAATATGTCCAGTTTTGGAAGCAATCACTGTTCTTCTGAGGTAGAGAAGACCTACATCTACACTCTTTATGGAAGTCCCACAGTTACTTAATTCCACCTGAGGAATCAAAAGAAGAGATAGAGTTGGGAACTAACTAACTCTCCCTCTCCCTCTTCTTCCTTTCTTTTTCCCTTTTTCTCTCCCTCTCTCTCTCCTTTCTTTCCCCCCTTTTTTAATGTGAGCCACTTGAAACTGCCTGGGGAATTCAAGCACAGGCTTTATGAGATGGCCCCTGCAGGGCAATCATCATGTATGCTCTATGGGATTTAATCCTCATTACACTTATTTTAGCAGACTGACCTGGTACACAGATCTGTTTTCAGTCCCTGTTTTTAATCACATGTTCACTAATTTGTTCATGTACTCATTTCCTGCATGTCCTTTTTTTTTTTTTTTCTGCCTTTGTTTTTTTTTTTAAAGGATACCATCAAGTTGAAATGAATCATTAAAAGCCCTGATTTATGAACTGTAATAATGTAGGAGCAAATATAAAATATTTAAAGTTTATCATTCCTTTATGATTAGGTAATGCTAAATTACTTGTTTCGATCATACAATAAAGCAAAAAGTTAAATTCAAACATTAAACTATCAGCAATTTTTAGCCAACACTGTTATCTAAAACAAACACAAGCCAACTAACACATACTGGTATTTGTAGAAAAAATGTATTGTGAAACTGGTCTGTTTCATGAGAGAGTCCTGGAGCTTTTGTTGCTGGTGACTAATTCCCATTCTTGTTGTTACTAAAGCTATACATAGCTACTAACATAAGCTTTTTTGTGTGTTTTTTTAATCTCTATTGCCAATTTATTGATGTGTGGGCTTCTATAGCTCTCTTCAATGTTGTAACCAATTTAATAAGCCCAGAAATTAAGTTTTAGACTAATACTATCTTATTAATGAAAAGTCACACTATTCATGTGAAAAGTCACACTAGAAATGTCAGTATGCCCAGGGTCCAGTTATAGAGATAGAGAAATAGCCAATTATAAGTATGTAGAACTGAGGTATCATGTATACGGCTCACAAGGCACATATACTCCCAAATGTGGACAAATTATATTAAATATAATTGGAAATTATTTAACAAAATAAATAAAAATATAAAACATGTATAATATTTATGTGTAGATTTCTAAGTAAACATATACGAATAGATTTCCTTATATACAAGATACTGGCCCCCATTTCTCTTTGAGTATGACACTACTGATGAGAACAATCCTGATTCTTTTTCCTTTAATTTCCAGAGCCTTAACTAGTCAATTGGTCAATAATCAACAAGAATTTATTAAGTTCTTACTACATGCAAGATACTGCTTTAAGCTCCAGGGATACAAATAACCCTTCCTCCCTTCCTTCTCCAACAAACTGACTGATATATTGAAAAAGTCTGAAAATCTGTGTAATGTGTAACACCTGTGGATTTCCTATCTCCCTGAAGGGGTGGGCAGAGAGCCTCTTCTCATATATCTTCATTAGAGTCTTACAAATTTATAAATTTGTTATATTTCTTTTTGATTTTTGGTATGCCATCATTTTTTTCATTTACATTGTTATAGTTTGTATGTATATTGTTTTCTTGGATCTGCTTACTTTATTCTGCACCAGTTCATAGAGATATTTCCATGCTTCTCTATTCATCACACACATTATTTCCTATGTGCGATAACACTCTGCTACATTCATGTAGCACACTTTGTTTAGACATTTGCCAAGTGATGGGCATCTACTTTGTTTCCAAATCTTAGCTGTCACAAAAAGTGTGCTGCTATAAATATTTTGACAAAGAATATGGGCATTTTAGTCACTTGCTTTACATAATTCTAAATTATTTTCCAAAATGCTTGTAATATTTTACAGCTCCACTAACTATGTATTTGTATTCTTTTTTCACAACCCTTCCAACAATGACTGTTGCCATTTTTGGTCATTTCTGTCAATTTTCGAGGTGGAGGTAAAAATTCAGGGTCATTTTGATTTACATTTCTCTTATTTTAGTGAATTGGAGCATTTTTTTCATGTGGTTGTGAATACATTGTAGGTTTTTTGTTTTTTTTTTTTTAAGAATTGTTTGTTGATATCTTTTGATTATTTATCTATTGGGGAACGGTTACTAGTCTTTATAAGTGATATCAAACCCTTATCAGAATAATTTGACAAAACTTTCCTTATCTTAAATGCATTAATGTTGACTATGCAAAAGTTTTTGTTTCAAGGAATTACAATTATGTATTTTATTTATTTTTGTGTGTATGTTTGCCTCTTTTGGTTAAGAAAACATCACTTTTACATGCCTGTAGGAGGTATAGGATCTGTTTCTCTTCTATTTTTTAATTGAATGATCATAAATATTAAGACTGCATGTCTATTTAAAAATGAATTATGGATTATGGCATAAAGTGTTCGTGTAAGCCTAATTTCTGCCAGACTGCTTGCCAATTTTTTCAGAATTTTATCAAATAAAGAGTTTTGTCCTAGGTAATTTGTTTTCCATTTTTGTTAGAAATTAGATTATTAAGGATGATTTTCTCTGAATCTCCCTTGTCTAAAATGTGGTCCTTCCATACCTTGCTTGGTAGGAGTCTCTAGTTTAATTTATTATATTCTGAGTTTTGAGGTGAATGGGAGGAGAGAGAAGCAGGATACACCATGCCCCCCAAAAACCTCAGAATGTATTATTTTCTCAATCAATAAGTTCAGGGGAAAAACTGATTTTAGTGTTTGTACCCCTAATGCAGTTTTGTACCCCTAGCACAGAGCATGGCACATAGTAGGTGCTTAATCCATTTTTGTCGAATTGAAGAGAGAATCATAACTTAGACCATCACTACCACCTTATTATTTTTTTTTTTTTACCCTATCAGATCTTAAGATAAAGTAAGAAACTGGTTTGGGTAAGACTTCTACATCTACTATAAATCAGCTTACTTGACAGATTGCCAGGAATGTTCATTTGTTTTTATTTATTTATTTATCTATCTATTTATCTACCTATCTATTTATCTATCTATCTATCTATCTATTTATTTATTTTTGTTGTTGTTGTTGTTTTTGCAGAATTCTAAGTCAAATAAATTTATTGCAAGGTCATTCATTCTACCTTTGTCTTTTCTAGTCTTTTTTTTTTCCAAATGAAAAATGTGCATTCTGCAAAATTTCATCATCCTGAGAGACACACATATGCATGCCAATCTTTTATTTTTTATTTTTTCTGGACAAAATATAACTTCAAAATCAAATGCCATGTCCCTGTCGATGAAATTTTATTTTATTTTATTTTTTTAAATGGGTCCTGTGCCCCACTGGAGTAGGAAACTTTTGTTGGGGAAAATTCCACCAAAATCCCTACAATTATAGATCAGCAACTGTTCTGCAATTTATCGTCTTAGAGATTTTTCTTGAACACAGAGAAATTAATTAATTTGACTGAGATCCCTCAGTCAGTATGTGGCTGAGGGAAAAGCCTAAATAGGCTGTCTGTACCCACTATTGCACAATGTCTCTCTGTAGAGAACTGCTATTACAAAAGTAGCTCCTTTTTTAAAAAGCTAAATTACAACAGAGATTGATTTTTTTTTTCCTTTTCTTTTCTTCTTGTCACTGGTATTACCCCCTTACAAAGTGAATGTGAATTAATATATTTCAAAATTACTGTTCTAAATAGGTTGACCAATGTCTAGAAAAACATTTTGTATCTGCTGTTTTCAACTGAATCTTTAGATACCTCCATGACGCTTACTGTTATTTTAATGACTTATAATCTGTAGGTCCAAGGTACTAGGAAACAATGCCATTCATAAACAGGCTTGGTGACTTTGCAATTTTTTTTTTTTTTTGCATTATTTATATAAAGAGTTACTAGTCCATGTTGAGAGATACATATTATGGACTAATGAGAGATCGACTATAATCTAATATATTTAATGTGTGAATTTTGTAAATCAAAAATATGGGTACTAATATACCCTCCCAAATAAGGGGCATCCTACTTTTTTTCCCCTGAAGTTAAAAAATCACAAGAAAGCAATATCTGTGGCAGTCTATTGAAGGCCTTCTTTGGAAGTCTGCAAGAACTACCTAAGAATCAAATGAAGATTCAGACAAACCAACAGTGTGAATGTGGGCAGGAATAAATTTCTTAGTGCCCTAGATAACTCTTTAAGAACATAAATTAAAGAAATACTATAGTACTTGCATGAATGGAGGGCGTTCCCCACAGTGTTGAAATCATAACTCTGCCTCATTTTTTTTAAAAGGATTATGTTATTACACATTTATTATTTATTATTACACATTTATCTAGTTAATGGCCCTAGGGAAATAAAGCTTAATCCCTCTTTTTCCCCTAAAATAAGATATAGTGTATACTTGTGAGAAAATATGTCTGCACAGTTGTAGAGATTGGGGGAGGACAGGGGAAAAGGATAAGATTATGTTGATATTATGAAATGCTCATGAATTCTTATTTGTAATCATATATATATATATATATATATATATATATATATATTTTTTTTTTTTTTTTGTCTATGGCAATTGGGATTAAGTGACTTGCCCAGGGTCACACAGCCAGGAAGTGTTAAGTGTCTGAGACCAAATCTGAGCTCAGTCCTCCCGACTTCAGGGCTGGTGCTCTATCCACTGCACCAACTAGCTACCCCTGCCATTATGGTTTTTAAGAAAACCACTCAGGTTCCATTCTCAATAGGGAGGGCCCCAAGTGAAACTTAGTCATCATTGCACAGTGCAAAAGTAATTGGGTCCTAAGTGAGGATAAGAAAAATACCACTTTTATCTAGTCCTTAAGCAAGGTTATAGAAGCTTAGATTGGTCAGGTGGGATCACTGAGGAACCCTGAAGTGAGGAAATGAAGGAATAAAAAGCAAGAGGTGAATATGCAACTTACTTTTGAGAAAGCAGCCACCACAAGATTTGGTGGCTAGAGAGAGGTTTTATATCTTGGTTCTTGACAGGAGAGGAGTGCTCATCACCCAGAATCCAAAGCTAAAAATCTCAGGATTAATTTTAACTGTTCCCTCTCCTACCCAGCCACTTACTAAGCCCTTTCAATGGGATTTATCAGATTTCTTCTACCTTTTTCTGCTGTGGCCCACATATCTCTCATGATCATCTTTCTGTACTATTGTGATAATCTTAGGAGATCTTTCTGTCTTTGCTCTTTGTCTTGTCATCTATAGGGAGAGAGCCAGAAATAGTGAGTTGGGCACTGGCTTCAAATTCTACCTCAGCTGAAACAAACCAATTTACTTCTTTGTGTCCCAGTTTCCTCATCTGTAAAATAAGATAATGCATATGTATCCAAATTAAAAAAAAAAGAAAGAAAATTTTATTAAAAAAAACTCCAAGATGGTGGAACTCAGTAATTTTTACGGTATATTTCAACTTCAAATCTATGATCCTGTTGCAGAATCTGGCTTTAAACTCTAGCTCTTCCAATGTCTACCTGTGCAGTCTTGGGCAAAGTCTGTGGTTCTCAACTTCCTCATTCATAAAGCATGTATGATTGGAGAGGGGAGGAAAGTAGTACTAGATTATCCCTAAAATCTTTTTCAGCTATAAATCTCTGATGCTAAGCTTATTGATAACAGGTTACCTTCCTGCTAACTGGCGATGTTTCTTCCCTTCTACTAAAAAAATTCTAGTGAATCCCTTTTACTCAAGTTCATACTTCTTTATCTAACTTAAATGTTATCTAGAAGCTGGAGTCATTCTGCCTTTTTAGTCTTATCTCATACTGCTTCCCTCTGAGGCCCCATATACATTAATCATAGTAAACTCTGCTCTTTCTCCAGAACATACCACTCAGACTTTGCTTAATCTTCCCTATGATGGAACAACATGTTCTACCTTCTTCTCCAGAGCAGCTAGGTGGTCCAGTGAATAAAACGTTGGGTCTAAAGTCAGAAAGACTCATCTTCCTGAGTTCAAATCTGGTTTCAGACTCTTACCAGTTGTGTGACCCTGGGCAAGTCCCTTCACCCTGTTTGCCTCAGTTTCCTCATCTGTAAAATGAATTGGAGAAGGAATTTGCAAACCATTCCAGTCTCTTTACCAAGAAAACCCAAATGAGGTCATGAAAAGTCAGGTACAACAATGATTGGACAACAATAACACCTTCTTTTTCAAGCACAATATTTGGCATACAGTATCTATTTAATACATGTTGACTGCTTGATTAATTGTATTCTTACCAGTGCCTTAAATTCCAAAGGAAATGTCCCAGCTTTCCTAAAGCTCCTGCTGATCCCCCCTGTTGAAAAAGACTTTTCCCTTCTGATTCCATGTAGGTCTTTGGCTCTCATACACTTATATGTCATTGTATATTATAGTTATTTGTGTTTGTCTTTGTAATTAAACTCTAAGTAATAAGTAAAAGAAATGTATTTGTACTCCTGGTACTTAGCCCATAGAAAGTACTTAATAAATGCTAACCAATCAATTGATTGCTTCCTCATCTGTAAAATGGGGAGGATAATTCCTGTAGCATTTAACTCAGGAGGTTGTTGAGTGAATCTAATGAAAATAATGTACAGAAATAATATAATAATATAAATAATGTATATAAATTGTGAATTTTAAAGTGCTATCTGAATGTCAACTTTGATTACATATCTCTAAATAAAAATGAACTTTTTCCTCAGCTAGTTTCAGGAGAGCTAATGATACCTTAGCCTTTAGGGAATTTATCAAAGTATATCACTGAAATGTGACTTGTGATGAGAGACAGTGTGTTCTAGTGGGAAGATCAATGGATTCAGAATTATAAGAATGTGGGAATGAATCCCAACCAGTCCTGCTACTTGCTACCTGTGTAATCTCAGAAAAGTCACTTCATCCCCAAGTCTCAGTTTCCCCATTAATAAAATTCTAAGTGAATGTTAAGGTCTCTTATGATTTTATATTCTATGCTCCCCTCTAACTCTTGGAGGAAAAAGGAAACTTCATAAATAAATGACTTTTTCTTTTCTTTGTTTTTGAGGAAAGGGAGTGGTTAGAGTATTCATTTCTCAGGGTTGGAATTTTTTTACCCTTTTTGTCAGTTCTTTGATGTTTTCTGTTTAATCAGCTTCCTTCCCTTTCCTAGGAGATGCTCAATAAATGCTTGCTATTGAGCATATTGAGTTGAGATTTTTCTTTGTGTAACTGAATATGCATGTACACTACCCTTTGGTTCATGAGGTGATTCTGAAGGAAAACCGATCCAAGGCAGCAGGATGTGGTGGCCAGAGAGCCCTCTGCCTGGAATCAGTGGACAGGGGTATTTACTAATTTGGTACAAGTCTTTTTTTTTTTTTTTTCTCTTGCCCATAGTTTTCTAACTTGTAAAATAAGAGGAATACAGTAGTTAATCACTTTCACGGTCCATTTCTGGGACTAAAAGGAGTTTCACAAATGAATTAGTTGATACAGTCTCTGGGCTCTTATTTAGGGCTTTTAAAGGAAAGCATGTGGCTTAACTGAAGATAACTGGGTGAAAGGAAGATAGAAGAAAGAGAAAGGCCAACAAAAGAAGAGCAACTCCCCCAAATGAAGTAGCAGCTAACACCTCCAAAATGAGGGTAGTATGACACCCCCTCCTTATAAAGACACACACAAGGGCTAAACTATCTCCAAAATGGACCACACAGAAAGAACCCAGCTAGGGATGTCAGCAAAAAGACATTAGGTCTAATAAAGACCTAGTAAAGGTGATGACATAGAAAGTCCTTGATGGTCTAGTGAGAGAGAGACTGCTCATTAGACTTCATACATCATCATAAAAATCTTTCACCTTTTTAACAAATAGAACTCTTGGGTCTATCTTTACTTTCTGCCTCAGGGCACTCTTCCAAAAGGGCAAATTTCATGTGGATTCTACACAGAAAAGACTTCCAGTAAACAGGAAACATGAGGACACCTGTAGTTATGCAAGTTCTTTAAGTTTGAACCTACTCTGCTCAGGAATGTGGTGTATACAAGCGAAGAGTATAGTTTGTGGAGATGTTTCTGTAACAACTTTCCTTTTTATATTTGCTTGGTAAATACTCTCTCTGAAATCTAATTAACTTTAGCTAATAATTGGCAGCACACTGGTGGGGGCTCAAGAATGGTAACACTAGAGAACCCTAGTCCTTTAGATTAGGGAGAAAGAAACAGCCACTTTCTGGGGATTTAGTTATCCAAAGTGAGAACTGGAGCATAACTTTATCAAGTGTGTTACAATAGAATGGGAGATTTAAAGCTGGAAAAGACTTTAGGGGTCATTAATCCAATCAGCTCAGTTTATAAGAGGAAACTAAGGCTTCAAAAGGATAAGCAATTTAGTCAAATAAACATTGGCAGTAAGGGGTAGAGCCAAGAGCTAAAATGATAATTTCTTGTCTCCAAATATTGCTCTCTTTCCACTTTGCTAGTGCAGTTATCAAGATAGTGTAAAGCTGTAGATGGTTAGGAGTATAATGGAGTCCTGGTCAAGTGTATTTGTTTGGATTCTTCCTAACTGTGATAACTACCAAATAGTTAAGAAATTTTGAAAGTTGAAGGGTTTTTATTTATTTGTTTATTTTTGAAGCAATTGGGGTTAAATGACTTGCACAGCATCACATAGCTAGTAAGTATCTGAGACCAAATTTGAACTCAGATCCATTTGACTCCAAGGCTGGTGCTCTATTTACTGCACTGCCTAGCTACTCCAAGGTTTTCAGCATGAAAGTTCCTAGATGTAGAAAATTCCAAATGTGACCAGTGTGCAGAAAAAGACAAGGGCAGAAAGAATGGGGTACCAGGTCAGGAGAAGAACGTGTCTGGGATAGTGACAGCATGTAGATAAGGACAAAGCCCCACCAAACTCTAGCTCAAAGGTCAGCAAACTACAGTTCCCCTGAAGGCCAAAGGCTGCCTGCCACCTATTTTTTGCACGGCTTTTTGCATTTTAAAATGCTATAACACATTATTTTAAAATGTAAAAACCATTCTTAGCTTGGACTAGATAAAGAACAGACTGAGAGCTGGATTTAACCTTTCTGGCCGTGGTTTGCTTTCATTCACAGTTTGCTGCCTCCTGCCAGTTTTTGCAGAACACATGACTAAATCAGCTCTGCCATTGTTCTGACTGGCTTGTGCTCTTATTCCCCTGTAACCCTGTGGACCACCCTTGTAACTTTCCAAACCAAAACATCCCTTCCTCTGCCGTGTTCCCTTATTTATATATTTCCTTTATTAGAATGAAAACTACTTGTGATCTAGAAACTCTGCACTTTTGTATTTGTATCCCCAGTTCTTAGTCCGATATTCACCACACAATAAGTGCTTCATACATGCTTTTTCATTAATTTTTCAATCATTCACTATAACACTCTCTCTTCTGGCTCTAGCTCCATTAACCCTGAAAGAAACGGAGCTGAGGTGAGAGAACATCAACTAGCAAGTCCCACTCCCTGGGACTTGGTAGGAGAAATTTTTAATTAAGCATCAGGACAATGGGCTTGCCCTTGCCCAAGGGAAGACAAATCCCTCCAAGCCTCTCTGTGCTCTCCCATCCACAACTAATCATATTACATAGGAAACAATCATATAATTTTATTTCAACTAAAGTACAAAGCTCAAGGCTAAATAAATTCACAGTGTACCGAGGATTTGATGCTTATCATCTGGAATGCTCTCTTCCCCAACTCTCCTAGCTGATATACTCTCTGAAGTCTTCCCTGATCTCCTTAAGAGAAATGGTCATTCTTATATCTATCTATCACTAGATAGATATAGATATATAGCTATAGATACACATATATATCCATAGATATAAATATACTATAAATAGATATAGATAGCTATAGATACACATATATATTGATAGATATAAATATTATATATCTATCTCTCTTTCATGAACTTGTCATATTCCATTTCAAGTTATGGTTCTTTGCAAATATAATTTGTAAGATCTATACAGGTAAACTAGTGTCCTATTTATCCTTATATATCCCTAGTATCTAGAATGGTGCTCTGCATTTAGTAGGTGCTAATAAATGCTTATAGAATTGAACCAAATTTGTGTATCTTCTTCTTTAATGATAATATGGAAGGTCTGAGACAGTGAAGGCTAAATATAGGATCCTAGAATTTTGACTTCAAAGAGACTTAGAGGATTCTATAAAACTAATAGCTCACATTTATATAGTGCCCACGAAGTGCCAGTCCTTGCCTAAGCATTTTAGAAATGTTTCATTTGATCTTTATAACAATACTTGGAGATAACTGCTACTATTATTCACAGGCTTTACCAGATTTCTAGGATGACCTAATCCTAGAAGGTAGAGGTCAGTCCATAAGCCCCAGAATGCCAGCTTGAAACCAATAACACAAAGCTAAGTTATATTATATATATCTCCATTGACTGGATAGAAAGAAGCCTAGCTCTCATCCCTGTTCTATCATTTATGAGTCATGGGATTCAGGGAAATCCTGTATTCTCTCTTGAGTCCCAGTTTCCAGATGGGGCAATTGGGTGGTTGATTGATACTAACATATGCCCTTGCCAGGGATATAAATAGCAACAGAACTCAAATGTTCTAAACATAATAAACATAAACAAAAACATTTATTAAGTTGTTTCAAATGGTACATAGCATATGGGTGTATTTAGATCACTATCAAAATCAGTGGAATGTGGTATGTTTTAAGTTAGCATCAAATATATTCATCATTATATAATTAGCTGATAAGATCATGTGACTCGTGCATGGATTATAGGTTTTGTTCATTTTGTTTTGCTATATTACAATTTTTAGGACACCTCTAGGGTTGGCATGGCTCTATTATCTTTAAAAATAAAAAATAAAAACTTGAGGTAAGAATTTATGATAGTTCTTTGAAGGCACAAACTTATTTAATATAGCAATGACTTCTTAAGAATTTTGTGGTCAAGCAGGAGGAATACAGAGAGGCTTGGAGAGACTTACATCAACTGATGCTGAGTGAAATGAGCAGAACCAGAAGATCGCTGTACACTTCAATGTTGTATGAAGATGTATTCTGATGGAAGTGGAAATCTTCAACATAGAGAGGATCCAGCTCACTTCCAGTTGATCAATGATGGACAGAAACAACTACACCCAGAGAAGGAACACTGGGAAGTGAATGTAAATTGTTAGCACTACTGTCTCTCTACCCAGGTTACTTATACCATTGGAATCTAATATTTAATGTGCAACAAGAAAATGGTATTTACACACATATATTGTATCTGGGTTATATTGTAACACATGTAAAATGTATGGGATTGCCTGCCATCAAGGGGAGGGAGTAGAGGGAGGGCGGGGATAATTTGGAAAAATGAATACAAGGGATAATATTATAAAAAAAAATTACTTATGCACATATACTGTGGAAAAAAATTATAAATAAATAAATAAAAAAGAATTTTGTGGTCAATTTGTTGGATTCATCTAAAAAAAATTACTTTTAAGGAAACATGAGCTTTGTCCAATATTCTAACACTTTCCAATGTGGTTATTCATCTTGGAAATAAGCAAGTCAGTAGCAGGGCTGTTACTGCACTATTGTCTTTAATAATTTGACTGGCCCTATGTAAATACAGGCATCTCTTCACTGTCTAAGAAATTGTTCAGGGTTAATGCCATTTTTAATTCTTGTGTACACTATTGCGCTTATGCACTTTGTGTACATAAACATAGGAGTTTTTTTTAACCTCAGAGACCTTCTTATCCACTAAAGATAGAACCAGTAAGTTGGTAAATGAAAACAGTTATGCTTTCAATTTGTTCCAATCTGTTCCCATTTAGCTCCTCTGCAGCCTAAAGTGAGAACTAGGAGAAAATCCCAATAAGATAGAAGTGGAAACTTGTTACAGTTCTCTCCCCTTTTTCTTTTCTCCTATCACTCATACATCTTCTTTTATTTCTTCTTTACCCCTGTTTCCTGATGAAGTGGTCTTCTCTTCACCAAGGCTAATTAAGTCCTTGACTTTTTCAAGTCATCCCATTCCATCCCTTCATCTCCAATACACTGTGCCCTCCGTCATTCCAATTCTTTCACATATTTTCAATCTCTCCCCTTCTCCCTACTCTCTTCCTACTGCCTACAAAATGCCTGCCTCTCTAAATCCTGAAAAAAACATTGATTTGATCTTTCATTCCCTGCTAATTATCATCTTATATCTCTTTTGTTCTTTGTAACTAAACTCCTCAAAAAGGCCATCTTTCTTCAAGACCTCCAATCTTGCATCTCCAACTACCTGGTATCAAACTAGATGCCCAGGAGACATTTTAAACTTAAAATGTCCAAAACAGAAACCGTTATCTTCCTCGTAGACTCTCTCCCACTCCTACATTCCCTATTAATATAGAGGTCAATACCCTTTTAACAAACTGGGAGTCACTCTGGATTCCTCACTACTTCTCTCCCCCCCCCCCCCCATATCCAGTCTGTTGCTAAGACCTATGGATTTCACATTTACAACATTACTCCGATATATCCTCTTCTCTCCTCAGACAATGTCACCACTCTAAGTCAAACTTCCATCACCTCACACCTGGATTACTATTGTATCATGCAGGTGGGTCTGCCTGCCTTTAGAACCTTCCTAATGCAATCCATTCTCCATTAGTTGATATTCTCAAAGCATAATCCAACTTCCCACTCAATAAATTCCAATGACTTCCTATTGACTTTAGGAGCAAATACAAAATGCTGTTTGCCATTTTGAGCTATTCTTAATCTAATCTCCTATTTTTCAAGTTTTCTTAAAGAAGACATGTACCTGGACATATACTCTTCTGTACTATGTACATGTGCTTCTGGCTATTCCACTCCATCTCTCAGCTTTGGGCATTTTCTCTTGCTATACCCTATGTTTGGAATTCTCTTTTTCCTCTGCCCTGAGTACTCCATGGCTTTTAAAAAATCTCAATTGTAATTCCACCTTCTACCAGAAACCTTCCCCAATCCCCCTTAATTCTAGTCTTTGCTCTTAATCATTTCCTATTTATCCCGTTTATAGCTTGTTTTGTATATTTACTTGCATGCTGTCTCTATTCTTAGATTGTAAGCTCTTTGAAGTCAGAGATCGTCTTTTGATTCTTTTTGTATCCCTAGAATTTAGCATAGTGCCTGGCCCATAATAAGTACTTAATAAATATTGATTGATTGATTACAGTATTGTCATTTCCCATAATATCAAAGATATCCATATTCTGAAATACTTCCCAAAATGTGAGGAATCTGTGTTTTTTTGTTTTTTTTTTTGAGACCTGTGGCTCTCCTTCATTAAAATGCTTAATAGAGATTTTCTTATGCAAAGATATAAGGGATTGAGATATAAATAGGGAAGACATGAATAGAATAAAATAAGCAGAACCTGGCAAACCATCTACAGAAGGAAGAATGTAAATCCAAAGATTTAAAAAAAAAAAAAAAGCAAAACTGAAGGCTGTGTGATCAAAATGACCAAGACTGGGCCAAATAGGAAATCTGAAAGTGCATCTCCTTCCCCCCTTCCATTATGAGGGCAAGGAACATGGTGGTTACTTGGATTTAGTTGATGTTCCGGTTATTTTGGATCACCTGGTGTTTCTTCTCCCTCTTTCTTCATAAATCTTTGATTCAAGGAATGGCTTGCTAGGTAGGAAAGGGCAGCCTGATATATTTGGAAATAAAGATTATGTAAAAATAAAAGACTTTAAAAATATAAAAATAAAGAATGCTGGATTTAGCATCAACAAAGACTTTGGTTCAAATTCGATCTCTGATACATATATGGAGTGCGATCATGGACACATCCTTTAATCTCTCTGAAAATCAGTTTCCCTCTATATAAAAATGGGGATAATAACTCTTATAATACCTACTTCATAGGGTTGTTATGAAGGTCAAATGAAACTATGTGTATAAATCTCTCTGCAAATCTTAAAGTAATACATACACACTAATTGTTATGGTTATTATGCAAGTGGAAATTAATAAATATTTATTAAGCCTCTTAACATGTTCTAGGCACTTTGCTAAGAATCAGAACCAGAATTGGCCTTGTACACTTAATAATAATAACTGCTTACATTTCTAGTAGGCTTGAAAGTTGACAAAGCAATTTCCTCACAAATTCTCAGTGGTTTACAGATGATCAGAGTACTGGATCTGAAGTCAAGAACTTCTTCCTCTAATCCTGTCTCTCAAACTTCCTAGCTGTATGACTCCAGGCAAATCACTTTATATCTCTGATCCTCTGTTCCCTCATTTGTGAAATGGGGATTAACTGCCTTCCTCACAGGGTTGTTGTTAAGCACTTTGTTACAGCACATGCTGTATAATTCATTATGAAATTACATATAACATTGTATATTAATATTGATATATAATGCTATTATCTCTATTTATTATCTATAATTATTCCTTTTCCATCCTTTAGGAGGGGTAGCCTGGTGGATGAGAGTACCAGCCAGGGAATAAGGGAAGATGTAAGTGGAAATCCTCCTTCCAAAATGTGCTGCCTCCTTGACCCCAGGTCCGCCATGAGTCTCTCAGATTCTGTTTTCTCATTTTCCAGATGAGGATAATAATAACCCTCGTTTGTAGGATTGCTGTGCAGAACAAAGCAGATGACATGTCAAGCTAATGAGCCATGTATGTGCTAATTATTGTTATTATAATTATAGGTTTAAGGATTTAGCCACAGATTCCCTGTACTGCACCTGTTCCAGGTGGGATTGGCAAACACACTGCCCACCTCACTCTTCCATCCCCCGCACTTACTCTTATCCCAGAGCCACTCCCTTGGGAGTAATTTCTTTTTTTAGTTCCAAGCTCTTACCTGGCCAAGTGAATCAGCCATAGGGAGAGCCTGGGTGATACTGGGACAAGAGGCAACAGTTCATGGTAGATTTCTAATTTCACGGGCAATCATCTTTCATATTTTACTATGTTATGGAAATGTTTGTCTTGTTACCTGAATTGAAAATGAAATAAATAATAATAATAATAATAAAGAATTTGGTTTCTAGGGAGGTGATATAAAGGGGTGAGGATAAAGATGAATTAAATTAACTCAAGTTTCTTGCATTTAGATCAGTACTGTTACCTTTCTTGAACACTGCCTCCCAAAAGTAGCAAAATATTTCCCTGAAGTATGAATAATATCTGGATAGTGACCTGCAGCTTTGATGTCATTAAGAACAGAAAAGAAATTCATACATAGATAGAATTAGTTTAGAGAATCATCACAGAATGCTGTGGTAGTGGGAGTCAAGAATACTAAATTTTAAGTCAGAGCATTTGGCTTCCAATTCTGCTTTGCCATTTAGTCATTAGGCAAATCCCTCTCTGAACCTCAATTTTCTGCTCTATAAAGTGACAGGGTTGATATAAAACAAGTGGTTTTAGCCTGACAACTGCATATCAATATCATTAGTTTCCTTTGTATTCTCATGCATTTTTTATGCATTAAAAACAATTACTAAGTGAAGGGGTGAATGAATGAGTTTCACCAGATTGCCCAAGGGGTCCATGACACACACATTCAAAAGGTTAGGAATCCTTGACCTAGATGACCTGGAAGATCTCTTCCAATTCTACCTTCATGATCCTGTGACCCAGTAACTCTGATTATTCATTGCGTTAATTCATAGTTAAAGGTAGCGAGGTGGTTCCGAGGAGAGAGTGCTGGGCTGGAATGAGGAAGCCTCTTCTTTCTAAGTCTAAATCTCACTTCAGATTTTACTAGCTGTATGACACTGGGCAAGTCACTTAACATTGTTTGTCTCAGTTTCCTTATCTGTAAAAATGAGCTGGAAAAGGAAGGGAAGTAGCAAGATCTCTGCCAAGAAAATGGGGTCACAAAGAGTTGGACATGACTGAACAACAACAAAACATTTTAAGTATGTTATCTTGTACTTGCACATTAATACATTTTAAAATAACATTGAATACATTATTGTTGTTCAGTCATATCAGATTTTTTGTCATTACATTTGAGATTTTCAAGGCAAAGACACTACAATTTCAAAGTATCATTTACATGGATTGAGTTCTAAACATAGGCGGCAGCTAGACATTTGGGTTGGTAGACAAAAAAACCAGGATTTGAATTCCATATTTACTGCTTTGTGGCCTTGGAAAAAAAATGACTTAAGCTTTCTCTGAGCCTCAGTTTCTCTCGATGTATAATTGGGATAATGATACTTGCCTTGCTTTTTTATGAAAGTTGTGAAAGAAGTTTTATTAAATGTGTAAATGCAGACTATTATTTTCTAATATCTTTTTAAAAACATTATTTAATATTTTATTTTCCCCCAATGAAATGCAAAAAAAAAATTTAAGATTCATTTTTAAAACTTCCAAATTTTCTTCCTTCCTCCCTCCACATACTTCCCTCATTGAAAAGGCAAGCAATTCACAATAATTTATACATGTGTGTTCTTGTAGGACATTTCCACATTAATCATGTTATGAAAGAAAATATAGACAAAAAAGCTCCAAGAAAAATAAAGTAAAAAAATTATGCTTCAAACTGTATTCAGACACCATCAGTCCTTTCTCTGGAGATGGGTAGCATTTTTCATCTTAAGTTCTTCAGAGTTGGCTTGGATTATTGTATTGCTAAGAATAGCTGTTATTCACAGCTGATCATCTTGCAATATTGCTGTTTCTTTTTACACAATACATTTCATCTTGCTTCAGCTCATGGAAGTCTTTCCAGGTTTTTCTTAGAGCATCCTGCTCATCATTTCTTATTATTATAGAAATAATAAAATTAACTCTCTAAGATTGTTGTGACAGGCAAATGTATAAAGGTCTATCTGCCTGGGATATAGTAGGCAGATATAATATCTATTTCTTTATTCCTTTCCTTCTTATATTCTAGAGATAGCTCTGTCTAAAGCACACCAATTTACCTTATGAATTTGACAGAAGAAATAGAGATTTTGTCTTGTTAAAAAACAAAAACACAAAAAACAAATATTGTTTCTATCTATTCCTTTTGAAAAATAGGCTTTACTTATTTTTAAAATAAATTTTATTACCACCTTTTGTTTTTATATTACTTACATTTTCTCTTAGACTGTCCCCTCCCCATATTCCTGAGGGAACCATTCAGTATGACCAAAAAAGTGTGTACTTTATCTTTTTATTTTATTTTATTTTATTTTTTACCCGAGGCATTTGGAGTCAAGTGACTTGCCAGAGTCACACAGTTAAGAAGTATCTAGTGTCTGAGGTCATATTTGAACTCGGGTCCTCATCTTATTATTAGGAAATTTAGAAACCTTACTTTCACCCTTCCAAACCTTTTGTGCAAAGAAACTCAGGATTGTTTATAGATATAATTGCTTCCCTAAACATAAAACAAACTATTTCTGTTATGACCTAACAATTGCATAAATTCAAAATTTATTATTATTTCAAGAAAATATTTATCAGCCCACTTCCCAGAGTTCCTTGCTTCTAGAAGAAATCTAGCCAACAGCAACCTCTATCCTTATTACTTACCAGGTACTCAGCATTGATGGTTTTTCCTGGCTGTCATACTTAGATTATTTAAACAAATTTGCTCTTTTCCATAAACAAATTTGGTCTCTAGGGGAAACTCAGACTTACTGAAGAGCTGTCTTAGAATAGGGGAAGAGTGTCATGTAAGAATGATCTGAAATATGGCTTAATGTTGATAAAATTAGGAAACCTAAGGAAATATCACTTTAAGGGTTTATCCTATTAATCAGGCAGCATTTTAGCTCTCCTAGAGAACATCATACATACCTATAAACCTTCTCTACCTTATTGGTTTCAGTTATATTAACCAATTATTCCCCCCCTTCAAGGCTCTCTTTGAAGTTATCTGTGCTAGGTCTCCTTTGTCTCACGACAGGGATCCATCCACTGGGAAATCAAAGACATCACTTGAACGCTAAAATTCACATTCTTTGGGAATCAGGAATAAACTTATCAGTACTTTGTAGAACTAAACAACTGGGTAGCAAAGAGGCCAATATGGAAGCTTCACTCATGGAGGGATCTATTGGCTTTGAGATTGTATGTAACAATTTTGGTGATCGGCCCAAAGATTACTGTTCTCAACCAGTCACCACTACAAAAATCAATTTCAAAGGACAGGTTTTCTTAAATAAAACTCCAGGAAACAAGCCAAAAAGATAGATATTCTTGATCTTTATATATATTATAAAGCATTGTCAGTGCCAAACAGGATTTTCAGTATCCTTTATTTAAACATTGCTCCAGGATCTCCCTTTTTTTTCCTCCCTCCTCTTAATTTTAGGATTTTCCTCTATTTTTTCTTTACCATCTTTGAAGCCTACTGCCTAGAACCATCTCTCATCTCTAATTCCATCTATTCTAGTTTCTGTGTCTCTCTCTCTCACTCTCTGGGACTCCCTGGGTCTCTTTCTGCCTTAGTTTTGCTGTTTCTGTCTCTCTATTTCTCTCTCTCTCTCTCTCTCTCTCTCTCTCTCTCTCTCTCTCTCTCTCTCTCTCTCTCTCTCTCTCTCTCTCTCTCTCTCTCCTTCTTCTACTAATTTCTGGGCCAATGTCTTCAACTCCAATCCTCATTTTCAGAAGGCCATTCCATTTTCTATTCTGGAACTTTTAGCCAGTGCCTAAGGTTCTAAATCAGAGTCAAGTTTTGATATTCCTACCCTATTTTTCTTTTTCTTTTTGACTGACTCTTTCTAGCCAGCCTCCCTTATTTGTGCAATGTCCATAATAAAGCTCAGTAACCTAAATTTAAATTTCTCCTGTTGGGTAAGAAAAACTCAGAATAAGTGGAGTTTTATTTTCTTCTGAAATAATGTGTAATCTTAAATCAAGCTTTTTTTTTTTTTTAATAATTAAAACTCTTTATTTACAAAACATAAGGGTAATTTTTTTTTTTTAACACTGACCCTTGCAAAATCTTCTGTTCCAAATTTTCCCCTCCTTTTCCCCACCCCCTCCCCTAGATGGCAGGTAATCCAATACATGTTAAATATATTAAAATATATGTTAAATCCAATATATATATGTATATATATATTTATACATTTATCTTGCAGCACAAGAAAAATCGGATCAAGAAGGAAAAAACTGAGAAAGAAAACAAAATGAAAGCAAACAACAACAGAAAAGAGTAAAAATGCTATGCTGTAGTCCACACTCAGCTCCCATGGTCCTCTCTCTGGCTGTAGATGGCCCTTCATCACTGAACAATTGGAACTAATTTGAATCATCTCATTGTTCAAGAGAGCCACATCCATCAGAATTGATCATCTTATAGTCTTGTTGTTGCCGTGTATAATGATCTGGTTCTGCTCATTTCACTCAGCATCAGTTCATGTCGGTGTCTCCAGATGTCTCTGAAATCATCCTCCTGATCATTTCTTTTAGAACAATAATATTCCATAGCATTCATATACCATAACTTAGCCATTCTCCAATTTATGGGCATCCATTCAGTTGTTAGTTTCTTGCCACTACAAAAAGGGCTGCCACAAACTAAAGCAAGATTTTATAAATAAAGACCCAGCATTAGCACTTTTTGCCAAGACAACAAGCATTTATTAAACACTTACTATGAGTTAAGCTTTGGAATTGTGGGATTTTGCTTAATTTCTTTAGTTACAATTCTTTGCTACTACACAAAGCATACTATAGGCATTTTTTCCATGAAACTTTTTTCTTCTTTCTTCCTAGAGATATATGCCTAGTACAGAATTGCTTTTCAGAAAGGTTGGATAAATTCATAGCTCTTCCAATAGTATATTAATATACCTGTTTATTCCACAGCTCCTTCAAAAATTATCCTGTTTCTTTTTTTTTTTTTTACTTCGCTTAATTCTTGAATAATTTAATGAAAATGATGATGGACTATAGGAAAGAACCTCCTTACTCTTTCTTTATCTCTCTCCCTTGTTATTATCATTTAAAATCTTTTTAAAAATCTAGGGACAGGAAGGGAAAAAACAAACAAACAAAACCCCCAAACTTAGAACCTGATAAGAAGAAACAGGTGGTTTTAGGAGAAATGGAAGCAAATGAGACAAATCTTGGAGTACAAGGAAGGAAAGAAAGAAAATAAAGGAGATCACTAGTAAGTGAAATAGTATTGAAAAGTTTTTCTGTCCTGCTCCTTTACAATTCCTTCCCTCCAACTCCTTGGAGCTCCCAAACTTACTTACTCCCCTCTCCCCAAGCTTTGTTTGCATTCTCTGTACCCCTGCCCTACTTGATGAAACAAACTCCTGTGAAGGACTCAGGAATCACCACCCATCTTCCAAAACTATGGGAGTTTATCTTCCACTGCCTTCCGTATAGGCAATAGTGGAGGGAAAGGAGAGAGAAAGGAATTGGGGGTTAAAGGTGGTAACTACTATTTTGTTCTTATCATCTAAGGCTAGAACTCTGTGTGCATTTTTATTTTTAAAAATTTTCTGGGTCCTATATTATACAATATTTAAAATTTTTCTTGGTCTTATGCTACATACAACATGTACTTCAGGTTTTTTGAGTTTAGTAGTCTTATGCTGGACTGAAAACATGATCACCATAAATTAATGTTATATTGATGGGAAAATAGGCTTTGATTTCTCAACAAAAATAAATTTATAAATAAAGTTTTGGAAAAATAACCAATTGATAACTTAGAGAGTTGTCTATAATAATGGATTTGTATATCCTCCTAGGTGGCTCAGTGGTATAGTAAATAGAATGCCTTCACATATATGTATATGCATATATGATATATACAAACCTGCACACATAAACAAATACATATACATGTATACATCTACAATTTATACATGTACACACATAATATATATGTATATATAGTCCTTTTTATTATTAAAGTTTTTTATTTACAAAACATATGCATGGGCAATTTTTTCAACATTGACTCTTGCAAAAAAAATTATTCCAAATTTTCCCCTCCTTTCCCCCACCCCCTCTCCTAGCTGTCAGGTAGTCCAATACATGTTAAATATGTTAAATTACATGTTAAATCCAATATATATATATATATATGCATATTTATATCTGGCTGCACAAGAAAAATCAGATCAAGAAGGAAGAAAAAGAAAAACTGAGAAAGAAAACAAAATGCAAGCAGATAACACAGAGAGTGGGAATGTGATGTTGTGTTCCACACTCTGTTCCCATGGTTCTCTCTCTGGGTGTAGATGGCTCTCTTCATCACTGCACAAGTGGAATTGGTTTGAATCATCTCATTGTTGAAGAGAGCCACTTGATCATCATATAGTATTGTTGTTGCTATGTTCAATGGTTTCTTGGTCCTGCTCATTTCACTCAGCACCAGTTCATATAAGTCTCTCCAGGACTCTCTGAAATCATCCTGTTGGTCATTTCTTACAGAACAATAATATTCCATAATATTCATATATCACAACTTATTCAGCCATTCTCTAATTGATGGGCAGCCACTCAGTTTCCAGTTTCTGGCCACAACAAAGAGGGCTGCCAGAAACATTTTTGCACCTGGGGTCCTTTAACCTCCTTTAATATCTCTTTAGGATACAAACCCAGTAGAAACACTGCTGAGTCAAAGGGTATGCACAGTTTGATAACTTTTTGAGCATAGTTTCTGATTGCTCTCCAGAATGATTAGATCTGTTCATACCACCAACAATGTATCAGTGTCCAGTTTTCCCACAGCCCCTCCAACATTCATCATTATTTGTTCCTGTCATCTTAGCCAATCTGACAGGTGTGTAGTGGTATCTCAGAGTTGTCTTAATTTGCATTTCTCTGATCAATACTGATTTAGAACACTTTCATATGAGTGGAAATAGTTTCAATTTCTTCATCTGGAAATTGTCTGTTCATATCCTTTGACCATTTATCAATTGGAGAATAGCTTGAATTCTTATAAATGGAATTTCTCTTTGTATCTCTTGCTGTTGGATTTTGTTAGTGATATATATATATATATATATATATATATATATGTATATATATCTGACACATAATATACAGATAATATATAATATGTAAAAATCTATACACATATGCACATATACATGCCTTTGTATGTACTTATAATATAAATAAACCTACACACATATACATATACATATACACATACCTTTGTATGTACCTATAATATATATATATATAACATTATATATATATAAACCTACACATACACACATATAAGATATACATATACATGTGTATATATATATATATATACATAAGTACATACCTTTATATGTATCTATAATATATATAAACTTACAGATCCTCATTTATATATACATACATGATATATACATATATTATATATAAACCTGCACATATATACATATCTCTACATACATATACATGCACATACATATATATGTGTATATATCTATAATATATACATATACACACATATAATATTTATATATATAACCTACACACATAATATAAATACATTTATTCATATATATACACATATTTACATATAGTCTCTTACAGTCCTCACCCTGGATTAGACCCAAGTTCAAATCCAGCCTCAGATATGTCCTAGCTAAATGAATCTGGTCAAGTCATTTAACTCTAATTGCCTTCAAAGGGGGTGAGTGAAGAGTATACCCTTGTGAACATGGAGGAACTGCTTGTCATTCATTTTGCCATGTCATTAAATGTCTTTGTATTGATGTGAAGTATTTTTTAGCTGGCCAATAAAAGTTATTATTAAGACCAGTGGATCATTTTTGACTAAGTGCTGATGCACAACATTCTTAAGCTTTCTGGGAGCTCACTTGTGAGGGGGGAACCCTGGGAGACACAGTTTGGGGGTAATTTCACTTCCATCAGGTTTTGAAGTAGAATTTCCAGTACTTTATAGCATCTAATGGGTATTTTTCATAGACAAAGCACAATAAATATTATCACCTTCCCACAATCTTCCCCTTTCTGTTAAAGGTTCCATAACTGCAGTTCCCTCTCCCCCAAAAGGGGTCTGGCCAGAGTTTTAGGCAGCCCAGAAAGGGGAGATAGGGAAGAGAAGGGAAGGAGGGCAGCTCTGGACAGTTCTCCAGAAAAGATGGTAGCAAAACTTGGCTGAATTTTGGCCCAGCTACCAGATGCACTGATTTTCTAATTCAGAGTAAATGCTTCCTTAGCACATACCTGAATTGGGAGGAGGAAACAGCAATGGTTACAACTATGTGGGGATGGGGGGACATGGTAGAAAGCAATGAATACATTCTTTCTTTTCACCTTCATTGGATTCACCACATATTTCCCTTCCCTTGTAAGGAATGTTTATGCCTTACATTTATGATCCAAGAACTTAAAAAAAAAAGACAACCAATCCAGCCTGTAAACTAAATAGTTTCTCAAAAATAAGAGAAATTGTGTCAGCACCTCAGATTTTAGGATAAAAAATACTTTTATAGAATTTAAATGTTCTCCCTTGTAACAATGGGTAGTTCCAGAGAGGAAAGGAATCTAATTCAAAACCAACTGAGTATAATGGGAAAACCATTGAATCTGGAATCAGGAAAACTGAGATTCAAAATCTTTCCCTGCCATTATGTGACCTTGTCAATCAATCAATCAATCAAATAGTCAATGAACAACTCTTTATTTACTGCCTGCCATGTGTAATAGTGCCTAGCACTGTGCTAGGGTAACAAAAACAAAAATAAAACATTCCCTGCCCTATATACTTTGGAGATGAAAGGACGGGAACAACAATGTGTCTATAAATATATATGGGAAATATACAAAATAAATGCAAGGCAGTTTTGGTAAGGAGAACACCAGGAGCTGATAAAGAACAGGAAAGTTTTCATGGGGAAAATGGGACTTAAATTGAGTCTTGAAACAAGCAGGAATGAGGGACAGGTAGTGCAAATGTCTGGTGAGAGAAGGAACATACTGTTTGAGGCACGGAAAAAGGGCAGTTTGGCTGTACTAAAGCACAAGAGAAAGGAGATCATGGAAAAAGTTAGAAAATATAAATTGGAAGCAAGTCACAAAGGATTTAAATCCCAAATAGAGAAATACCCTAGAAACAAAAGGGAACCCTTGGGATTTATTAAGTAGGGAAGAGACATGTTCAGACCTGGAGAAAATTGCTTTGGGGAAAATTACGTTGGAAATTGTGGAGAATGGAATATCAATGAAAATTTCTGAACAAATCTCACCTTTTATCTAGAAAATGAGGAATTCAAACTAAATATTCTTTAAGGTCTCTTAATTATAATAAATGACATGATCAAATAATAATTAAACTAAGAATTCATTCCAAGTTAGGACCTTCCATTGTCAGTGAAACATTAAAAAAAAAAGTTATACTCATAGGGAAGACAGTAGGACCATTAAGAAGTTGGGAAATAAAAAAAGGGATATGACCCAGCATAGAACATGAAAACACTCTTCTTGGCGACACAAACACAAATTAAAATAGCTCTGAAGTATGACTTTCCACCCATTAACAGGACAAAGAGAAAAGAGATGGAAATGGTAAATGCTGGAAGGGGAGAAGCATTTGTACCAGAGAATTAAAACTGGTGAAACCATCTTTCATTGACTGAGATTCTAAATAGGAGCTGAGGGGATACTTTCACTATTTTTTGTCTTTTTATATGATACATCCTTCTTTCTAACTTGTATTTAACAAGATAATAAGAACTTGTAATTACTGTTCTTATTTTATATATTTCATAATTAGTCAACTTCCATTAGAGTCTTCTTTGCAACAACAAAAAAAGTTAGACCAATAAATGACTTCTGATAGCATATATGATACTCCATGTGCACCTCTCTAATGGTGACTGAGAAAATTCTGTATTTCATTATTTTTTCTCCCAGGACCAAAACTCCACTACCCCAATTAATCTGAATCTGCTGCTTTTTAGTTTACACACTTATAAAATTTGTGCATACTTCATGTTATATCAATTCATATAAAGCAATAATGTTACATTAATTCATGTACACAGTTTATTCAGCCATTCTTCAGTTGGTTGGTACTTGTTTTATTTTAATTTTATTTTGTTTCTCTTTATTTTTTTTCCTAACACAAATATTGCTACTATTAATTTTGTGGTAAACATCAGACCTTTCTTTCTATCTTTAACTTCTTTTGGGTAAAATGTCCAATAGTAAGTAATGAATTAGTATTTTAGTGACTTTCTGCATATAGTTTTAAATTTTTTTCCAAAGTAGTTGGACTGATTCATGTTTCTATCTACAGTGTATTATTGTACCAATTTTTTCACAGAACCTCCAGCATTCACCATTTCCATCTTCTTTTCTCTCTGCCAAGTTAATGATAGAAAGTGACACTTCAGAGCTGTTTTAATTTTTGTCATTAGTAGGGATTTGGAGCATTTTGCTCCATATTTTTCTGTCTTTCCTTTGTAAGAATCACTTATGGAAAAACTTATCCTGAAGTATAGAAGTTTTTGAATAAAAAACGAACATGAGAGGTTTGGGACACTTTGGAGGGAAAAAAAATCCACAAATTCTTTAGAACTAATATACAGAATTTCAGTATAGAACATTTCAGACCCTCCCACCTCTTCTCTTACTAATTCTTTTGTCCCATCAGGATCATAAAAACATCAATCCCAAATATCAGCAAAGGTGTAGTTTTAAAGCAAACATTTTATAGAATCTTTTTGCGACTTTTTAGGTGGTGATTATTGTTAGTCAGGGGTCACAATTAAAATGAATGGCTTTTTTTTTTTTTTTAAATCTAGGTTTCCATATAAGAGACTGTATTTAAATCTAACACAATAAAGGGAGTTGTCAGGCAATGATTCAGCTGGATAGAATCTGAACTCCCTTTCTGGGTAGGAAATCTGAGGGATTGTGTTTTTATTGGACTCACATTCATACAAGGTAATACTCATTATGAGTTATGCCATATCAATGCCTATCAAGGACTATGACCACTGAGGCCGGAAACAACAAGGTCACTTGTTCACAATCCCCAGCAGCAAGCTTTCATTACCACTCCCAAACGGTGCTTCCTGGTTCTCAATCTCTCTGTCTCTGTCTCTCTTTTTGTCTCACTCTCTCTGTCTCTGTGTATTTCTTCCTCTGTTTCTCTATCTCCATCTCTTTCTGTCTCGGTCTTTCTGTCTGTCCTGTCTCTCTCTTTTTGTCTCTCTGTTTCTGTCTCACTCTTTCTGTGTCTGTGTATTTCTCCCTCTGTTTCTCTATCTCCATCTCTCTCTGTCTCTGTTTTTCTGATTGTCTGTCTCTGTCTCTCTTTGCCTCTCTGTTTCTGTTTCTCTTACTCTCTCTGTCTCTGTTTCTATCTCTGTCTTTCTGGCTCTCAGTCTCTCTCTGTCTCTCTATCTCTCTGTCTCTGTCTTTCTCTTCCCTTCCCCACTGCAGCACTAAGCAAAGCAGCCCATGGCTTCCATTTTTAGCTCATTCGGTATCCCCGGGGAACTGGCCACACTGGAGTGAATCACACAGAAAAGGCCCTAGAAACCATTTGGCTTGAGAGCAGAGGGACCACAAGTAGAAAGTACAGCATTCACTCAGGAGATCTGAAATGATTATCTAGAGGTTTCCATTAGCCATAAGTACTCAGGTTTCCCTATGCTTTACTTTATAATGAGACTCTACTTGTCTCTAAGGGCACTTGACTCATAGGAACAAAGAAACAAATATAGTTCAACCAGTTCTTTCATTTAGAAACCTGGTGGGGAGGGGAGAGGAGAGACTTAATTTCTGTAGGTTTACATGAAAAGGGAGGCGATTCTTAAAATGAGTGATTTGGAAATAACTATTGCGCCTTTTCTTTGTAGGATTTTCAAATCCCAGTCGCTAGAAGCACTGTTTGGCTGAGGTTCATCTGGCACTAGGGTATGGGAGGAAGAAAATTTCATTCCCACACCTCTTTGAACAATAGCCAGAGTAACGGTTAATACATGTAATAATAGTTTATAAAATGCTTTAAGGGTACAGACTAGAGCTGTATTTTTACTGGTTTAGGATACTCCTTGGTGAGGAAATGCCCACTGTCAATGTAGATTGTTACCATCTTGGAAAAGTGCTTGTATCACTTACAAGTTAGATGATTTGAGCAGGGTTATACAGCCAATGTATCAAGGGCAGGGCTTGAACTCAGGTCTTCTAGTTTCTTAGAGTAGTAGCTCTCTATCCTCCAGCCCTGCACCAGCCTTATACCCTCCTACCTCACCAAGAGGAAGCTTACTGCCCTTCTTTCAGATCCAAACAAGGAGTCTTTCTTGCTCCCTCCAGTCATGTCCTTATAACACCCAAAATGAAATTCAAAAAAACCAAAAAGCTAATGAAAGGAGAAATCTGGAACAATAGAGAAATGAGGACGGGTGTGAAGATCCTTAATTGAATATGATATCCCGTGGAGAATCTCATACAACCGATGAAGACCTAACTTCTTGTACTTGTGCTTCTTCTGCTCAGAAGAATGGTCACATTGAATTCTCTCAATCCTTTTAATGTCATAATTCATTCTTTTTGATGCATAATTGACTCACATCTTTCAGTCTGAGGTGTCTAAGAGGCACCTAAGAGTTGATTTAAGACTAGAGTTCAAGATTATATAGATCTAAGAAAGAAGAAGAGCATGAAAATGTCTTTCCTCTCCATTCCTCTGTCTATTCAGTTATCAAACCGATCTTCTGAAAGAATAGGTTTCTGTATGTCACTCTGTTAGTAAAGTACAGCAATTCCTTATTACCTCCAGGATCAGATAAAGCAGCCTGTTTGCCTTTTAAAGCTTTTCAATGCCTAGTCCCTTCCTACATTTCCAGTTCTTCTTAGCCTTTACTCCCCCTCATGTATTCTTTGATCAGTGACACTGGCCTCCTCCATCTCCCAACTCTGGGCATTTTCACTGGTTGTCCTCTGTATCTGCAATGTTACCATTCTTCATTTTCATATTCTAGCTTCTCTGTCTTCCTTCAAGTTCCAGCTATAATCTTATCTTCTATCTTTTTAGAAGACTCTCCCAATCCCCTTTAATGCTTTTGTTTTCCCTTTGTGCTTATCTCCTTTGTATCCTGTATGTATCATGTTTATATAGTGTTGTTTACATATTTTCTCTCTTAGATTGTGAACTTCTAATAGCTGAAACTATATTTTGCCTTTCTCTATCTCTCTAAAATTTAGAGTATTTCCTGGCACATAGCAGGCATTTAATAATTATTGATTTGACTCGAATGGGAATCAACTGGAGAAAGATGATAATTGAACCCTTGGGAGCTGATGAAATCATAAAGGGAGAGAGTATAGAAGGAGAAGGAAAAAAGTCCAGGAGAGAGTCTTGGAAGATATTCAATGTTAGTACATATGATCTAGATGAACCAAATTCAAATTTAAGAAACATTTATTAAGCACCTCCCATTTGCCAGGCACTGTGTTAAGCACAAATTAGAAAAAGAAAGCTAGTCATTGACCTCAAAGGACTTACAATCTAATGAGGGTGGTGGCAGAAGATATGTAAAAGGAAGTTGGAAAGAGGGGTAAAGAGAAAAGGATGGAGAAATAAGGGGGAGCGGTGGGGGAGAGCCACATCTTGCTTCATTGAGTTCAAACCCAGCAGAGTTGCAGGTAGAAACTAGAAAATAATTTGGAAAGTCCAGATCTCTGCTTTTTATAAAGGAAAGTTTGGGGAGGAATTACCTCAAGCCTTCCAATCAGAGGAGAGAAGGCTGATGGAGCTGAGAAGGTACTAAGTGTCCAAGAGTAAGTTAAACTGAAGTATTGAAAACAGGATTGGTTAGACAATTAGGAAAACCAGAATAACTATCAAAGACTGCCATTTTTTTTTTTCAGTGAAATACAATGTGAAGACCTCAGTTGAGAGGGTAAGGAATACTTTGGGAAGCTTGAGGATAGATGAGAAAGTTCAGGATAACTGTTGTGGTGAGTAGGAAAGTAAATCTATTGGAGAGGGTCAAAAGATTGCTGTGTTATACATTAAGATTATTTATCATGAATTGGCAATGGATCCAATCACCAAAATTTGGGAACTTTTCCCAGTTCCATTCAACAAACAGCACATGAAGAGGAACAATAGCAACATTGATTGTGGGAGTAATACAAGATTGGAGCTTGACAAGGGAAAATCTATATACAGCCAAGCTTAGTTAGGGCTTGTGTTTAGAGTATTCCCTAAAAGAACTAATAGGGTCTCCTAGAAATGTTATTCAGTGTACAAAATAGATAGCAGTTTTAGTATAACTGTTCTATTTCTTGCACTTCAAAAGAGATATCAAAAACTCAAAAGACCACTGGTCAGGTAACACTACCTTATAACTCCTGATTTCCTAGACTCTTGCTATCATCATCGGTGCTGAAATGTGCATGTCTCAGGATCAATACTTGTAACCCCAGTTCAAGTAGGAAACTCAAATAGATGAAGCAGTCCAATCTCGGGTTTACCTAAGCAAACCCATGCTTTACCTGAGCTGTGGTTGTAGCTAAGATGGCTCCAATAGGAGGGGCAGGGAAGGGAAGGGGTGGGATTTGGAAGAGGGAGTCTCTTTTCCCTGGAGAAGAACAGTCAGAGTCCTAAGCACAGTACCTTACATTGAAAATGTAGAAAGCACTTAATAGATGTTGAATTGAATTACAAGACTAGAGATTTTAACTCTATCAATGCAAGAAGGATATGCTGCTGATCATAGATATGCATGGATTATGAGCTTAATGTCCTAGAAAGGATAGGGGCAGGGACAGGGCATTTCCAATGGTATTTCCTTTTTTTTTTTCTCCAGATAAATTATGTGACTCAGGCAAAAGACCAATGGAAATGTTTCCCCATGATGTGGCAATATACCTGGCCCAGGCTCTATGCACATCTATGTGGTTAACATAGATACATGATGTTTGGCCTTTGTTTTCAAAGGCCAATAACATCACAGGGTGAGGTCTGGACTCACTCCTGAATTGGATTTAAATGAAGCAGAGTTGCACAAAGTTGTCAACCTGACTCTCTCTTCCAGTGGCAAAACAAACGTCAGGATGACTGGTGATGGCTTGAAATACAGTGATGACCTCAGGTGTCTTCCATGTCTGCCCAAGCTCAAAGCAGTCCATCGCTCCTGCTTCAGTCACCTTTATGATTGTTGGATCAAATTGTTCTCATCTGTCCATTTACCAGGGGAAATCTTCACATGCTTGGGATAGACATCCTCCTACCTCACTGCTGCATTTGAGTTCTGTCACTCTCTGCCAAGGTGATTTTGTAAGGGTGTGGTGTGCTATAGCTACTTTGAATTACAGGTAAGAGTTGGGTGAAAGGAAGATGAGCAGCCCTGAAAAGAACTCAGCAAGCCTTTGCACCAAAGGCGCTCGTCCTCTCAGAACACACCATATGCTCCTAATAGACATACATCATGAAAACAAGAGTCTTGGTACTTTGGGCAGTAATAGGAAAGTTGAGAAGAAAGGGTTTAGGGAAATGACAATGAGTTCTTTTTTGGACACATTAAATTTGTGATAACTAGAAGACTTCCAGTTTGAGGTGCCCAGGAGGAGTAAGGAATAAACTAGGGAATGGGAAAATTGAGAAGAAAGGGTTTAGAGAAACAATAATGAGTTCTTTTTGGGACACATTAAGTTTGTGATGTCTACAAGACCTCCAGTTTGAGGTGCCCAAGAGGAGTAGGGAAAACATTTCCTCCTTAGCCTTCCTTTTACTCTGGCTCATGTTAATTAACAGCTGAGCTAGAAAATATCTTGGGAGTAGTCAAGAGTATCTAAACCTAAATTAGATAGTTATCTGTAATAAAAGGCTTTGATCTTCACCAAGAGGGTAATTTGGGACTAAAAAAGATAGATTTATCTTTAGCCTGACTTTTGTGGTTGGGTGTGGTGGCTAAGGCTAAAGATTTGTTAGCCTGCCATTATCCCAAAGAGACCGTAGCCATTGCATTCTGGTAAAGTGAAGCAGAAATACCTTGACTGGTCTTGAAGAGATAAACATAGAAGATAGTAACAAGAGGCAATATATATCCAGCAGAGACCCAGTATCTGTCAAAGAAAGCATCATTCAATAGAGACAAGCAAAGTGCTCAGTAGAGATGCTAAGCTAAGCAGAGACTACAATGGAACATTTTGAGACAATAAGACCAGCAGAGAAAACATACTTAGCAAAAATTGAGGCTAACAAGAGCATAAGACTTGAATTAGAGCCCTCCCTTTAGAACTAACCTGGTAGATGACACAAGGCAAATCACTAAACTTCTCTGAGCCTCAGTTATATTAGCTATGAAATGGGGAGAATGGATGACACAGTGAGCTCTGGAGTCAGAGGACTGAGCTCAAAGCTTGTTATAATCTTCCTGAGCCTATTTCCTAATCTGTGAAAGGAGGAGTTTGGACTAGATGGACTCTGCAGTCACTTCCAGCTCTACATCTATGATCCTATGATGTCTTAGGGGAGAGAAGTAGTCTTCTAAACCTAAGATCTGTGATTTCATCATGGAATATTTTAGAGAAAGTATGAAATAATAAAAAGTACATTACATTGAAATATATATATATATATATATATACATATATATGTATAGATAGATAGATAGATATAATATATGTGTGTTTGATCTTCAACATTTGCACATTTAACTTTTGTTACTAAGCATTTGGGTAAATTTATTGGTAACTTCATTTTTACTTTCACATTGGCAGCTATGCCTTTCCTTCTATCAGTGCCCTCCTTTTCTTTTCTCCTTCCACTCCTACTTTCCTAGAAATTAAGATAGATTTCTTTACTCAACTGACTATGTATGTTATTCCCTCTTTGAGTCAAATTTAATGATTTGACTCTTCCCCTCCCTTCTTTCCCTCACTGCAACAAGTCTTTCATGCCTCTTCATGTGATATAATTTACCCCATTCTCCTTTCCTGTTCTCCCAGTACAATCTCTTTTTTTATTCTTTAATTATTTTTTTTGTCATCACATCAAAGTCAATTTAAATCTTTCTAAGTATATTCCTTCTAACTGTCCTTATAGAAATATAGTTCTTAAGAGTTACAAATATCATCTTTAGATGTAAGGATGTAAACAATTTAACCTTATTGAATACAATGTGTCATTTTTTCTTTCCTTGTTTATCTTTTTGTGCTTCTCTTGAGTTTTTATTTGAAGATCAAAATTTCTATTCAGCTCTGGTATTTTTTATTAAGAAAGTTTGAAAGTTCCCTATTTCATTGAATATTCATTTTTCTCCCTGAAATATTTTTTTTTCTGGGTAGTTGATTCTTGGTTATAATTGAAGTTCCTTTGCCTTCTGGAATATCATCTTCTAAGCCCTCCCATCATTTAATGTAGAAGCTTTCTACATGAACTTTCTAGCTGCTTACAGTATTTTCTCCTTGACCTGATAATTCTGGAATTTGACTACAATATTCCTTGCAGTTTTCATTTTGGGATGTGGAGGTAATCAATGGATTCTTTCACTGACTGTTTTACCCTCTGTTTCTAGGATATCAGGGTGGTTTTCCTTGATAATTTCTTGAAAATGCCATCTAGCATCATCACTATCATCAGATCTTCTCTTCTTTTTTTCTCTTCTTTTCTTCCTCTTCTTTTCTTCTTATTCTTTCTGTCATGGCTTTCAGATAGTCCTATAATTCTTAAATTATCTCTCTTGGCTCTATTTTCCAAGTCAGTTGTTTTTCCAATGAAGTATTTTACATTTTATTCCATTTTTTTCATTCTTTTGATTTTGTTTGACTGATTCTTGATGCCTCTTAGAATCATTAGATTCCACTTGCCCAATTTTAACTTTTAAGGAACTATTTTCTTCAGTTAGCTTCAGTTAGCCTCCATTTGGCCAATTCTAATTTTTAAGGAATTGCTTTTTTCAGTCAGTTTTTGTGGTTTCCTTTTTCAAGTTGTTGAGCCTTTTTTTCTTGATTCTCTTGTATAACTCTCATTTATTTTCCCAGTTTTTTTCCTAACTTTCTTACTTGATTTTAAAAATCCTTTTTGAGCTCTTCCAAGAGCACATCTGGGGCTTGAGACCAATTCATATTCTTCTTTGAGGCTTTACATGTAGGCATTTTGACAATTTTGTCATTTTCTAAGTTTGTACTTTCCTATTGCCATAGTAGTTTTCTTATGATTAGCACTTTTATTATTTTTAATTTTATTATTTATATTATATATTTTTATTATTTATTATTTTATTAGCCAATTTTTATTCTGACACTGTAATGCTTTCCTGCCACTTCTGACATTGTCATCACTGTGTTAAAGGCTTTATTACCTCATGGTTGGTTTACTTCAAAATTAGCTGAGGAGGAAGTGATTACATTTTTACTTGTGAAGAAAAGGGGCAAATAATAAAAATCCATGTATAGTAGCGAGCACATATAGTAAGGATTATTCGGTAAAGGTAGAAGATGAGATATGTCCTTATCTTGTAAAATCCTCACACACTTCTAAATTGCTGGAGGAAGTAGTAGTTATAGGGGAGCTATGACATTCGAATCAGCTAAGAAACCCCAAAAGGCATTTACTTGTTCACAACACTGGCTGTATTGTTTCTTCTTTAAGGGAGGTTACCTTCTATATGGTCTATTAATATTTGATAGATATTATGTCTTTCAGCTTACCACTCCTTCTGTTCTCTCTTTGAACTAGATAAGAAGCACTATTTCAGAAACAAACCAAAAGGTTAATGATTCTTTGAAGAGGCAGTCATCATTCTGATACTTCTCCATGTCTTAAAGTCTAATTTGTGTTGTCTACTTGTTCTAAAATGTTTATATCTCTCTCCACCTCTATTTCCCCTCATCTCTAGAGGCAAAGCTAACATTAAATGCAAGAAAAGATATAGTTGCTAATAATTTATTTTTGTAACATTAGGAATAAATGGTAGCAAAGATAGAATGGAGGGAACAGGCAGCTCTGGTGCTGCTATTTACAGTAGAAACCAGTTTTTCCTCACTTCTCCTTCTCTAGAGACACTTTTTAAAAATTTCATTTCTTCCCTTTTCATCTTTCTTCAAGAAATCTCTGCATGCTGTGGTTGTTGTATAGAAAGGGATTCGGAGAGCTGCTGTGCAAAAGGATTAGCCTTGTGCAGAAGCAGGAATCATGGATAAAAATTGCAGAGTAGAACTAAATGTAAAGGAAAGCTTTTTAACTAGAACTGGGCCTCTCTGGGCAGTGTTATTTCCAGGTACTTAAGGTCTTCAAATGATTGTTCAATGGCCATTTACTCAGGGTTTGTTGAGCAAATTGCTGGTATGTGTTGAATTAGATATGACCTCTGAAGCACATTCCTGCTATAAGTTAGACTAGATATGACCTTTAAGGTCTTTTCTTACTATGAGATTCTATAAACTTTTGACTCATCCTGAGACTCCAATTTTCTGCCTGTGTTGCAATCATTAACCACAACCCCTTATGTAACCCCCTCCTACCTTGGGAAGAAGTGTAGGTGTTTTTGATCATAAATTTCCAGTTGAAAGTGACCTCAGAGACCATCTAGCCCAACATTCTTCATTTTACAGATGGAGAAACTGAGGCCTGTTAAAGCCAAATGACTTTCCTAAGATCACACAGATAGCAAGTAGCAGCCTAGACAGATGGCAATCCAATTTCAGGCCCTTTGATTCCAAAGTGCTCTTTCACTGCAACTGTTCTAAAGTGATAACATTTCACTCAAGCATCAACTGAGAAATTCCTTCATTGAGCATATCATGACATAATATTTATCTTCATGCTATATCCAATGGGAAAAACACCATCATTCCCTAAGTCAGTGGATTATAAGATGTTAGGTTTAGAAGCTGCCTTTGAAATAATCTAGTCCAACTTATACATTGTTGGCAGAACTGTGAATGGATCCAACCATTCTGGAGAACAATTTGGAACTATGCTCAAAAAGTTGTCAAACTGTGCATACTCTTTGACCCAGAAGTGCTACTACTGGGCCTATATCCCAAAGAGATCTTAAAGGAAGGAAAGGGACCCACGTGTGCAAAAATGTTTGTAGCAGCGCTTTTGTAGTGGCAAGAAAATGAAAACTGAGTGGATGCCTATCAGTTGGAGAATGGCTGAGTAAATTGTGGTATATGAATGATATGGAATTTTATTGTTCTATAAGAAATGATTAGCAGGATGATTTCAGAAAGTCCTGGAGAGACATCCAGGAACTGCTGCTAAGTGAAATGAACAGAACCAGGAGATCATTGTACACAGCAACATCAATATTATGTGACGACCAATTCTAATGGACTTGGCTTTTTCCAACAATGAGATGACTGATTCCTGTTCCTTTGATCTTGTGTCAAAGAGAGCCACCTGCATCCAGAGAGAGGACTGTGGGAGCTGAATGTGGATCACAACATAACATTCTCACTCTTTTTGTTGTTGTTCGCTTGCATTTTGTTTTCTTACTCCTTTACTTTCCTTTTTGATCTGATTTTTCTTGTGCAGCAAGAGAATTGTATAAATATGTTTACACTTATTGGATTTAACACATATTTTTTAACATGTTTAACATATATTGGATTGCTTGCCATCTAGGGGAAGGAGTGGAGGGAAGGAGGGGAAAATCTGAAACACAAGGCTATGAAAGGGTCAATGTTGAAAAATTATCCATGAATATGTATTTATTTTATGTTTTTATTTTTTATTTTTTATTTTTTTTAGAAAAGAAATAATCCATATCCTCCTTCATAATTTTTAAATTGAGGAAATAGAGCCAACATACATTAATTGGCTTACTACTTACTGATAGCCACGTCAGTTCTCTTGATTATTGGTGTGGGATTTTCTAATGGGGATGTATTACTTATTCATCTCTCTTACCCAATCTCTTTTGTGATCAATTATGTATCTACAGATCTAAAGACATACACATATATGAGCAATATGACCTATTATGTATATATACACATATGTAATGTGACCAATATATAATTTGTGACCAATATGCACACACAGAAGACCCAAGAAATATCAGGTGGTTCCATTGCTGACTGTGCCCACAAGTGAAGGAGCCTGGCAGTTAACCCTTTGTGAACTCATGAACATATAAAATAATTCTCAGTAAGACAGATGCAGGACTTCAAAACCTGCAGGAATCATTGGACTCCCTGCTTCAATTAAAACAAAAGAAAGGACGAGATGTAGAGGGTCATAGTCAGTGGGGGAACTCTGGGTAAGGTATAAGACCTTTCAGCTCAGAGGGAACCTTCTGACAATGTCTAGTTTGGCTCCCCATCTCCCCTAATGGCTCATTAAAGTGGTTTTATTCTGTTATCTGAGTGAGACTAGTTGAATCCAGGACCACTCCTACTTAGCCTGAGCTGGAGATTGAGATTTCTATTGCCCTCTATTGAGTTGGAGATTAGTCCAGGGACACTCATTAGATTGGAAGATTCTCTATTATGATTTCAATGCAGACTGCTTCCAGCCCCCACCAAGAGCTACCCATATAACAAGCTTCCTTAAGCTCAATTCCTTGTAGAAGGCCAAAGCGGGAATCATGCCAGGCCAACGGACCTCCCTTAGCATAGCTGCCAGTGAGGGACTCTTTGCCCTCTGAAAACACATTCTCTTTTCAGCGTTAATCTCTCTTTGTCTCTCTCACACATTTCCCTAACAGGACTCCTCTGCCAGACTTTTACTTCTCTGTCAGGACCTTGCCACTAAGGAAGTCAGCCTGCAAAAGCTGACTTTCCAATGCCAATAAACTTCTTTTGTCAGTCTAACTTTTCAGAACTTTCTGAATTTAGAAAACAATGATAGATAGCACTTGCAGCCTTTTATTAGTGTAAAAGAAACTCAGAATAATTAGTTAAAATAGGAAGATGTCAAATGGCAAGTTGGATAAACTACTCTCCTGCCTCATCCTATTCTCCCCTACATTCTCCCACTACTGAGAAATATCCCATCATCCCCCAGCCCTGGCCTACTTGTCCTAGAAAGTATTGCTGATAGTTTTCCTTTGTGCAGAAATTCCTAGTTACAATTCTACCATCCTTTGACAGCAGATGTCCTCACCTGAGAGTATACACAGATTGTATTACTGGTATAACTCCCTATAAGTAAATCTTATATATGAAAATTGGATTTGTGCAAAAGAAATTCTACATGAATAATAATGTTCCATGATAAACTTCCTGTAAATAACACCAATATCTGAATGCAGCTGCCATCTTGCTGATGTGAATATTCTCTCCTGAAATGAATAAGATCACATTGGTGAAAAAGGTAATTATTCAGTTCATTTTACAGATGAAAAAGCTCACTCAGAAGCGTAAGCTAACTTATGGGTAAAGAGAAGAGCTAGGATTTTTCCAAACTAGATTTTCTTCCTGGATTACTCTGTCATTCATGCCTGCCCATGAGACTCACATCCATGTCCTTCCCATAAATTTATAGCAGAGTATTGGTGGGGGAGTCTACCTAAGACAAAGCAATGGCAGAGTCTTTGCATTCTCTTTATATTGGTTGGCTACCAGTGAAGTAGATTGTTGTTAGCCTTTATGTTCATTATGGCATTTCACACACACCCCTGCCCTCATCTTTTCCTAGCAAACATTTTTTTTATGCCTTTTTTCTTCAGATCTTCATTGTAATTCCTTGTAGCTTGTAGCTATTGCTTTGCTGAAGCCTTTTTTCTTTATTCTCTTCTGAATGACAGTCACCTTCAGCATTTTGGAGGCAGCGTAGTATAGGGGGAAGAATATTGGATTGGGAAGCAAAGCCCCTGGGTTTGAATTCTGACTCTACAATTGAATGCTTATGTGACTTTGGGTTACTTCTCTGCCCCTCAGTTCTTCTTAGGGAGGGAGGGTAGAGTTATGTGACCTTTATCCAATGATGTGCTGGTGAAGGTTTAATGTAGGGGAGGTATGAAAAATATAAGCATAACACCCTAATTTTTTCTCCCCCAATTTTTTTGGTGGTTGTGGTTTTTATTAAAGCTTTTTTTAATTTCCAAAAGATATATATTGATAATTTTTCAACATTATCCCTATGTTTCAATTCCCCTCCTTCTCCTCATCCCCTCTCCTAGATAGTAAGTAATCCAATATGTTAACCCTGGTAAAAATATGTTAAGTCCAATATATGCATACATATGTATACAATTATCTTTCTGTACAAGAAAAATCAAAAAGGAAAAAATGAGAAAAAATAAAATGCAAGCAAACAACAACAAAAAGAATGACAATGATCTCCCCATTTTTTTTTTTTTTTTATTCCTTTGGGGATTTTCTTGGCAAAGATATGTAGTGATTTACCATTTCATTTTCCAGATAAAGAAACTGAGGCAAGCAGGGTGAAGGGATTTGCCCAGGATCACACAGCTAGTAAATGTCTGATTTGAACTCAAGGTGATAAGATTCCTAACTCCAAGCCTGATACTCTATCCACTGAGCTACCTGGCTACTCTTTTGAAGTCTAGACAACCCCCCCCCCCCCCAAAAAAAAAAGAAGCTACAATTCAAATCTTAATTTGTAAACTTGGTTGATTTCCAAAGTATAAATGCTTACAATGAAAATTTAATAATACTAAGAACTGATCCCAGCCCACTCCTGTCAATCGTTACTGAGTATTAAAAAATCACCTACTATATGCTAAGTACTGGGGATACAGAGAAAGACAGAAGACAGTCCTGAGCCTTCAAAAGCTCACAGTGGAAGAGAGGAGACAACAAGAGAACAAATCAGTACAGACAAGCTCTGTGCAGGGAAAAATGGGAATAATTAACAGGGGGAAGGCACTAGAATTAAAAGGGCTTAGAAAGATTTACTATAGGGGTGGGGGTTTAGCTGGAACTTGAAGAAAGCCAGGAAAGTCGAGGGGAAGTGAATAAGGAGAGAGTGTTTCAGGTACAGGAAATAGTGCCTGGAAGGTCTTTTCCAACTTTGATTCTGTGATCCTGTGCTTACTAATGAAACACTATTGATTCTAAACAACAGCAACAACAAAAAAAGGGGAAAAGAAAAAGAAATGAGTCTTTCTTTCAGGGAAAAGCTCTGAGTCATTAAAAGAATTTCATTAACTTCCAAGAAGCAGTCAGACTGGATTGCCTTTAAGTAACACTTTCTTTAAATAACTTGGATAATGAGTATATTACAACAGAAAAGAGAGAGACAGAGAGAGAGAGAGACAGACAGACAGACAGACAGACACACACACACACACACACACACACACACACACAGAGAGAGAGAGAGAGAGAGAGAGAGAGAGAGAGAGAGAGAGAGAGAGAGAGAGAGAGAGATTGAGAGATTGAGAAAGAGAAAGAGAAAGAAAGAGAGAGAACACGAACATGGGATCAGCTCTCTCTTCCTATTTACTACTTGTGTGATCTTGGGTAATTTACTGTTGACCCTCAGTTTTATCATCTGTAAAATGGGATGTCATTGGAGATTCTTGAGGTTTCTATGATCTTGGGAACTTTAAATAAGCCTTAAGTGCTCTGGCGATGATTTGATTTATGTGTACTGTTTCTAAAACATATCCCCTGTGTATAGCAAAATACCCTATAAATCTTGCCAGAACTATGGCCAGATGTGAAGGGGCAAGGTGATGAAATCAGTACAGAGAGCTTAAGTTACCTGCTTCAAGTTATAAATCAAGTCAGAGACGGTTAAAAAATAAAACATAAAGGGCGGCTAGTTCGTGTAGTGGATGGAGCGCCAGCCCTGAAGCCAGGAGGTTCAAATCTGACCTGTCTGAGGTCACTTAACACCTCCTAGCTGTGTGACTCCTGGCAAGTCACTTAACCTCAATTGCCTCAGGAAAAAAAAAAAAAAAAAAAAAAAAAAGACAAAACCCCTCCCAAATTAGAAAATGTCCAAATTAGAAAAGTGACATGGGAAGGTGATGCATCTGAAGGCAGGTTTTGTTTTGTTTTTTAATTTTCATTTGTTTTTCTTTGTACTTTGTAATGCCAATTAGAAGTTAAGAATTTTCTTCCCCCTCCCCCCCTTGATTTCAGTAAGGGATTTCTTTTTCTTTTTTTTTTTAATTAATTAATTAATTAGTTTTTTAAAAAAATATACATTGTTTTATGAATCATGTTGGGAGAGAAAAATCAGAACAAAAGAGAAAAACCATGGGAGAGAAAAAAAAAACACCCCAAAACAGAAAAGAAGTAAACCTAGCACAAGTTGATTTACATTCAATTTCCATAGTTCTTTTTCTGGATGCAGAGGGCATTTTCTGTCCCAAATCTTTGGAAGCAAGGGCTTTCTTTATAAGGTCCCATGTTTGAACCCATTGTTGAAGATTAATCCTATTCCCTTGCAATTTCCCTTCTGACGTTCAGGTCCGGAGCCTGGCTCCTTCTCACATCCCCGCCCCTGGTTTCGTTTGTCCACAACTGATTTCATGTGAAGGGCGGGCCATTGCCATCTCCTCCTCCTCCTGCTGCCTTCCCTCCTCCCTCAGTAGAAGCAGCAATCGGGACCAATGAAAGCCTGCAGCCCTCACCCACCCAGTGACTAAGAGCTGGGTCTGTATTTAAGAACTTTGGCAGAGCTGGGCTGTGGCTTTTGTCTGTCTAGTCTTCAGCCAGTCACCATCACCTCTGATTGGGGGGGAAGCTCCAGGCTAATACAGGACACCAGGCCCTGCAGCAACATGTGTTACGGCAAATGTGCCCGCTGCATCGGGCACTCCTTGGTGGGCCTCGCCGTCCTCAACATCGTGGCCAACATTTTGCTGTACTTCCCCAATGGGGAGACAAAGTATGCCAGTGAGGACCACCTGAGTCGCTTTGTCTGGTTCTTCTCGGGAATCGTAGGAGGGGGGCTTCTGGTAAGTAGATGGGAGGCTGATTTCCTTATTTTCCTTTATTCCTCGCTTTGGGGGGATGTTTCCATTCAGAGTTGTTTTCTAGAGTTCATCTCAAAAACTCCTTTCAGAAAGGTGCTTCTAAAAAAAAAAAGATGCTAAGAAAGAAGGCTGCATTGTGTGAGGTGCAGGGAAGTGGACTTTGGGAGGTGTTCACTTACACTCTCAGCTGGCTGTCCCCTGGACTGCTCCGGCCTTTTCAGATCTTCAGTGTTGCCCTGATACCGATCAAAGACTTGAAACTGTTCTGACTTTCAGGGGTAGGAAGTAGGAATGTGACCCTAAAATCCAATCGCCAGAGATCTAGAATTTCCAGAACAGGAGAACATTTCACTTTTGGCTAGAGTAGCCAGGAGGGGGTTGGCCGGCTCTCTCTCCTCTTTGGGGGTGAGCTGTCTGCTGTTTATTCTGTTAAAACTAAGAAGCATAATGACGGGTCCTGTTGCCTGAAATTGTGGAGCTTCGGGATAATAAGTTAATGAGGACGGATATGAGTGGGGTGTGGTTTATAGGAAGAAGCCGGCAGGGAAGTATGGGATCTTAGGTCAGGGTCTGGAGCCAAGAGTGGAATGTACTGTTTTTTCCAAGGGTGTGTGTGTGTGTGTGTGTGTGTGTGTGTTAAATTAACTGAAAGGTGTTGGAATGCTAGCTTCAGAACTTAAATGCCCTGGAAAGAACAGGACTCAGCTTGGGCTCACACCTTTACTAATAGACCAGGAATGGACATTAAAAAAAATGGACATTAAAAATGAATTTCTTGCAGAAATATGACTTTACAAGTATATGAGTTTACTTATTATTGGTTGAGAAAATATATATTTTTAAATTTCTCCTAATAAGTAAATGGTGTGTGGTGAAAAGAACCTTGAATTTAGAAGCAGAGTTCTTGAGTTCAAATCCCCTGTTCTGTCTCTTACTTCAAGCAAATCATTTTCTCATCTATAAAATGGGTAAGCTTTTGAGACTCCTTCCAGCTGGAGAGCTGTGGTCCAGAAAGTTGACCAAAACTTTGAATTTCAATTGCCTCTTTTACTCCATGCTTTATATTACAATATCTGTGTGTGAGAGCTTGTTCTCCTCCCTATAATTATCTGCCTCCTTGAACATGCTCTCTGTAAGGCGAAAAGGATTTTATTTTGCCTTACCTGGTCCCTCCAGTTACCAGTTCCTCCCTCCTCTGAAAATTCCTTCCCTCTTACTCATTATTTATCCCGTATGTTCCTAGTGTTGTCTCCTGCAGAACTGGAGCTCCCTGAATGCTGGGTATTTTCAGCATTTAGTACAATATCTTGTTTACAGTAAGCACTTGTTTGATTGACTGATTGGTTGTTTTTATTTCCAGAGCCTGGAAGCTAGAAGGTACTTAATAAATGAGTGATATTTTATTGATGACATTTTTAAAACCACAAACATTTCCTCATATTTTCACACTTCCCACTTAGGACCCTCCCTTGTGGCAAAGAAAAATAATTAATCAAAACTGATGGACGTAGTAACTGCTTCTGAAAACAGCTTCCCCCATTTTTCTACTATGAAGAAGGCAGCAAATTTCATCATTTGTCCTCCAGAAATATCTGCTGAATAAATATTTGCTAAATACTGAGGAATTAAATTGGCTTTATAACAGTTTTTTTTAGATGACCATTAATTCCCTAAATATTCCCTATATCATACACAACGATAGAACCTGAACCTGTGATTCTATTAATATGGAGAACTACAGAGTAAGGGACCTTTCTTTGTTACATATAGGTTGGCACCTTCTCTGAAATTTATAATCTTAGAATCCCGGAACACTTAGAGGTTAAGTGACTTGCCAAGTGTCACACTATCATACATATGACAGAGGTAGATTTTGCACTAAAGTCTTCCTGGCTTTGAGGCTGGTTCTGTCTCCCCTGACAAGAGTGTCATTATACTGGGAATCTTTAAAACCAAAATGATATTTTTCCAGTTCATAGTCATCATAGAGAATTAACAACAGTACTCTCCCCCGGTCTAGGATGTTTTAATTATTTAACAAAAGCAATGCTAGCAGTTGTTATGATTTCTGAGATATTACAGAGCTAGAGCTCTATAACGCACCCATGGCTGAGTTAGTGTTTCTCAACTTTGAGGTTTGGCTCCCATCCTAGCTCCTACCTACTCTGTTCCCTCTCCCAAAGTAGTGCCTTATGGCATTTAACCACATTTTAGTGAATCCGAATTCATTTTTCCTTTGAGTTTTTCTCCTTCAGAATTTCACAATGCAGTGAACTCATTGGAGATCCTCTGCCCTCCCCCAGTAGTACCCCAAACCATAGTGTGGCTCTGACTCTCTGGGCTATTAGAAATTATAGCAGTCCTTAGGAGCAAGGAAGAATAAAAGGTCCTTGTATAGCATTTAAATTAACCAACAAGAGGCCTTGTGAGAAGAAATTAATATCTGATTGGCTTGTTTCCTAACTAGATTCTCCTCCCTGCTTTTGTATTTATTGGATTGGAAGAGGAAGACTGCTGTGGATGCTGTGGCCATGAGAACTGTGGGAAAAGCTGTGCGGTAAGTTTTCTCTCTCTGGCTCCCATTCCCTGACCTGCTGATGGGCCAAGTATCATTTCTAAGTCCCAATTTCTTCCCCAGATGCTCTCCTCGGTGATGGCGGCCCTCATTGGACTCGCAGGATCCGGTTACTGTGTGATCGTGGCTGCTCTTGGGTTAGCTGAAGGTCCCAGATGTCTTGATCGCCATGGAGAATGGAACTACACCTTTGCACACACCAATGGAGAGTACGTAGTGTTTAATGTCCCTGGCAATACTCTTACTAGTATCCTTGGAAAGAAACCCGGCATGGAGAGCCAGTAGGGACCCTATAGGTCATCTCCAATCCCCTCATTTTACAGATCAGGAAATCGAGGTACAGCAAGATTGAGCGATTTGCCCAAGATCAAACAGGGAGTGAGTTGAAGAACAGGTATTTGAACTAGATCCTTTAAATACAGTACAGAGTGCTTTTCACTATGTCATTCTACTTGACTGAATAGATTAACTACCAAGGATTTTCTGATGAAATGAAAGTGTATTTCACTATTGAGATCAAAGGTTTTGTTAGTGTTACTGGGTAGTACATAAATTTAGCCACCTGTAGTAAAGCTAAGATAAACAGGTGGTGTCTGTTTAAGCATAAAACTGCACTTTAGATTCATTCTGGATGTGTATACATGCATACATGTGTATATACATACATATATACACATGCATATATGTGTGAATATTAAACCCATTCATACATTGAGTGTAATTCTCAACTAGTTGAAACAGTGGACAGAATGCAGGATCTGGAGTCAGGAAGATTCATCTTCATGAATTCAAATCCAGCCTCAGACACTTACTCGTTATCTGATCCTGGGCAAATCACTTGATTCTGTTTACCTCAGTTTCCTCATCTGTAAAATGAACTGGAGAAGGACATGGTAAACCACTCCAATATCTCTGCCAGGAAAACCCAAATGGAGTTGTGGAGAGTGGGATATAACTGAACAATATGATATATATATCATCTAATACATTTACAAGCACACATATATATTTATACACATATCATAGTTAAGTTATAGTAAATACATAATATACATATATTGCGAAATATATATGTATACATACATATAATTGTATATGTGTATGTATATATACATAAATTATAAGACAGAGCTATCGTTCTTGTACTCAATGGGAGTGTCATTAAGGGGTTCTTACCAATATATTTCAACACTTATATTTTGTCAGGGACAAAGCATGATATATTAGAAAGAGTAGTGGAATAAAAGCAAAAGAAGTAGTTAATAGATATATGTCTCTGAGCAAGTAACTTAAGCTTTTTTATTCCCTTTTTTTTTATCTGCAAAATGAGAAGTACCTGAAAGGGCTTTTACGAGGAAAGTAATTTGTAAAAACCTTTAAATATTGTATACATGTGAATTATTGTCAAGAGCAGTCAAGAGGACATTTAAGAGAATGATATGGATGTTAGGCATGGATCATGGCTAGAGAACATTGTCTCTGTGACATGGAGTCATTCGAGGCTTTCTCTTGTCTAATTCCCATAAATCTCTTCTGAATTCATTTTTTAAAATGTCATTATATTCCATTTTGGAGGACCAGGGGAAGATATCTCCGAACTCAGGACGTTAATTGCATTAGATTCAACTCTTTCCTACCATTCCTAGTCAGGCATTTGATAGCTCTCTCTATATATACATGACAAGTTATTCTCACCATTACCTTATCACAAATACTCCCTCATTGTGTACCCCAAACTACTAGTTAGAACTTAGAGTTGGAACATGTGACATTAAATTAGTCTGAAGAATAATAGCACTATAAAGTTGTCAAGTATATTACCTCATTTGAGCCTCATTAGAGTTTAATGAATGAAGGATTCCTACAGGTATTATTATCTTCATTTTATAGATGAAGGGACTGAGTCTCCCAGAAGTTAAGTGATTTGCACAATGGTCAAGAAAATGACAAGGGTAGTTTATGACCTCAACCTTCCTGATACTAATTACAGTATTCCATCCCCAATTCCATTTTGTCTTTTTGAAATAATCCAAACAGTGGGTCTTCTAACTTCTTGTTGAGAACTTTGTGATTGTCTAAACAAGAAATCTATTTTATACATGTATAACCATAAGAAATTATACTTGTCACTAAGAAAAAATAATACCACAATAGGAGTGTAGAGAAGAATGTTATCGTCCTTTTTGATCTCATGTCAGACAATAGTAGGATTGCGTCAATAGATTTCTATGAGCATGTTGCAGATAAAGAAAGATAAAGAAATTAAGAGAGTAGTCATACATTAAACAGGGAATAAATGGCAACATTGGGATTTGAATTCAAATTCTTTAACTCCAAATCTAGCCCTTCCCCTCTCTTTAGGAGTACTTCTCATAATATAACCTGAGGATCTATACTGGAGTCCCTAAGACTCTTTCAGCAAGACTACAAGTTCAAAACTAATTTCCCAATAAGACCTTCTTATTGTTGTTGTTCATTTATGTCCAACTCTTTGTGATTCCATTTGGGGTTTTTTGTTTTTGTTTTTGGCAAAGATACTGGAGTAGTTTGCCATTTCTTTCTCCAGTTCATTTTACATATGAGCATACTAGGCAAGCAGGGTTAAGTGACTTGCCCAGGATCACATAGCTAATAAATGTCTGACGCCAGATTTGAACTTAGGAAGATGAGTCTTGCTTACTCCAGGACTGGCATTCTATCCACTGCACCATCTAGCTGCCATAATAATAATACTTTAAAAGTTTTAATTTGCCAAGTTAGCAATAGTTGTATCCATGTCGATAAAAGGTATAATAATTTTTAAGAATTTAAAGGTGTTTTAAGACCAAAAAGTTTGAGAACCACTATACTTTATCATGATGTCTCCTAAGCAGAATCCTACACTGAGTCTAACTAATTGGACTTTCATAGAAACAGATTACAAATGACCAGGATCTTAATTTAGCTGGACTGTTGGACCAAAAGTTGAATGGTTCTAAAATTTATTTGCTCCTTTGCATAGAAATATATTCACAAGACATGTCAATGATTGATATGGAGGAGTCTAAGCTTTTAACATTGTTATAAACACCAAATAACCTTCTGATTTGGTGTATATGAATATATATGTATATATATACATATATGTGTATATATATGTGGAGAGAGAAGGAGTAAGGGAGAAGGAAGAAAGAAGAGAGAAATAGGAGAGAGAGAAAGAGATAAAAGAAAGAGATAAAGAGTTAATATTTAGTATTGTAATATTAATTCAAATGATCCTTACAATAACCCTGGAAGACAGGTGTTATTATCCCCATTTTATAGATGCGGAAACTGAACTTAGTTCTTTCTGACTCTAGACTTCCATTTTACTCACAGAGTCACTTAGCTGCCCTTTTTGGGGGATTTTTAGATAAAAGTATTATTTTTATATAGTATTAAACTCTTTATATTCACATCAAAATTTAAATCACAACTTATTTGCCCCAAGCTCTTAGTATTCTCCTAATTGGGTCTTTCACCAAAATCCACTAGTGTGTTTTTAGAAAATAAGGGCTGATTTTAATATAACCCCAAGAAAAACATTATGTGAATCATGTTTTTCCCTATCTTATGCCCCTATATTGTTTTCTGTATTGATCATAGGACCCAAGATCTAAAGCTGGAATCCAATGTTAGCCCCTTAATCTACATAGAAAGAAATGAAAACCAAGAAAGGATAAAAGACTTGGAAATTCATAAAGTCACAAGTTTTAAAAGATGAGGCTTAAGCCCAGCTCCTATTACTCCTTCACCTATATGTTTTCTACTGTCCTAGACATGGTACAATCTGTACTTGACTAAGAACTGTGTGTATGGAAAACTCATGAAATAATTAATCTGCCTTTCATTTGAGGAACTCCAGAAAGGGAAAACTTAGTCAATCTCAATCCAGCCTCTTGTCCTGCCCTCTGGGACCAAGCAGAATAAAGCAGATCCTTCTTTCACATAACAGCCTTTTAAAGACTTGTAGATAATTATCTTGTCTCTCTTGTTTTCCCTAATGGCTAACTCCTCCTGTTTACTCCAAATGATCCTCAGAGCTTGAGCTCATGTGGCAAAAATCCAGCTGCATGAGAGAAACCCTTTCCAAACATCCCAAGCCCACTTTAAGGCATTGCTCATACAACTGGAACACCAGTGACATCTTAAGTGTCCTCATACCTTAGGCCTTTGTCCTGAGACATTTTTCTGGTTCTTACTTTTAAATAGCCCTCTTGTAAACTCACACTTTGACGTTCAGCAGATGCTATACTCTATATCCTAATGATATCTTTCAAGGTGGCAATTCCACCCTGGGAGCCAACTTTGGTTGCTTAATCTGGATGTTTGCATTAAATATATAGTTTTATTTGAGCATTTTAGTTTAATCTCCAAATGCGATTTAAAATAAATTAATATAAAAACAATCATGGCCATCATGAGCATGATAAATAACTGTAGAACCTAGTTGTGGTTAAATTGGGGACTTTCCTATGATGCATATAATAATAATTACTATCACATGTTACTATAATCTTACATGCTAATATTAACAATAATATTATATTGCATGTTATAATATCCTTCATACTATTAAAATTAAAATAATATCTTTTGGTTTTAGATTATCTTCATTTCTAGATATATTCCTCCCCCCACAAAGAATTTTAAAACAAATAAAAATTAATTTGGCACAACTAACCACCACACCAACTTTTTTTCATGGGGTTTGTAGTGTTTTCAATCTATCATACCCAGTCTCTGCAAAGAAAGGAGATGCATTTTCTCATCTATTTTTTGAGACCAAGTTTCATTTTTATTATTTTACATGTGTTTGCCATTTTAGAGACAATCTTTATTGTCCTTCTAAAGGAAAATATGATTGGGATTCTAGATTTAAATCTGAAGGGAATCTTATCATCTATTTCAATTCTTTCCTGCCCACATTTTACAGATGAGGAAACAGGTCTAGTGGAGTTGACCTATCCAAAATCACAAAAATTAACAAGTTATCTGAGCTGATTATGTAAAAACCCAGTTGTAACACTTTAAATATAGCACTCTTGGAATACTGGACTTTAGAGACTGTAGATTCAGTTTTTTAAAAGTCATCATCACAGGAACATGCATGGTCTTAACATCATTATTTTATGGAAATTATGATATTGATCAACTGCCTACATTAGAAACTTTAATATTTCTGGTTGAAAAGAAAAGAAGTTTTTCTGGACATCACCTAATAAATAGACTAATAAATTTCTGCTCTTACCAACAACAGTTACCTTGTTAACCCCTCCCAATGGTCCGAGTGCATTGAACCCAAGAATATTGTGCAATGGAACGTGACCCTGTTTTCCATTCTCTTGGCACTTGGAGGAATCCAATTCATCTTGTGTCTTATTCAAGTAATAAATGGCGTACTTGGAGGCATCTGTGGTTTTTGCTGCTCCCGCCAACAGGTAAGAGCTCTATGCTAATGATCCAATTATTGAGAATCCAAAGCAAACAAGCATTATCAACTTTCTGGGTTGTCCTCTACCAACCTTAATTTATCAGCACATTGAATTTATCTAGTAGAACTGATGAGACATAAATAGATATAGGATATGATAGGCTCCAGAGTACCTTGAATCTGTAGTAGGAAGAAGAAAACGCAGAGTATAGAAGGAACCAAGGACAACTGGTCACTCCAGAGATGCTGTACATGAGGGGCATGCTCAGAATGGTACATATGGCTCTGTTAGGCTCATAACAAACCTCCTTTATGAAAACCAGGAAGCACTTGTTTCCTGAGGATATCATTAAGGGGGACAAATGCCCAATCATTCAGTTCATTAGAAATATCTACAGTCTCCCACCCTCTTGCATAATGTTGCTCCATTGATCTGGATCTGGGTCCAAATTCAATCCAGTAAATGTGGGTTAATATTCAGTTTGGAGATTTTTTTTCCTTCTGTTGTCTTTGAAATCTAGGTAACAGAATCAGGTAATAAAATTACCCGATCTCTCCACTGGAGATGACTAGATTCTTTTAAATCCAGCTGAATATCTGACTCTAAAACAAAGCAATTTTTCCTTTATGAAGCTTTTTCTTTATTTAAAAACTAGATCAAAGTCCATACGTAAAGGCCCACTCTTGCCACAAAATTCAACCCTTACTTAGAATAAGAGAAAAACATTCCCAGTGGGGAGAATATGAGAACAAAATCTGGTTATAGAGATGGCGAGAGTCTAATTGTCTTTGGAAAAATGCAAGTTTTCCAAGAGTATAAAATGAAAAGGGAATACTTGGACCTTTGGCGCTGGCAAAATTTGGAGCTCAATGTCAAGCCTAGCCACCAAATGATGGCCAACTGATTAATTGTTTTGGTTAAAGACTTTTAAAAAGATGACAATCTACAGCCATGAAATCATGGATCTTTTGAAACTTAAATAATCAATTAACCAATAGTTAATTAAACACCTAATGTATGGCAGGCACTATATTTGGTTTTAGAGATGCAAAGACAAAACTAAATAGCCCCTGCCCTCAAGGTGCTTATGTGGGAGGGGGAGTTGCTAAAATGGGTTAACATGTAAATATATATGAAAGAAATGCCAGCTAGGGTTTTTATGAGGAGCAGGGAGGAAAGCACAGGAACTTGGGTGTATCAGAAAAGCCTTCGCATAGAAAGTGACATGAACAATTACAATTAAATTGATGGATTTGAAGTTAAGAAGATTTGAGTTTAAACACTGGCTCTGCCCCAGATTACTCTTGGGAAAATCACCACCTCTTTGAAGCTCAGTTTTCTCATCTGTAAAATGCTGAGATGAGACTGAATGGCTTCGGAGATCTATTCCGATTCTAATAAATCTTTGCTACAAAGGGAATGATTCTGGCATGGGTGAGAGAGTACCTATTGAGCAAGAGGTTTATATCTGTACTTCCCTCTCCAGGGACAACCCATTGAACAGACCTGTGATTTTATAAATGATTTTGCTTTTCTTATGAGATCCTTTGATTATAATTTCATCATATGTTTCAAAGAGAACACTAGCTTACACACACATATACACACGTACGCATATACACACACATCAGTAAATTTCCATTCCTGTAGGCCCTTTTTTTTTTTTTTTTTTTTTTTTTTTTTTTTTTTTATCATTTTCCCTCAGGACCTCTGCTGGATGATTTTGTTATGAAACATCTAATAAATATTTTTTTAAGCCTTGGGCATTGTTTACAAGGAATCTTGCTTTAAACTTGTGACTGGTTGTTTCCTTTTTGCAAAAGTCCTGCAGTGTGAGAAAACATTTTATAGGTCTGCTTTGAGACATCTTTAAGTTCATTGGTGTGAATAATTTCTCTGCTTAGCAGTTAGTCTTTGTGGGAATCCTTGACTAAGAACTCATCGCTTTCATGATGGATGTCTTTGAACTTTGAAATATAACCTATCAGCAGTCCCATAATTGATTTTTTTGGGAGGGAGTGACAATTGTATTTAAGTGACTTGCCCAGGGTCACACAGCTAGGAAGTGTTAAGTGTCTGAATCCGAATTTAAACTCGGGTCCTCCTGACTTCAGAGCCGGTGCTCTATCCATTGTGCCATCTTTGATATTTTTTAATATTTTTCACATGAAGATCATGCTGTGCCAGCTGGCATGGCCTTTGCCATGGGTCACTGTCATACCATGATGAGATATTTTTAATGGAGCTTCTATAGTAAGATAACTCCCTTTTCTCAAGCAGATGAATGCCTTCTTTACAAATTTAAGTAAAAAAAAAAATCAAAACAAAAAACCAAATTTAAGTCTTAGAGAGGCCCTATATCACTTAGAGATTGATTTGCTCAAGGTAACAGAGCCAGATACGTCAGGGGCAACACTTGGATTAAAGTCTTCTGGACTTCAAGATCAACTCTCTATCTACCATGTCTCATTATTCCTCTAATGGAGAGGACAGAATGACTCATAATGTTAAAATCTTCAGGACCAACTCTATTGTTAATGTTATCTATTCTCTTTCTTTTATAGCAATATGACTGCTAGAAGAAGCACCCCAGAAGAGAAGCCAAAATCTTCCTGAATTTCACTGTAATTTATGTTTCATTTTTATTAATTTGTAAAACTTTGTATTAGTATTTGTATCATATTGCATATACTTTACTTTTATAAATTTGTATAGAGATGGTATGTCTGTGCTATGGCAAAGCTTGAACTTGGTGATATCAGAACTCATCCAAATGCATAAAAAACTTAAGCCTGCTTTATCAGAGATTTTAACTGGAATAAGTGGAGATGGCTCCCTAGCATATCAGGGCCCAAAACTGGGTGATACTTTAGACAAGCATCCCATGGTTAGAAATGACATTCTGATAAGTACTGTACACATTGACATGTACATTTTTTTCATAAAAAAGAGTGCATTTATTGAAAAAAAAAAGGAAAGAAAGAAAATCCAGAAAGAAACCTTTTTACTGTTTATATGGTGTTTCCCATTTGTATACTATTTCCAAGCTTTTTCAGAAACTCCTTTACTTCAAATGACAGTGTTAAATTGTGATGGTGGGGGAGCTGCATACCTACAACCTGTGAGAATTACTTAATGAGTGGAATGGATGAAAGAGGGACCAAAAGCAACAGTTGTAACCTCAATGTTCCTAGCTGTGATTTATCATGACATAAGGATCTGCATTGAGAAAGGAGCTTTAGGAAAGTTAAGAGAAGGCTGTGGAGAAGCCATCAAAAAAGAAAACAAAGGAGGAGACGGATTGAAGCAGTAAAACCAAAACAAACCAGTATTAATGGAGGAAGAAGGCATCTAAATCTCCATCACAACCCCTTTATGATGAATTTATGGGAGGATATTGACCAGAGTCACACAGAATGGCCCAGCATAGATGGGTTTAGATTTGGGTATTTAAGTATTTGCGGAAAAGAAGATTTAAGAGTAGGTACTGTATCAAGCAATTCAAGTCGTTGTATAAAAAAAATAAAATAAAATGTATTTACCACGTTTTAACCTTTTCCTTCTTCCATTTATAATTTTAAAACTCTCTTCTTTTTCTGATTGTCTCCCTTTTCTAGCCTATTCCCATGCTCCCATCCCCATTGTTGGAAAAAAGGAATAGGTTTGCCTTTTCCCCCCTTCCCCCTCCTCTGTTTCTTTAATTTGTTCTCCCCGTTTCTCCAGTAGTTCTCATTGCCCCCAACCTCTCTGGGCTCTTATTTCTCTTCAGATTGTCTTCATTCTTCTCCTGTTCAGTGTGGGAACTTTCATTTGCTGCCCAAGTGCCCTCTAGGTCAAGCTCCCAGAGGAATATGCCAAAAGTTTTCTGTTGAAATACTTCATGTGTTCTGGAAGATAATCAACCCCCAGATGAAGTTTATTGCCTTTTCTGAAGTTATCTATGATGCTATTATTGCTTCTCCTGGCATGGTCAATGACTGTCATGATTACAGAAGAAAATGGAAAAGAAGTGAGGGAAGAGGATTAGAGAATAAGTATTGTCTACTATGTGCCAGGCACTGGACTAAGCACTTTACAAATATTATCTCACTTGAAAGGAATATCAGTTAGGATCAAAACAATCATAATATAATATAATATTATATATATATATATATATATGGCATTCTTGCAGTGCTTTATGGTATACTTTCAGATAAGGTGTCCTTAGAAAGCACTTGACATACATTATATTATTTGATCCTTATAACCCAATAAGATACATCTTCATTTTTCAGTCCTAGAGATCTCATTGTGTTGTGTCCAGGTTCACCTGGCTATTAAGGTAAATTTCATAGGCATGTCTTTTACCAAGTCCAAGTCCAGAACTGTCTCCTTTGCCCTAAACTGCTTATAATGCCAGCAAGAAATCTGACAAGTTTTTTAATCCAATTGAATCCACCACTTTTTTATTGAGTGCCAGTGGTATGCTAGATATTGGAGATACAAAGCCCCAAATGAAAAAGTCCCTTTCTAAAAGTTTATATTTTAATGACTCAGACTCCCAGACTCAGAGATATAGCTATATTATATAAATGCACACACACTATAACTAGATTGATAAAGTGTATGTGTAGGCTATAGATAGGCTGATAGAGTGTGTGTGTGTGTGTATATATGTTATAGATTGAGTGTGTATACTATTGATTGATATATATCTATACACACAACATGTATGTTATACATGTGGGACATATGTGTTGTGTATATATACACAATCAATCTAATTTACAATTCAATATTTTTATCTACATATACAATGTATATGTAGCATTTATTGTAGAGTATTTGTACACACATACTCATGAGTGTATATGTGTATATTACATGTGTGCATGCATATACATATATGTATACATGTTAGCCAATAGTGTTATAACTTTAAAAAATAGACTGTGGTCATGGTAACAGTTGCCATCCCTAAAATCATTAAAACTGGTAAGGACATGAGATATCTAATCCTCTCATTTTTTCCAGTTATGGAGAGAGAGAGATCCAGTTATAGGAAGTGATTTGTCCAAGATCACACAGATGGTAAGTGGCAAAGTGGGAGAAAGCAGTCTTCCGACTTTAGAAACAACTCTCTTTCATGGAACACCACCAAGCACTGGGCATCTCCTATTTGCACAGACTTCTAAGTTGCCTATTTGCAGTTCACCTCTGTTTTAAATTCTTTGGCAGGCTCTTTCTGTCCCAAACCACTTCCCATCCCTAAATCTAAATTTTAGTGATTCAAAGTTTCCACCAGTGTGCAAATTAATTAACAATAAACAGATGCTTTCTTAGTCACACAGATTAAAGAACTTCCATAAGGATTCCAAGAATAAATAGCTTCCAGCTTCAGCTGTTTATAAAATATTCTGGGTTTATTCTGTATCCCTAAACTTGACTGGGGGGCAACAGTTAACACAAATAAAATGGGTTATTACCTCCTGGTTCTGTAAACACACACACACACACACACACACACACACACACACACACACACACACCTAAACTTGTAGAAAAAGAGCAAAGCAGGATGTGGTCCCAAAGGTCTTGAATTTTACCATCATTACCAATTTCATGAGATCATGGCATTAGTGTCCAAAGAGATCTGAGGGACCACCTAGTCTTTTTCTTTTGCAGTTGAGAAAACTGAAACCTGTAGAGTGACTCAGACAAAATTATATATGAAATAAGTGGCAGAAGTAAAGGTAAATAGTAAATTACATTATTTGCCTTCCAAACCCAGCTCCTCTTCCACCATAATATTCAGTAATAACCTACTAGAGGGAGCTTCCTTGAATAAAAATTAATGAATATCTATATAAGAAAGGTCTGGCACTGCTTTTCTATGTCAATCTTATGGTTTCCTACTGAGAAGAGCTAGTTGTTTTGGGGTTTTTGCTTTGTTTTTTTTTTTTATGGGCAGCCTGAAGCCCCAGTGGGATGGAAGTCCATTACAACTCAAGACTGGTCTCTGCAATAGCACTTCCAAAGACCATTCAGACTCCTGGTGACTCAAGAACAAAACTTATTTCTGGTTTGTAGAGAGCTTCATAAAATGGGAGGCATCCCAGGGCATGAGGAAACCATTGTGTTCTTGTCTTGTGACTCCTGAACACTAAAGAATAATAGCATCAGTGAAGGGAAAGGGATGATGTCAGCTGAGAGCGACTGTGACCATAGTGAAACTCCCAAGTCACCAGGCCAAACCAAAACAAAAACCATCTCTTTGGAGTGAGAGGGTAGGGCACACCACTGGGTTCCACTCTGTCTAGGGAATACATAGACTCATACGTCAATGAAAACAAATGAGAGACACATCCTATGAAGGAGGGAATTCAGTGGAGTCAATTTGAATCAAGTCACCAAGCATTTATTAGGTGTTTTTTATATGCCAGGCACATAAGCTCTTAGGGTGCAAATACAAACAATAATCAATCCTTTCCCTCAAGGAGTAGGCAACACGGAAACTACTCAGTTTAAACAGGGTAAATCTCGGGAAGAAGGCACTAACCTGGAGAAAGGAGAGAGACAGGAAAGGCAGGTAGTTAAAAATGGATTGAGTATTGAACTTGGAATCAGGAAGAATCAAGATCAAGTTTTGCTTTAGGCACTTATTTTGGGGGAGTCAATTAATCTCTTGCAGTCAAAGTTTTCTCACCTGTAAAATGGGGATAAGCATGGCAGCTCACAGTATTATCATGAGCATCAAATGATGTATGTAATTGCTCTACAAACTTTAAAGTTTACAAAATGTTGTTATAAATCAGAGGCAAAACTTGAGTTCTGGTCTTCTTGACTCCAAGTCTAAACAACCAGCTTAAAAGAGTGAAAAGAACTTTCCATTATCCTTAGAATCAGGATCTGGATTCAAATCCAACTTCTTATACCTTGTAAGCATGGTCTTGGACAAATCACATTCTAGGAATTATTCAGTTTTCTTGTTTCTCAGATAAGGAGAGATGGAATATATCATCTCTGGTGTCTTTTTTACTCTAAATATATAGTACCTCTTCATAGAGAAGAAAATTTTATTATTTTTCGGGAAGCAGATAGAATTCAATTTCACGTGAAATGTATGGTGCTCTCTAAAACACATACCTTAGAGCAAGGTGATTAGGAACAGGTCTGTGTTCAAAATAATTTGAGAGGGAAAAGGAAAAGGAACATCTCTTTTAGAGCAACTGAGGTTCAGATGATCCTATAGGGAGTGCCCTAGATTTTGTAAGATTGGCCAGTGTCCACAAACAGATAGAATAAATTCCCTTGAACCCAACCTATAGTTTTCAGGGTTAACTGTTCTTAATGTTCCCTCTTTCCTCCCACTCTAGAAAAGTGGGCCTGAGATGGGAGAATAGAGCCAGTTAGCAGGCCTGCTTGCCAAATGCTCAATTGCTTCTGCCATTCTAGACAGAAAGCTTAGGCTTCTGGCATTTTAGAAAAAAAAAAAAGAATATATCATTACTCCATCTTAAAAGAGGAGAACATGAATTCACAGCTAATAGAGGTTAATGATTAATTTATAATTAATAGTTAATAATAATAGGTTAATAATTAATTTATGCCTGGATATAAAAAAAATCACCCTCAATTTATAGCATGTCCTTATCTCAGTAGCTTGGCTTGGATAATATCAAATTTTTAGCTCTAGAAAAAACCTATGGGATCATTCTGATCCAAATCCTTCTTTTTATAGATGTGTAAACTGGGATCCACAGATATTATGACTTGGCCAAACTCACTCAGTTAGAAAGTGGAAGATTTGAAACTACTGCCTCTATCTATTAGCTCCCAGGATATTTTCCTTAACTTTTCAGTGCAATAGGCAGTAATAATCTGCAGACCTGGTGCCAACCCCCATGGATGGAGGGTGTTTCTCCCTGGGAATTCCCACCCAACCACCCAAGTTAATGTACTTTGAACTCACAGTTCTAGATTTAGATTCATTGAATTTTATTGTATGTTTATTTGTTTTGGACCAGACTTGGGATTTAGCTGAAAAAAGGAACTCCCAGGAAGAAAACTTCCTCTCTCAAAGTAGATTTGACATTTATATCCTTGAATAGTTATCTGGGGTAATGAGAGTAAGTGGCATGCCCAGGGTCAATAGCCTATCTGTGACTGAAGCAGAAGATGTAAGCCCTTGACTGTGAGGCTGGTTTTCTGCCTTTCCCTAGCGTTTAAAGTTTTGTTCTTTTTTTTTTTTTTTAAAGAAGGAAAGCCATGGGAAATGAACGAGTGCTTTCAATGGTGTCAGCAGAGAGTCACTTGGACTTGTGGGATTTTAGGGTTTTGCCTATTCCCAAGAGCTGTAGGAGCTCCTAAGTCACCAACTGCCCAAAGCAGGTGAAAGACCCTGAGTCAGAGATTCATTTTCTCTGGTGAACTAATCTCAACCACACCCAGTTGCTCAAAGGCAGCTGGAGTGTTTGGAAAAAACCATTCAGTCATGTGGAGGGCCCAGGGCCAATTTCTGTGCCCAACCCCAATTTCTCCTCAAAAGGCTGGCTTGTGATCTGGTGTAACATCTGAGTTCATGCTTTTTAAGTGTGACAGGCAGACAGTAGAGTGCTTTATTAGTGGACGCCATGAATAAAGGTCAGACAACTCTCAGCTGTTCAGCCCACCAATTCACTCACTTCCTGATCATTTCACCTTGGAGTTTGTAAGAGTTGGGAGTCGGGAGGGACCCGAGAGAGGTCATTTGGGTTGGGAGCCAGGGGACCTGGGTCAGAATCATGGTGTCCATGTGACACAAGGCCAATGGCTGCCCTGTCTGAGTTCTGAGATCCTCATAAAATAAGAGGAGGGAGAAGGTTGTAAAGAGATGATCTTTAAGGTCCTAAGTTTCCCCTCTAATTTTACAGATGAGAAGAGAGGCTAAGAAAAATGAAACGATTCATTCATTCAAGATCTCATGGGTGAATAGAGCACTGAGATAGATCTCAGTCCAAATCTGATGAACCACAGCACGAGGCCTTTCCTCATATCCCATCACTTTTCTCATTGTTATAATAGTCTAGTTCTTAAAGGACCTTTGAAGCTGTGTGGTCCAGCGCTTTCATTTTACAGGTGGGGAAACTGAGGCTCAGACAAGTGAAGTAATGAAGTAGGACTAGAAGTGAGATCTGGACTCAGATCCTTTGACTATATAACTGGTGATCATGTCCTGCCTAAGAACAACACATAGAACTTAGGGGTGGTGGGAAGACATAATTATCTCCTATCCCAGGGCAAGGGCTTCTGCAGAGTTTACCCCTCATGCAACCCAAGACCAGAGCTTTTTAAGGGAAGATTCAAAGAGCCCCCACTGGGAGAAGCCAATCAATCAGTAGACATTTATTGATCACCCACACCGTATCAGGCAGTATGCCAAATGCCAGAGTACTATATATAAGGAGGGAGCCCAGCCATTGAAGGGCTTCTGTGATGTTGGGCTACACTGGATGGGCAGCTTCCAGACCGAGCAGGCTGATAGTTCCATCATTCTCTGCCCTGGTTACACCAGTGCTCTGGAACACTGTGTTTGGTCCTGGGCACCAGAGTTTAGGAAGGAAATGAGTGAACTGGAGAGTGTGCTGATAAGCACAATCAGAATGGGAAAGAACCTCAAGTTCATGACCCATGAGAATAGTTAATGGAACTGTGGCTTTTTCATCTGGAGGAAAAGAGCTTTGGGGATGGGGACTGGGGGAGAAACACAATATCTATCTCCAAATATTTGATCTAATTTAAGAATGAGCATCCATTCTTCTTTCCCTCCCACTCCTTACCCCAATTTTGTTTCTTTAATCTAGTTTGTTTTGTATGGCAGGAAAATAGTCTTCCTTTAACCACCAGATGGCACTGGTGGCCACCATCTTGGTTCTATTAAAAAAAAAAAAATCAACAACTGGGCTATTTCACACTCATAATAATAGTTTAGTTCATATTGCCCCCCTGGTTGAAGTGCTGAAGGTGTGCTCAAAATCTCTAGAAGGTTCTTAGAAAGTGAATGTTCTGTCCCTCAGCTCTGCCATTCTGTGGGGGCGATAATGATTCATTGTCAGGACTGTGTGGATTCACCCAATCAGAATGAGTGTAAACCCCTGCCTGCTGGCAAATCTTGCCTCATTCTTGGATTGAATATATTTCAATAAACCTCAGTCTCTTGACTTTGACATAATGGAATTGATTCTCCACAGAAGTAGACAATCATGCATATAGTATTTTTATTTTTGACAAAGAATTGATAAACAAATAGGATATAATAACAAAGAAATCATGCAATAATAAATATTTTATTTATCAGATAGCCATCTGTTTGCTGATACCCTAAATCCCCAAAGTCCTCAGACAGTACCGAAACTATTTTAAACACGAGGTCTAAAAAACACACAAATTCAGTCTTCTTTTGAGTGGACAAAGGACCATACAGAAGCAATACAACTTAAAACTCTTATTTTTGACTCATGCATCTGGCTTGGAATCAGCCATCAAATGAAGATGCATAAACTCTTGTGTAAAGATTCTTAATCTGAAATCAGTGCACTTTAAATAAATATATGTATATACACATGCATACATATATACATGTATGTATATTTACATATACATATATCCTATATATGTTGATAATTATATTTCAATATAGTTTTCTTGGTAATCCCATGTATTTATTCTATGAATTTATAAAAATCCTTGTGATAAGGGGTCTGTGGACTTCTTCAGACTGCCAAGGGTTCCATGACAAGAAGAACCCCTCCCTAGATGCACTCTTGGCCCAGAATTCATGGCGTAGACGATGGATTTGGAATTCAGGTTGACCTGGGAAAGACAGAGACTGCTACATCTTGAGATTGTCTGACTCTTAGCTGCCTTCACCTTGGAAGGGACCATTCATTTCCTTTGACAACAGCTAACTAATCACTTGTAGAACGTAGTAAAGCAATGACCAGCGTAGGCAAAGAGAAGTTTGCCATTGAATGACACCCTGAAGTCCTTCTGCAATTGAGCACTGTACCTCTTTCTGCTAAGATTTATCGCTTCATCAGCTAATTCCCAAACTTCTGCAATTCCTTGAAATATAGGTCAGTGAGTTAGGGGCAGAGGAATAGAGACAAAATTTTCCCATCTAGAAAAATGGAAGAAAGAAGAACTTTTACTACCTATTTCTCGTTCAAGCACAGTATAAAATAGGAGGGTGACAATATTAGGATAAAGATTTGAGTTATAAGAGGAGGCTTAGTGAGTGGTAAAGTAGGAAGGGGATTTAAGGGCAGCTAGGTGGTGCAGTGGATAGAATGGATAGATGGATTCTGGAGTCAGGAAAACTCATCTTTTTGAGTTCACATCTGGTTTCAGATACTCACCAGCCGTGTGACCCTGGGCAAGTCACTTAACCTCAGTTTCCTCATCTTCGAAATGAGCTGGAGAGGGAAATAGCACACACTGCAGTATCCCTGTCAAGAAAAACCCAAATAAGATCATGAAGAACTGAACATTTTTGAAAAACAATTGAAATGGGGAGAGTTAGAACTTTGGGTGACTTTTAGAGAGATAAGTGAGGAGAGACTTAAAGTTATATAGATGGGGTAGAGGGGGATATTCAGTTGGGGGATGGTTAGAGCTAACCTTCCCACCAGCCCTGCCCTATTCAAGAACCTTCCTGATTTTAACAGTAGAAGATTTAAGGTGAGCAGGCTGTTACTGTTACAGTTACTGACTGAGACAGGGGTCTTCTTGGCAGGGAAGCACATCACTTCTAAAACAGCTGTCGTTACAAGTTTCTATTCTTAATTCCTAGCCCTTATTCTACTCTCCAAAAGAATATTTATAAGTTACAGTTTCCAGAAATGAGGACACTCTGTTTCAGGCCAATTTGCCAATAGCCTCAAGGCCGCTCTGCCTTGGTGAGTCAGCTAAAGGGAAGAGCGGTGGAGGGGAAAGGGAACTTCTGGGAGGATCTAACTTCTTTCCTCAGATTTGGATTCTTGGATCAGCTTTGCGGAGAGACCTATCACCCTAGATGAAACCAGCCAGTATCAATGTCCTTGTACATTTTTCCTGTGTGATGTCACGGTCAGCACTCAGGGGTGGAGGTCAGTACTTCCTGGTTTGTGGAAAGCACCTTGACCGAGGCTGGAGCTCACGGTAGCCCCATGATGCATAGGGAAGGGGATGGGAAGAAAGACATCAGCAGGGAGAATGCTGTGGCAGGATAATCCAATCAGGTTGGGTGGTCTCCCTGACTCCACTGGTCAACTTCTCTAGATATTAGTGACTCTGCTCTCTATTGGGCCTCCCTCCACCTACCTGGCCACCCCTTTACAGCATCCTTGGCAGTGTCACTAACTATAGCCATCACCCTAACTGTGTGGTCCCTGACTCTACCCCAGCTTCTCCCTTTATCCTAGATCAGCCTTTGGGGGGTTAATTACCATCATTATGCAGACTCTAAGTATACAGAAACACCTCAGAGGCACTACAGGTTCAGTTTCAGGTAACTACCACAATAAAGTGATTATCACAATGAGGGACTCACATTAATTTTTTGTTTTCCCAGTTCATGTAAAAGTTATATTTACACGATACTATAATCTATTAAATGTGCAATAGTTTTGTCTGAAAAAATGTACATGCTTTAATTTAAAAATACTTTATTGCTAAAAAATGTGCTAATCATCAGCCAAATCTTCAGCAAATCATAATCATTTTGCTGGTGGAGGGTCTTGCCTTGATGTTTATAGCTGCTACCTGAACAAGGAGGTGGTGGTTGAAGATTGAAGTGGATGCAGCAATTTTTTTTTTTTTTTTTGCTGAGGTTAAGTGACTTGCCCAGGGTCACACAGCTAGGAAGTGTTAAGTGTCTGAGGCCAGGGCTGGTGCTCTATCCATTGCACCACCTAGCTGTCCCTGGCAATTTCTTAAGATAAGAAAATAACTTTGACAAATCAATTGACTCTTTCTTTCGTGAAAGATTTCCCTGTAGCAACAAAATGAAGTCAAGAAGAGCAGAATTCAAATATGGACGCAGATCCTATTCTGAGAATGGGGTTTGGTGTTTATGAACCATGAATTAAAATAAAGGAATGGCATTTGTTATGGCTAATAATCTAGTGCACCTAAATGAAAACTGGTAAAAAATTTTTCTAGAATCCTATAAATCTTATAAAGATGTCTTAAAATGGAAAAAGGGGTGAAAATGTAGAAAACTGTCCAATTATATCTGCCAAGCTAGTTAGTACAGAAAGCAGTGCACATAGGTGCAAGAACAACACAGAAAAAAGAATAATAAACAAGTAATTTGTAGGGGGCAATACCCAAAGTGTTTCTAAAGTGTACCCTCAAATTGGTAATAAGGTGAACTAGAGATCCTATTGTGAGAGAAAATTTGACTTATTGATGTAAATGAGACTTGATAGGATTGAACTTAGGCAGAAAAATAGATAGCTTTACCTTATTCAGAAGGAACAGATGATGGTGGGAAGGGATGGTGGAATGTCATTGGCTATTGAGAAAACACTTGCTAAAGAAATCCACAGAATGAAGACTGGAAACATGGGATAGGACGTTTGGGATGAGCAGAGAGAACATCAGAAGTGATTTTGTCATGGGAATAAACACTACAAACCACTTAGACAGAAGGAGGAAATAGATGAGTAGTTCTGGAAAGAGATTGCAAATTTAGGACAGTCCATAATTGAGTAGTGATAGGAGACTTGTCTGGACATCAGCTAGGACCCTCTCCATGATAAAAGCAAAACAGATTCTTAATGTGCCTTAAAGATCATCACATTCTCCAAATGGCAGAGAAAGCAGTGAGAAGAATTGCTATTCTAAACAATCCTGATATACAAGGAGAAATTGATTGCTGAAGCAGACATAATGGGAATGTAGGGAAGAAATTATTATTCCAATTCATCACTTGCAAAAAACAAAAACCCTAAAATGGTTTGATATTCTTCCTAGATTTTCAGAACATTATCAAGAGAAAAGTTAAGTAAGATCCTACACCTTAAAATTAAATGTAAAATTGCCTAAAGGGGATAAAAACTCTCAATCATAAGCAGTGTGACATGGCCAGAGGCCTAGATATACTTTTAAGAAGTCTTGGATTTGAATGCTGCCTTGAATACTTACCAGCTATTGGGCAAATCATTTAATTTTTCTCTGCCTCAATTTCCCTGTTGATAAAATGAACGGGTAGACTTAAATGATCATAGCATTAAATCTATGGCCTTATTTTGCAATTTGGGATCCTATTTAAAGATACATAAGGTCCAGGAAAAGGAAGACATATTTCTATGTAGTATATGTTGCTATACTCTGCTCTGGTCAGAACAGATCTGGTGCAGCATTTTAGTGATATCCAGCAGATGTTGTTGGATTGGTTCCGTTATGAATAATGCTAGTAAGTCCAGAGAAAGGGAACCAGGAGGGATTGAAAAGCAAGGTAGTTTGAAGGATCAGGGACTTTTTGACCTGGAAAAGAAAAGACTTAGAAAAAACATGGTAGTTGTCAAGTATTTGATGACATCAAAATGTTAAGAGGAACAAAACTTTCTGCTTTTTTATTTAACCTACTAATATAATGGGGAACTAAATATCAGTGTTTATCATGATCTCTAGATTCTCCCAGACTCAGATTCAAATTAGGGCAATTTGTGTGCTTCAAGAATATTGTTTTAAATTTGTTTCTTTTAAAATGGAGTTAGGTATATTTAACATGTATAAGACTGCCTGCCATCTGGAGGGAGGGGGTTGGGGGAGGAAGGGAAAAAATCTGAATAGAAGTAAGTGCAAGGGATAATGTTGTAAAAAATTACCCATGCATATGTACTGTCAAAAAAAAAAGTTATAATTATAAAATAAAATTTAAATTTAAAAAAAATTAAAAAAAATTAAAATGGAGTTAGGTTGGAAGGAAGAAAAAAATGAATCATAATTTAAAATAAAATTTAATTTTAAAAATTAAAAAAGTTGAGGAGGATTTTAAATTGTAATTTATTTGTCTTGGCTCACTGGTCACCATTCAGTATAAAAACTAGGGCCTTGGAAAATTAATATAATCCTGGACATTCAGTTACTTATGACTCGTTGAGGAAGAGCATGGAAATACTAGAATATTTAATCAAGATAGAAATGAATAATATTATAATAGAAAAAATCTCTTCCACATTTATGAATACATTCAGTTTTTTTTTTTTTTCTGCTCTCCTCACACCCTGGTAGTTTGGGAAATGAGTTTTTCTGAAAATCTCAGACTCAGGACAAAGTCTGGACAAAGAGTCTCTCCCACTGGAATTGGGTTGAAGTCCTTGGGGTGAATGGCCTTGGTGTCCCTGTCTGAAATGTGTGTTTGCCCCTTATTTGCCTACTTGCCAAGCTCCTCCTCCTCCCCTGTTAGCTCCGGTTTTATTTGCCTTTCTTTGCTCTCCCATTTCATGGTTATCCATATGAAAATTACCTTCCATCACAAATACTTTCTTCTTGATGAGAAATCTTTCCCCTCTCATTCACTCAACAGAGAGCAGCCTTCCATTATTGTAGCTGAAGAAAAAAAAAAAAAACACTTCTTCCTCCCCTCCACCTCCCATCTCTGTATAAATGTAGCTTTTATCAGCCTTTGGTAAAGAAAGTAGGGAAATCTGCACACATCCCAGCCTGCTTTGGCCTGAAGCGGATGGCCTCTGGGGTCCTTTCCACTTTGGAGATGTTTTAATTCTATAAAATCATTTCACATAGACTAGTTTCCTTTTGCAATTGTTTTCCCATTGCCAGGTATCTGGTAGGACTTGATAAATGCTCATTAATGGATTATTGACTGAGGTCTTGGGAACTTTGGTTTCCTCATGAATAAAACTAAATGATTTTTAAGATCTTCCTATCCCTAAATTTCATCTATTTCACTAATTAACGTTCCTCAAGGTGGTTTGTGGCTATTGTTAGTATGCCTAGAATAGTGGGCAGGCAAAATCCTCTGCTTCCTTTAGGAGTCAAAGCCCTGACTAGGGTTCCTAGCTGTGGGACTGTGTCTAAAGGAGCAAGGAAGAGCTTGGAAATGCTGAAATATTTATTCAAGATAAAATAAATAATAATATCATAGAATTGCCTACTATGGGTCAGGCACTGTGCTAATAATAATAACTGACATTTCTATGTAGCTTGCTAATAATAATAGCTAATATTTATATGGAGCTTACTCTGGGCCTGATACTGTGCTAAATGCCTTACAACTATTATTTCATTTGATGACCCTGAAGTTCAATTTTCCTGCCTCCAGACCCCATATTCTATCTACTACAACCCTGGATGCCTTTATATCAGATGTTTACGCTTTCTGAATTTCACTCTTTTCACCTACACAGTAAGAAATAATATTACCTTTTATCACAGAGATATCATGAGGGAAATATCTTTGAAAAATGTTATTTAAAAGTGAGCTATTATTGTTATTACAAGCTATTAATATTACAATAGGTTCCAGAAATAGAAATAAAAGTCATGGTCCTTTAAAATGATTAGCTCTTTAGGTCATCTGATATAGGAAAGGGAGAGGAGGAAGGGCTGGTGTGAGCATAGGACCTTGAAAATCTCCTCCCTTTGACTGGCATTGGGCATAAGGGGGGTGCTGGGAACTATTTTTAAAATATTCCCCAGAAATCCCTATTCTAAACAAAACATTTATTGTAGGCCCCATGAGCCCATGTCATGGTAGGCAGGTCATTGTCCCTTCTCTGTGCTCAGGAGATATTTCCAAAGTTGGAAAGGAATTTTGAAATCATTTCATTCCCAGGTATTCCAGATTAGAAAACTGAGACCCAGAGAAAGAAGTGATTTTGATTCAATTCAATCAGCATTTATTGAATGACCGCAGTATTTAGTACCCTGAGAATTAAAGACAAAAATGAAAAAGTCCTTCCCTCTGAGTTGAGTATAACTGATCAAGCAGAAGTAACATATGGACAAATAAATAAATGCAAAAAAATAAAAAGAAAGTCATGGGGGTGGACAGTTCTAACAATGGGGGAGTCAGGAAAGGTTTCTTTTTTAGAATGTGGCCTTTGAGCTAAAGCTTAAAGGGAATTCCTTGTTTCCAGATTCAGAATTTAGTAGGGAAGGCATTCCTGGAATAAGAACAGGAACAGAGTCAGGGAATGGTGCCAATTTGTGCCTGTGAGAAGAAGCGAAGAGTGATTAGCCTGGGAAAAAAAGATTGGAGCCAGATTGTGAAGGACTTTAAATGCTAAATAAAGAAGCTTGCATTTTTTTTTCTGTAGTACCTTTACATTCACATTTTTGGGTATTATTTCTAGAGAATATTAGTCCTGGAAGGTTTCAAGGGGTTCCTCCTAAAACTATATTGCATGAACCCCTACAGGTGTGCTTCCTAATAGCAGTCATCCGGTAGACATAACAGTAATGACTATGGTAACATAGGAAGAACAATAGCTATATCTCATCCCCATACACCTGGAGGGAGTGTCCCCTCCTACAAATTCATATGGTATCCACAAACATGGAGGCAATAGTAATGAAACATGGATATAGGGAGGAGGTAGATGGAATAGGAGAAAAGTGCTGAACTTGGAGTCAGGAAGATTCATCTGGAATCTGACAATTATTAACTGTGTGATCCTGAGCAAGTCACTGGGCAAGACCCTGTTCACCCTCAGTTTCCTCATCTGTAAAATGAGCTGGAGAAGAAAAAGGCAAACCATACAGGAACTTTGCCAAAAATAAAAACAAAACCTCAAATGGGTTTGTAAAGACTTGGAGATGACTAAACAACTGAAAAACAGCAAGAATGTAGGAACCATAGGTGGTCAGGGAAATTCATAGTTCTAGTCCTTTAGGACTCCAGTGTATTTCTTTGTGGAATCTTTACACAACTTTACACAACTACCCTTGTTTCATGTAATTCCCTAAGCAAGTTACTCAGCTGAACTCGTTGGGTCTACTCCTCCCCACAATTTATCTGTCATCTGCGGAGGATAATTATCCCTTTGCTCTACATTTGGCCATCTCCTTGGTTGTAAAAGCTCCCACTCCTTGAAACTACTTCCTCTCTCGTCAGCATCCCTCTGTGTGTGTGACTGGACAGCGTATGCCTCCGCTCTCCCAACTCTGACTCAAACTTTCATGCACTTGCTAAATTTCAAACTACTGGGTGAGATGTATCCTTCTGGGCAAGGAGCTATGTTTTTATATGCTATGACCAATGGGGGAGGGGGAAATGGGGGAAAATCCCCTCCCCCTGTTGTCTACTGCTATTATCACAAAGCTCCTCCCTCATCCATCATTTGAATGAATGATAATCTTTTAAGGGGGAATGATCAAGAATTTCTCCTCTGATGATCCTGATCCCTTTCTCATTCGGGCAAAGGACTTGTAATACTTTCTTGAGGGATAACCAGATGTGGTCATATTTACACAGTGAATTAAACTCTTCCCAACTAACCTCTTATATTGATTACTTTCGGATTGGGAATGGTGGAGGGGACACTCAAAAACCAAACTCTTTCTACTATGTTATAGCCTAGGAGCAATGGGAAACTGATTGAATAGGGGTTTGGCAAGATGAAGCTTCTGGTTTAGGAATATTAATCTGACAACAGAGGATGGATTAGGGTAGAGAGATCGAATACGGGGAAACCAACAAAGAAATCATTACAAAGCAAGAAGGGATGAAGACCTGAACTAGATCAGTGTCTCTGTGAGTGGAAAAAAGGGGGCAGAAGTGAAGAATGTTAAAGAGGTTCAAAGCATCCAAGAAAACAATTAGACTAAATTTGAATCCAAGTATGTTGGGTCCACGCAACCATCTCCATTCATAAGATTTGCCCCCCATTCATAAGCACCATGGGCTTGACTGTTTGGGGACATCATGAGACTGGAGGAGGATCTATGAAATAGAATAGCTAGGACACTCCTTTCTCTAACATGGATTGAACTAATCAGGTGTGAACTGTCTAGATAGGAGCTAGACTGAAATGACCAAAAACTTTAGAAATATGAGAGATTAGGCTTAACAGAAGTATCACAGAGAAAACTTACTGAGTTATATTTTTGTCCGGAGCAAAATTTGGGTAGGCAAGCTAGCAAATGACTTAATAACAAGAACTAAATCAATTTAACCACTGAGAAAGAACTTACTATATGCAAGGCACTAGGTTAAGTACTAAATGACAAAAATGAAAAATTCACTATTCTCATGTTCTGAGAGATACAACACGTGCACAAATATGTGCAATTTAATTTGAATCGAAAAAGAACACCAGCATATATAAAAAGGGTGAGAGGTGGGAAGAATGAATCAGGAAAGACTTCCAATAAAAGGAGCAAAGACTTGAACTTGAATGAAGTAAAGAATTCCAAGAAGGCAAGGTGACAAGGAAGTGTGTTCCAGGTTTGAGGGATTGCCTTTACAAATCCTTTTATGGAATTGAATCACTGAAGTTTGTTCAGTTCCATCTCATGCATTTCAGCTCTCATGAAGCATTCTTGTAGTTAAAGTTTTTGGACTAAAGAATTCTTTCATGACCTCTTTAATTCTTGTATTTTGATTCTAGTTTCTTTGAATATGCATTCATCTTGTAGGCTGACTGCTCAAGAGCTGCTCCTGACTCTTTAGTTAAAGTGGTCTGATCCACATAGAGCTGAAGTACTTCGTATTTCTGGTTTAAATCCTGTAGGTTTTTGTTTCCTATATCTATTTGTTAGATAGTAGCAAAGCTAGTCAGTTTGTTGATATTTTCTAGAAATTAATGGTCTTCCCTGGTGATTGTTGGCTCCCTTGTCAGGTACGGGGCCATTTTGAAGAGTATGGCATGGCACAGCCCTGGTGTTGTCTGCCTCAGCAGGCTCCCTGACCCCTCCATTGTCTCCATCACTGTATCACCTAGGCCAGGAAAGGAAGGACAAAGGAGAAAGGATGGGGGGGGGAAAGTTTGGGATAAGTAAGGAGACAGAGAAGGGAAGGAAGGGAAGGAAGAAAAGGAAAGAGAAAAAAGAAGAAAGAAATAGAGGGAAGGGTAAGGGAGAAAAGAGAAAAGGAGGAGGAAAATAGAGGGGAGAAAAAAAGAGAAAACAGAATTTGTAAAGGAGTATAATGTGAAAGGAGTATCAGACAAGGGATTTGAGAAATAGCTTACAGAGAGCTTTACTTGCAAGGATGAAGATTGAATTTTATTCTAGGACAATAAATAGGGAGTCACTTAAATTTTTTTTGAGTAGGAGAGTAACATGATCAGGTCTGTGATTTGACATTATTTGTCAGCTATGGAAAGGATGGTTAATTGGATATCACTGAATTAACAGCCTCTTCTCTTTTCATGTATTTTTTAAAAAGGACAGTAATCTAATACAATATGCCTTCAACAATTGCTGTTAATGATTTTATTCTAATGGAACAAGAATCCAAAGCAAGAATTTAAATCTGACAGAAACCCAGAAAATCTCAGGCACAAGGAAAATATTGTGAGACAATCACCTGCCACAGAGGATTGTATTATGAATGAGGATTGCGATGCAGGGAAAGGGAGGAAAATAAGCATTTATTAAGTACCTACTATGTTCCAGATTCTGCACTAAGTGATTTACAAATATTATCCTATTTGATCTTCACAACCACCCTGGGAAGGAGATGCTATAACAATCTATTTTACAGATAAGGAAACTGTGACAGAGTTGAAGTGACTTGCCTAGGATATTATAACTAGTAAGTGACTAATGGTGGATTTGAACTCAGTTTTTCCTGACTTCCGTTCATGACACCAACTAGCCACCCAAATAAGGTAATGTTTGTAAAATACTTAGCAATGTGCCTGGGACATGGAAGGTACT